>NW_005842170.1:1351457-1391747 GCF_000455745.1 Alligator sinensis
CAGGAAAAGAACTTGAAAGCTGCCAATATTTATAGATGTTGCTCATATGTTTTTGTCTGACTTGGACTGTCTGCTGAAAGAGGATGTTTGAACCCAGAACAAACAGAATACATTTAAGCACTCCATTGCATGGCAAATGGAAGATTTCCCCAGTAACTGTAAAGTTCTCATCAGGGAGATGAATTTTGGGGCTCTTTAAAAGAAAAAAAGAAAGAGAGCTTATTTATCCTGTGTTTTTCCAAACTCTTGTGACTCCTAATTAAAACATTTGTAAACAAGATGATAATTGTCTCAAAAGGCTCTGAGGAAATATTGAGAAATATTTTTAAAGAACAATCAGCTCATCACAAGTTTTCTTTTGAACTTTACCAGGTGGGATTATGACATGCAGAGAGAGAAAAAGGGAATATTTGACGCTTTATTCACTGAATACACAAATATCTGCCTTCAGAATTGAGAAGATACCGTAGGGAGTTATTTTTCAATACCCCTGTCTTACAGCATCCAGTCAGGGCTCACTCTGCCAGCAGATATACAAGCCAATTAATTTTGGACCCGTTGAAAAAACAAATATCAGCCAACAACCTGTTTTTCTAGTGACAGATTTGTGCCATTTCAGTGGTTTATAAAAAGGACAGCAATGCATATCTCTGTTTCTCCAAAGAACAGAATGGGCCAACTCATTATACATCTTTTCCAACTTGATTCAAAGACCAGCTGCTCATCCTGCCCAATCTAACTTAAGCAATGGCTAGCTTGTTAACTGCCTCCAGTTTGGAAAGAATTTTGGTATTCAGTGTCTGAGTACATACATTAAATTTGGACACCTTTTGCAGTAAAAGGCTTAGACACAAAAGAAAAGAGAAAAGGAGAAGAGACATTTATTGCTTTTGTCTCTTGTACAGAGAGATTCTGAAAAAAAAAGCTTACGAGCAACATGGATTAATCTAGAAACTTTAAAGTTCAAGTCATTAGTCATGTTCTTTTATAAATTTGGTTGAAGCTCATACATTTTTTTGCAAAGCAGATGAATCTCTATTCAAGGTTTACCCAGAGGCATAACAATTTCTGTCATCTGGATACAGATGAGTACTTTGAGCATCAATAACATTTACCAAGTCAGTTATGACTGCAGAAGACAAAGTACTTATTCTAATATGGATCACAATAAAAAAAGAATAGATCATAAAACCTGGTCAAGAAATTTGATCACTGAATAAGGTAATAGGCTTCAATATATCTGCTCTATATACGGTCTTAAAATAACTCCCCGGACAGTGCAAGTTGCTAAATTGAAAGTCCCTTATGAGTCCATAAAAATTAACACTGTAAGGTATATTAAAATCCACTGCATGTCACTGCGCTTGCTTTAAATTATATTGCTAAATATAGCTATGATATTAAAGGGAAAGTGGATTGTGTTGTAGATCTTCAAGATTTCAGACTTTGTAAGAATAGATTTAACAATTCTGGTAAAGGATATTAATTGGTTAATACCATGGGTAATTAGTTTCATAACTGTACTTATTCTTTAGTGTTTCTGAATGTAGGTACCCGGGCAAAGAGGGAGAACTCCCATGTGGTGAATGTGATAAGGGGGTTTTAAGCCACCTTTGCACCCTTCAGTTTCTATACTACTCCAGCAGTCAGACCTACTCTTATTATAGCCCACATGGTGCTGGAGAGCTAATGAAATTATGACAGTCCATCACCACCTCTCATCTGGTCAACAGAACTGCACCTAGCCTCTACAGTGCTATGTGCTTCTCTATTGCCCCACCACTCCAGGTGCATAGCTCTGCCCTTGGCATAAAAGGTTAGCCTGTGACTGTTTTCCTCAATTTGTGTACCGAGATATTTTTCCTGCAAGTGAACCTGGGCCTTTTAGAACTTCCTTACACCTCTACCAGCTCCCTTAGTCACTGACTGTATGCAGATAGAGAAGGGATAAGGATCATGCCCTAAAGCATTTTCCCCTATTAGAATATGGTATCATGGGGCTCATCCAGATAAGCATGCATGTGTGCTCTGCAGCACTTCAAAGACTTTTGAGGCACTGCAAAGTACATGCAGTGCATGGGAAAGCAGGCTGGAGCCACACTCCAGCTGCCAGCCAGGCTCCACATGCCTGCGTTACTACTGCTGCAGCTCTGGGAGGCCTGCAGGACCCCAGGTAGGGCTGCTGGGGTCAGTTCAAGAGTTGGCCCCAGCTTCCCCTACACCACCCAGGTCAATTTGCTGTATGCCAGAGTGTGCATGAGTGGTGTTCCCTGGGGACAAGTAGCAGAGGCACAACTATGTGCTACTGCTACTTGTCCCCATATACATGCACATGTGTGCTTGACTGGATGCATTTGTGTAACTAAGGCAACTGCTCAAGGTGATGACTTGGAGTAGGTGGGATGAAAAAAAATCTGCTGCTGCTGGGAGTTGTCACTGTCCCTGTGTCCCAGGCACCCAGCCACATCAGTGTGTAGCTGGTCAATGGAATGACTATGTGCTCATACAAAGATCCCAGTCCTGTAAATGCTTCACCATATATCTAACTTCAATTATGGGAATTGCTGAAGAATGGCACTCATAAAAATGTTTACTGAACCAAAACCTAATACAAAAACACATGCAGAAATCCTTTGGTGCAGAATATCAAGAAATGCTTTGTAAATCATGTTGCATGTTTAAGTTAGGATGGAAGCATGTAATCATTGCCTGTCATTTAAGATACCTGTGAACAATAATTAAGATCCTTGAAACAATAGGGCTAGGGACAGAAGTTAAACATAAAACAGTTTAAGTCTTCAGAAACTGGTCTAAACCTGTAACAGAATAGAAGTTCAGTGCACATAAACCAAAGTGGCTGAAACTGGTTTAAGATAAACCTGGCTGAATGCAGTATCAGACTTAACTGATCTGGGACAAACTGGTTTATGGAACTTCTGCCCTAGACCCCTTCCTGGTTTAAGTGAAATCACAGTACCCTAGCATCCCAGCATACTTTCCAGCCCCGGGCTGGGCTGGGCTGTCTGCTCCAGCAGAGAAGCGTTGGGTAGGGGAGGGAGAGGCAGGGACTGCCCCCCCACAGACAAACCCTGGCTGGGTCTGGGGCCAGGGAGGGGGGTTAAAATCCCCTTCCTCCAGTTAAACCCCACCTCCTGCTGAGTACAGAGCTGCCCTGCTGCTAAACTTACTGAAACTTCCTGCTGGCTATGACTGTGGACTCTGAAATCCCAGAGGCACCTGGAGCAGGAAGAAGAAGTAATGAACAACCTTGTGGAGTCTTGCTTCTGTGATGCTAGACTGCAAATCTCAGAGACCTTGGAGTAGCAAGACGAGGAAGTGCCAGAGAGCCATGCTCTAGCACCCGTGGCTTCTGGTCTGAGACATTGCAGGCATGTGGCTGTGTTTTCTGAATCAAAGATAAACGTGTGTTTAGTTGTTTCTCAGTGTAACATTTGCAAGTTAGACTAACCTGCAAAGACTGAATTGATTCAGCCTTGAGCTTTTTTACTGTCTGTACTTAGCCTAAAAGCCTATAACCCAAACAGGCATTGGGAGCAAACTATTTTTGCTGCTTTTGTTTTGTGCATTTCAGTGCCTGTGAAAGACAGACAGACCAGAGAAGCTGAGAAAGAAAACAGCAAGGAAGCTCATTGGAGAGCAAGAGAAATTTTGATAGCACTGCCTGGAGACGGGGGAAAAAAAACAACCTTTGAGAGAGAGTTATAAGACAGGGCCTGAATGGAAGGGGCTATGAGATAGGATACCATCTGCTGTTTGTTTTTCAGGGAAGGAAAACTTTGTACATTCCTTGCAATGAAACAGAACTACAAAAGTTACTAGTGCCAATATCAATTTGCTTCTTAACAGAAATAATCCATATGGCCCCTAACTCTGGCTAATGGCAAAGGATCACAAAGGAGAAACAACATTTAAAATTATCTAAATAAACTTCCTTTTTAAAGTTAATATTAGATTTTTAAAATACACTGACTTCCCATTATTCTGCCCATGATACTGATATGATTCATGGCTATTCAGTTGCACAAGGCTATGTTCCCTTCTTTGAGAAAAAGAACATAAATCTTCAGAGAAGCCATCAACTAGCTTTATGATGAATTCTGCGTTATCCTTGGATTTTATGTCAATGGGTGTGAGGCAGGGAGGAATATCCCACAGAGGGGAAATTGAGCATCAGACAGTGCAGGAAGCTCCTTGAGGTTAATCTTAAATAGTTTGTCTAATTTTTCCCTTGGAAAGAAGATTCTTCGGGGCCTCCTGACCCTACAGAGCTATGGTGAAATGAAGGTTTTAAGTCGGCTGCTTTTTTACAGTCCTCCACTGACCATCTTGTTTTCTCACAAACTAAATATCCATGGGGTTGCTATTGATGACACATTCCACAACATTCTCATCTCTGCCCCTCATCTCACATACATTACAACATTCAGATGTGCAAGCTAAGATAATGTTATTTTACTAATACTACCATCATTCAATTCAAGTTTAAAATTGATATCCAATAGGACAGTGGTGGCCAAACTTTTTGGGAGGCATGGCACAAGTCAAGCCACCCTTCCTCCTTCCACCCCATGTACTACTCTGATCAAGTCTCTATCTGTACAGAAGTTGAGCTGGGGTGAGATGTTGCTGTAAGAGGTGTCACTGCCAAAAGTCAGTCCACTGCCACAGTTATATATTAGGGCTGTATAAAGCTTTGGGTGCTGATTCAACACGGAGGAGATTTGGCTCGATTGGCCGAATCTCCAAATCTGAATCGAATCAGGGAACCAAGAAAAAGGTGCAAATCAATTTGAAACTCTTGGAATCTTTGGAAAAGGTTCAGAAAGCTTCAATGATTTGGGCAGTCCCTGCCTGCTGCTGCAGGGAGCTGGAGCCAGACTCTGAGCTGGTAAATAGGGGGCGGGAGGGGAGGGGAAGAGCTGGAGAATGGGGGAGGGGACCGGGGGGAGTCCCATCCCCCGCTTGATCCCCCAGTCTCCCTCACTCCCTCCCGCTCCCCCAGCCCTCCCCATGGCTGCCCAGCCCACCCCAGCTTTAAAAAAAGCCCCGCTCACCGGGTGCTGCTGAGCAGGGGGTGATCTCTGCTGCACCCCACTGCTCGATGATGCATGGGGGATACTGTCACGAGCCCCCAAACTCCCCCTGCCCCCCCCCAAAAAAAAATCCCTGGTCTCACCAGCTCCTGCAGCAGCCTCAGGGTTTCAGGGAACTTGTGGAAAAGCTCCGCATGTGGCACAGGGCAGTGGGGGGCAGTGGGGATCGCCCCCCACTGGGCAGGAACCGGTGAGTCTGGGATTTTGGGGTTTTTTTTTTCCCTTAAAGGGCCAAGAGCTGGGGTGGGTGGGACAGCCATGGGAGGGCCCAGACAGCAGTGGGGAAGGGTTGGGAGTCTCATGCAGAGCCCCCCCACACAGCACAGGGCAGTGGGGGGCAGCAGGGATTGCCCCCCACCTGGCAGCACCTGGTGAGTTGGGGCTTTTTTTTCCAAAGTGCCAAGAGCTGGGGCAGGTGGGGCAGCCACTGCCAGACTGGGAGAGTGGGCGGGGGATGGGCCCGGGTGATTTGGAGATTTGGCCAAATCGATTCAGGACAGTGATTCCAATCACCAAATCAAATCCCTGTCCAACAAACCGGCCGAATCTAAAGTGAATACTAGCCACTTCACTCAGGCCTATTATATATAGTGAGCAAGTATTCAAAGCCCTGAATTTGGCAGAAGCTTCATTACCAGGGAAGGCTCAATTTGGTTTCTTGGTGATGACTTCTGATGTAGTAGTTTCCTGCCCTGTTATAGTAGTGTCCTGCTCCTACTCTGCATTATGTCTTGAGCCTCCCTACCTCCATTCCACAACCTTCCTTTACTGATCACCTGGCACTGTGCACCACACAGCAGCTGCCTTTGCCGTTTTTGGCATGTGTACTGTGGACTGGCCTGACTTGAATTAGGATATCTATTGTCTATGGAATGAAGTATACAGTGGGATTTTAGATCTTCCATGCAAAACGTCACAGGGCCATAACCCCAGTGAGTAACAGGCAGGTCCTAGAAAGAAGGGGGGAATTAGTGTTACACTGTTAATTTAGCTCCCTTTTTGTATTTTGCTGAGAACAGACCTTCTCAATATGGGTCTGTGTTTGGAGGGGATAATCCAGCCCTTTGATACTATATTTCAGTATCTTAGTTGCTACTGTCCCTGCTTGCAAAGAATGGCTCTGTAATTTTAGACTCTCTCTGCCTGACTCTGGAAGATACATAGTGGTATCATATGAAAGGTTTAACCAATTTGGTCTTTCATCATTCATAAAAGTCTAGTAGGATTTTCCTAATTTCAATTTCAATAGGTCTGGAAAGTTCTTTTTATTCACTGTGAATCAAAAATAAAAATTAAGACATGCTTTTGAATCTGATATAAGTACAGAATCTAATAGAATCTGATGAAAGATTTTGTGCCAACTGTTACTTGTATTGGCCACAAATCAGCCACTGTCTATTCAGTCCCATGGGGTTTGTGGTCACTTTGCTAATGTTAAAATATAGTTGCTGTAGTATAGACAGTTCTATAGAATGCCACATCTAGGGAAAAGAGTTATTAATCCTAGGTATTACTAAAATCCACAAAGTTTTCTTTTAAAAGCTTAGCTGTTCTAATGGATGCCATGCTGACAAATGAACAACATTTTTACATAGAAACACTGCAGAGGGCAAAGAAAAGAACTTCATATTGGTACTTACTGCAGTACAATCCTGCCCTCAAACCATCATTTGTGAGAATATGTAGGCATATCAGCTTCCAAGTATAGTCAGTACTAGGCTTTTTTACTGAATTAATCAATTTTCATGAAAATATGTCTTTTTTTTTTTTGGTTCAGGCACTTGTATATTAGTAACTGTATTACAACTAATTAAAACAACTGAAATATTTCACACTCTACTCTCAAACCAAATGAAATCTCCTCTCAGGGTCCACATTCTCTTCAAGGTGATTTAGTTCTTTCTCAAAAGTCTCACATGATTTGTTTTTTGGGCCTCAGATTCCACAACTATTTAAAAATGTTAGTACACGCAAGAGACATGTCTAAGTATGTCAGAGACTGAGAAGCATTTTCTAGTATTGACTTAACACATGCCAGAGCAACACTAAGGATCCCAATATTGTACTGTTAGTCAGGAGGACACGATACAAAATTATATACACGCACACAAACTACACAAACACCACTATGAGTTCACACACACATGTACACAAACAAGCACTTTTGTGCCTGTGTGTTAACACTAGGGGACATTTGGGGTAACTTGGTGCTTGGGATTATTCAGGGTCACCTGGTGCCAGGGTGGAAGTGAGGGGAAAAGCCTGGTGGCAAGGAGGAGACAGCCAGGAAACAGAGAGGCAGAAAGCTGGGATATTGAGGCTGAAAGGAGGAGCAGAAAGCTGGGAGATTGGAAGCAGATAAGTGGTGGCAAGGAAGAGACACCTAGAAAACTGAGAGGCAGAAAGCTGGGAGATCAGGAGGCAGATAAGTGGTGGCAAGGAAGAGACACCTAGAAAACTGAGAGGCAGAAAGCTGGGAGACCAAGGGGGAGGGTCAGGAGGTCAATAAGACAAAAACCCAACTTGGGGTTTCAAAATAACAGGTTCATTAAACAGACAACACACTACACAGTCTCACAAAGTTATTGGTTCTTACACATGCACCCACATAATGGTAGCAGGAGAGAAAAAGGCTTGGTGAAGGGATTGAAGTCAAGGTGCGTAGGGACAGAATCCAGGTCCTTTGCTTGGGGAAGGAAGGTGGGTGATAGCTACCTATCCTGGCCTGTGAGTTGATCCTTGATGGCCAGTTGGGGTCTTCTCCAGCAAGGTGTTGTCCAGAGAGGGTCACCGGCAGGGCATCTGGGTGGATAGGTGGTATGGTGTAGATGGGGTGGATAGGTGGCATGGTCCAGATGGAGAGGGCATCCCGAAGAGATCACACTCTACCACCCCTTTTATAGGGGTGGGCTACCTGTGTCTTCTTTGGGAAGGACAGGTCCAGGCAAGGACAGTCCTGATCAGATGCATATGTGCAGATCCAGGTGTCCTCACTGTCTGGTAGGACACAATGGTGGGATTGCTGGTTTCTGTAGGGTCTTTCTCTTCCAAATGTTGGGTTTCTGTAGGTTCTTTATCTTTCAAATGCTGGGTTTTGTCTCTGTTCCGGGGTGAGGTCTGTGGTTCCTGGGTGAGTGAATGCAAGGCAATGGTCTAGTCATTTTGTTGATGGTCCAGTTGTTGGGTTGATCATTCAATAGAAGCCTGCTACCATTGTACCTCAAGCACCCTCAGTCATTCAGGAACCAGTTTATGAGAGACTGGTTAAGCATGAGTCACAGTTGCAACATAGGTTACATCTGGACAGAGGACACAAGATGGAGGCTTGACATACAAAATGGAAACTTGACATTACTTTATAGACATAAGCCTAAATCATATAAATTCAACATAAAACAGTAAAAATCAATACAAACATAATAGAACACTATTTACAATATAAAAATGCACTTGTTATTATATGGGTGTATAAGAACTTAGCTTACCTACTACTACTTGTAATCACTTATAAAGGATAGAGAGGGCAGATAGAAAGTCAGAAATGGTTGGGGAAGGAGAAGGAATGCATTTTTAAGTTAAAAAAAACCCCAAAAACCCTGGGGGTTTTGCTACACTAGGACCAGAAAGAAGTGAAACCCAATACCATACTAAAAGAAAAAAAATATTATTTGAAGGTATTAAAAATGCAATAACTCTAAGGTCCTGGATTGTTTCCATTAGGTTGTATAAATGAAAAAACAAAGAAAATATATGCAAGCAGTTAGTTACAAAGACGACATACTACCATTTTGTGCTTGACCATCCTCCTTTACACTTCAGGAAATCTAAGGGTGAACCAAAATCCCATCCCCAGAAGTATGTCTGTGTCATCTGCTATGCAAGCAATTGGAGGCATAAGGAGGCCACTGACCTTATAGTCTATTGATGTGTAAGGTACTTGTAGACTGCCATCAAAGAAAAGCAGAATGGTCACAACTGGGATTTCTAGCAGTGCCATGAAAAGAACAAAGAACTGAAAAACAAGTGCTTGAAGGTGGGCAATGTCAACAGGTGGTTGGGTACTAGGAGGTCCATGAGTTCCTTCTACAAGGAATCACCTTGTAGAATCTTGGCTGGAGATGACACCTCAGGGCACTTTTACACATGCTGTGGGGGTAGGGGCACTTTAAGTAGAGCGGCTCCAAGAGCCCCTCTAATTAAAGCACTGCAGTGTCTCATGTATTAGCATCCCCACACTTGAAAATGGTGAGCTTTAGTTAAAGCTTTAAAGTCCCCCCCACCCACCACCACTATTTTGAAGCACGGGGATGCTGATACATGAGATATAGGAAGCAGCTGATGTGCAGTAATTTCCATGCTCCAGCAGACTCGATTAATAGAGTCTGCTCTGACATGCTGTAATTATAGTGCATTGGAGCAATCTCCCAGTATATCTACAGGCAACCTCAGAGCTACAGTTTACTGCTAACCCCAGCCCTGATTTTAAGGACAACTACATAAGAATCAGGACAAAGGCAGAGAGGACATAGGTAAAATCATTCTCCTCTTCAGTACACAGTAGCAGGAGTTGCTCTCTGTAATATCCAGTGCAAGTAATATCCTCTTCCAGGAGAAGTCCACATCCTATGAGTCCATCTCTTCAACCCATCTAACCACAGGCAGTTCTAAGTATTCTTGAGTTCAACCCAGATAACTAAGCCCTGCACATGTTACCTCTCCGCAACAAGTAAGCAAACTCTCTCTACCTCAGTAGGGAGAAAGATTAGAGCTGTGAAAGATCCTGGTATCATACATTTTTCAGAGCCATTCATCTATGACATGTATAAACTTCCCTTAGTGATCCATGATACTCTAAAACAGTGATGTTCATCCAACCTGCAGGCCAAATCTAGCCCATGGAGCTATGTCATCCAACCCACAGGTCTTTCCCCAAGCCAGAAATTTGGTGGTTGGGGAGCAGTGGCAGTGTTAATTTCTGTATCTTCCAGCACCATAGCAATTAATGCTGCCACTACTCCCTCAGTGTCAAATTCGTGGACTTGTGGAGAGCCCTGTAGGCTGAATGACATGGCCCTGTGTACAAGATAATGCCAGTATGCAAAGCCAGGTCACAGCCAGATCTGACTTTCTCTAGCCAAATCCAAGCAAAACTTTGATGGAGTGCTGGATCACACTGGCAGACCAGCCCTGTGTGCTAATGTCATACTGAAGCAAGCCCATGGACCGGTCCTGCCCATGGGAACTGGCCCACAGTACTGGCAAGTTGAGTATCACTATTCTACTGCACAATAAAGAAGAAACCCTTTCTGTTTGTGTGCATAGACCCATGTATAGACCCATCGGGCACATCCAGACGAGCCCACACATGCTTCTTGCAGCATCTCAAACCCCTTTGAGATGCTGCAAGAGGCATGTGCAGGAATGAGAAAATGTTCCCTGTGCTGCAAGTTTGCAGCGCATGAGCAAAAGTAGACCCCTAGATATCCAGGGGTCAAAGAACCCTGCAGGAAAAAAAAGTGGGGCAGAACACAGTCTGGGATAACTGGAAGCTGGGTCCTCCATAGAGACACTCTGGCTGCTAGAGATTTCTATGGTTAGCCCTTGCCCTGGTGCCGAAGCACACTGCCTGGACCCAGTGGTTCAGAGGGCTGGAGAAAGGGACCATGGGGGTCCCTCCAGTTCCCTGATCCCTTTCTCACCTACCCCCTGCCTGCCCTACCCCCTGCCTGCCCCCAGAGCCCTCCCAATCCCTTCCCTGCCTGGCCCCACCATCTGCCTGCCCCCTAAGCACCCCTGATCCTTTCTCCACCTGGCCCCATTCCCTGCCTGCCCCCTGAACCCCCCCAATCCCTTCCCCACCCAGCCTTTTCCCCCACCTGCCCCTTGAGCCCCTCCATTGCTGCCCCCCCACCCCAGCATTGGGGGAACCCCCCCCAAAAAACAGAACCCCAGCACTTACTGGTAGTTCCAGCTGCCATTGAGGACACTGGAGCCCTGCCTGCACAATGCAGGGCAAGGTGACAACCCCAGTGGCCCAAGCTCAGGCCCTGCTGCCCCCCACTGCCCTGTGCTGCCCAGGCAGGGGGGCTGTGCCAAGAGGGTCTGGAGCCCTCACAACCAGTGCTTGGTGAGTAGAGGCTTTTTTGTTTATTTTTTTAAGTGCCAGAGGCTGGGGGTGTTGTTGGGGCAGCCATTGCGGGGCTGTGGGAGCCAGCAGAGGATGGGGCCAGATAGGGCAGTAATTAGGAGGCTGGGGGACTCAGCAGGGTTGGGGCAGGGCATGTGGGCCCTGCAGGGGGGGATGTGGCCCCTGTGGGGGGGGCCATAACCCCTGTGGGGGGGGGCATGGATCCTATGGGGGAGCCATGGACCCTGTGGGGAGGGGCTTGGCCCCTGAGGGGTGTCTGTAGGCCCTGTGGGGGCAGCAAAATATATATTCGTCTATTCATGAGTTCATGACACATGTATTTAGAGTTCACTTTAGTATTATGATAACGACACTGGTCATTTTCAAAATTGCTTTAACACTGTCGATTATATCAATAAAACATTGCCCAACTGATTGCTGTCTCTCTGTCTCACTGTCAGTCTCTCTCTTTTTATGTGGACTTTTGTTTTAATTGTGGAGGAACATGGATTTTGGGGTATTTTACAGAGTGACTTTGGGATTTTTTTATTAGGTATTTTTCAGTTTTCCAATTGGGAACACTAGAATTCCTGCTAGGGAGGCCAGTGGCAGGACACTTCCTGCTCAGAGCTGGCACCTTGGACCCAGCTGGCTGTGGCTGACATCCTGGCCAACTGGGGCCAGGAGGACATGCTTTGAAAATTCAAAGCAGGCCACCACACTGGGAACATCTTTCAGGCGATAGCTGCCCAGATGGCCAGGCAGGGGGCACACTCAGCAGTAGTGCCACACGAAGGCCAACTCTGCAGCCACAGGCAACTGGCAGCTGGCCCAGAGAGGCAGATGCCTCATTCTTGTCTGGCAGGTTCGCAGCAGGTCACAGCCAGGTAGCAGCCCCCACTGCCAGACTGCTGCAGTGAGTAAAGGGTGCAGGGAACTCTTAGGGCTGGGACAAGGGATAGTGTCCCTAGATACCATTTGGCTGGGCCCCAGAAGCTCCTGACAGCAAGCAGCCCTGAGCTACTTGCCAGGGCAGCTGTTTATACTGCTTATACTGTTTATACAGCACAGGTGCTGGCCCCAGGCTCTAGCTCCCCCAGGCTGCAGATCCGGTTGGAGCCAGGCAGGGTTATTTTGCCCCAAGTGGCACAATTTGCTCCACAACAAAGTGCACATCCGAGCACATGCACTGAGGCAAGAAGCCCCAGCTCAAATTTGCACCACTTCTATTTGAGCTGCTGCAAGTGCACGTGCTTGTATGTGTGAATGCTCTCATTATGGGCAAGGGAAAGGACCGCAACATGTATGTAGTTGATCACATGAATATAGTTAGGCCCTTTGCAGTTTCCTGGAGACTGGAGAGATTAGGAAATATGTGGGGCAAACTGTGCAAACCACATTAAGTGTGATTCCAAGAGTGAATTTTCCAATCCTGACCTTGTTGGCGATGGCTGAGTGACAACTGGGATTTGCCATTTTTCAATTAGCCATCACCAGTCACTTTTCACAGTCAAAGAGATTTGAGTATTGGTGACCTGCCTCCCCAGCTCGGGGTTCATTTCTGTTTAGGTTTTGGAGAAATATGTTTTTTTCTTATCCTAAAGTTCTTTATGTCACTAATGATTGCTCATGTCTGCAACACTACCCTCTCCCACATGGCCTTAACTTTTTCTCGATGTCCAAAGCCAGCAGTAAATAATCTGGAGATGGTCTCAAAGTAGGCCATATCCTAGATTTATTTGTCCAAGGGCACCTCCCAGTCACCATCTGGAACAAGCCAAATAGTTTTAGTATTAGCCTTCTCAGAGACTTGGTCAACATGGTCTGCCATGGTCATAGCTCTAGAAAACCAATTTGTGCAGCAGGGTTATTATGTGGGTCAGAACCATAGCTTAGACTCAAGTGTTGTGACACCATGAATATTACTAGAACTCAATGACATTTACCTGCAGGACCTTGAACCTCTAGGTTTCTATTTTGTATCTGTGGTCTGAAAAAAATTGGCATCAGATTCCTCTGGACAACTTGGACTCAAAGGGTCCAATGTTATGGGAGTTTACCTTAGGGAAGACTGGAGAGGGAGGGCTGAAATATCCCCCACCTGGATATCCTCCACCCGTGATGCTGAGTGGCAAAGTAGCAAATAGCTGCTGACTGGGCAAACATACACATGCAAATAGTGCACATGAATAAACTCGGGGGCTTACTGCTCTGGATTTTTTTGTTCCCAAGCACATGTTCAAACAGCATGCACAACCCAGTTGGAGCAGCCACAGCTGGCAGGGAGCCTGGGTGGTCAGCCTGCCAGCCCAGGGCTGCTTCAACTGGGCTCAGCGTGCTGCCGATGGGCTGACTAGGGCACAAGGGTGTTTCAGTGTGCGGCAAGTCTCATGCTGCAGCCAGTCTGGTCAGCATCTTTTGTGTGTTGCTGTACATGAAAAAACATCACAACAGGGTAGTGTTTGTATCTACAAGTAGTACGCTGCTTCAGTTTATTAGTTTCCTGTACCATAATAGGGGTACATATGTAGATGCTGAGATGTTTATTGTGGAGGTAATAAATCAGCTCCACAGTAAACATCTTGTGTAGATGCACCCACTGTGTGAGTTCTTACCCAGGATAACTGAGTGATAAGCATGTACCCATTCATTTGTATCACTGTAATTTTACATTGATATATAAACTGCTGTAAACTATACAGGTTTGTGTGTTCATGTATCCATGCCTACAACAAATAAAAGAGCTGCAGAATGATTTAATATCGGTTAGAAATGATCTGATACACAAAGTATAATTTCAGGAAGCAGCCTAGAAAACTAACAGAGTATTAGAATGCACAGAGGAAAATCAAATGAGAGAGCAAAAGAAAGCAACCATATATCTATCAAGTAAGACTATATCTGTTCAACTGTGTGTACCTATGGAAAACTGAGAGATCATGAAAGGGTTAGAAGCATAATTTAAAAGCTGAATATCCTAACAGGCACAAAAGGTAGAAAGTGAAAGCTGGATGCCTTTAATCTCTCTTTTCCCTTGAAAATCTCCCCTTAAATTTATATAAAAAAAAGACTGCATAAAGGGACATGGCTGGCATACTCTAAAGCAAAGTAGAGACTGAGAAGAGGGATGCTCTGAGCAGGATCATCTGAAGTCACATCATGAAGTAAGGGAAAATTAAGAGTTACCCAAGGCAATTTAAGAGCAACTTTATTCAGAAAAGCTTTGATCTTGCAGGTGTCATACACATGCTTTTGTTTCATACAGGAGTTCAATGTGATTGTACAAAATAACGCTACAGAATTTCATACATATTCACAGGATTAGCAGTTCAATTCATTTTCTGCTAAGAAGGCTACTCATATTTTACCTGCTTTAGAAAACCACCTGTCCTCCTTCCGGGGGAGGAAGGAGAGGAGGGGCAGGGATTCTCCAACAAAGGAACTGATGGTTACCCAGTATCTAAGAAAGGATGTAAAAATTCAAGATAAAACAATAGTCTAACAATGGCAATAATTCCCTTCACATGTATTATCTGTTGTCTGAGTCTTGCAAAAATGAATGAAACTTACCTTCCTTTGCATGAAGCACATCATTCTTTATCCGCATTTGGTAGATCAACAATTGAAATTTAGAGGAATCAAATATTATGTAGAAAGCCTGTGACAGTGCCAAGAACAGAGCAAGTGTCTCTTACCATTTTATTCAATTTTAACACAAGAGGAAAAACTGTGAACCAGTTCCAATATTGTCTCTATTCTGACCAAAGCTTCCTATTCTCCAACCTATGAACAGCAGCATCACCAAAACTTGAAAGCTGACATTTCATGTCCAGGAGGAAATGCATATCCCACTACAGACAGCAGTATCAATCTAACATTTATTTCACCAATTTCTTTCACATTATTTAATTCTTCTACTGGCCCCTGGTCAGCCTGGAATCATTTTCTTGTTTCTTTGTGAATGACAATGACTGCAAAGGCAGATGAAGGCTACATCTGAATAGAAACCTCTGGTCATTTAGGTTTTCCTTGCCATTGGATTACAGTTTCCTTCCCTTGAAGTATCATGTGGTTGTTGATGTGCAATAGCACTCCCACATTAAAAGAAATCATGTGCAAGCATCTTCCTTTACTAGCAAGTCCTACAACAATGGGTGAGTGGTGACGAGGGCAAGTGCTTGTGATGATTACTAGAAGCCTCTAGTCATGGACCTACACTGATGTGATAATTGTATGATGGCTGTTTTGTACTTGGAACTGAGACAGATATACAATTTGGTTTCTGCAATCATGACTGAGCAGGCATCTGTTGGATTTACTCTGCTCACCCCATCTTGGAAAGGGTTTGGAAAAGATGCCTTAATCTGTTAAATTCCACCTAGATAGTGGTAGGAGAATTGCCACAAACAACATAGACAATGATATTCAACACCAGAACAAAATTGCTATTGCTGGCTTTGGACATCTCTGAAATCATGTCTTTGATAATCATGACTTTGGGACCCAAACCAAAATTCTCATCTACCAGGCTGTTGTCACCCTTACCCTGTTGTATAGGTGTGAAAATTGGATGACATTTTAGAAGCAAAAGAAAGCTCTGGAATGTTACCATCAGCGATGTCTTTGGAAAATCCTCCATATCAATTGGAAGTATGGAAAAATGAACACCAACACTCTGGCTCAAGCAAACACCACCAACACTGAAGCCATGTTTATATGGCACCAGCTCCTTTGGCCAGGATATGTCATAAGGATGCCTGACAACTAACTCCCAAAACAGGTCCTATATTCCCAACTCACCAGTGCTATAGAGATGGGCAAAAGAAGAGATTCAAGGACCTTGAATGTGATAGTAACATCCACATCTGGGAGATTCAGGCACTGAATCAACCCCAGGGACACCAACAAGACATTGATCATTTTTAAGCAAACTTGCCTCACTATTGAGGTGAATAGATGAGAGCAAAAGAGCTGTAACCTGACATTACTAGGCTGTATTCCTTCCTCCAAAAACTATTTGCCATATCTGCAGTCAAATGCAAGTATCTCAGACTGGCTTCATCTACAGACTCATTGATATCTTCCCTATTTACTGGAAGACTGTCATCCTTGTATTTAGGGATTACTGCTGCCAACAACTTAAGTAGAGTTGGGGTGGTAAAATAATCTTGGCTATAGTATCTATTGGTGTTGACTTTTACCTGGCAGCTTAAAGATTCAATATGAGATCATGTTATAGCATACTGGGAAAGGGATGTGCAATACTATGTTAAAAACATTCATGTACTTAAGGGTTTTAGGCAAAACCAGTCACATATCATTCTGGAAAATAATTTGCAAGTCATTCTCTTCCACATAAAAGAAGGCATAATAGAGCAGCTGAACTAGGCACTGAAAAAGGCAAGTATTAGACTATGCTTCAAAGCTATACATTTTTTAATGTTTGTTATGTTTATGAAATTATTTCTAAATCGATTACAGCCACAATAATAATGCTTTAATTTTTGCAGTCTTCCCTGGCAGATAAAATATGCCACCTGGAAATTAAACAGTATATATGTTAATCAGCATTGCTACTGCCCTTGCTATTATCAGTTATAAACATTTGTTTCCTGTTGTCATTCTTGATTACACATTTGTGGAATAGAGTACTGTAATAGCACAGGGCAGGCAAGCAGTGCTTTTGTCTTTGGCTCAATCCCTTGGTTGTAGGTGAACCATATTTTGTTAATAAATTACCAGCCAGCTTTGCATTTCCTTATATACCTGTGGAGTATTTAGAGCCAATTTAAAGTGAATAATTCCAATCAGGTAGTTTTAGCTTAGAAAAAAATATAAAGACACATTGTTGCAAAAGTTAAATGAAATATATTACTGGATGCTACTTGAAACAAAAAAATCAAAAACAAATTGATTCCTTTGTTAATTCTGTTTCAGCAGCACCTAGTAATAAAGTCCTGCTCAGCTTTCAAGTTTAAAAGATACAAATCACTCTTCATGGAAAAAGCAAATTTCATTATAATGAAGGTCACAAAGAAACAAGAGATCATGGGAAATTTTAGCCAATTTCACATCATTTGAATTTCCCAAGTAAGCATTTATAAAATTTACAGTTGCTATAAAGATGTTATTTTTGTTGTGATTATAACAATTATTTTTTTGTTATTTTGCTACATTTTCTGTTTCTGGAATTAACATCCTCCTTTCATTTTTCAGAACTATAAAAAAACAGGATTAAAGTTTTGAATACCTGCAGTAGAACAGTTGTGATGACATGTTACTCTTTTAGAAAAGGTGTTTTTACTTATAAACATTTTCAAGATGCCACTCTATAGGGAAATTATTTTTAATGAACAAAAGGTAATTGTCATAAAAATACTTGTTTTGACACCAGTTTGCAATGTATTTATTTTAGTAAATACCACATGCGTTTCTTTTACATATACATATTAACAAATCAACATATTTAAGTTTTATCAAAATGAAACCAACAACAGACACAAAATCAAGAGAACTGTTAACAACAGTTGTTCCATCTTGATTTATCTAGTGGTGCAGGATTAATCTGCAAACATGAGATACACTGGCTATGTCTGTTTCAAGATTTGCCGAAGTGTAATAGTAAATGAATCTTTCTGTAAAAGTGAATGAATGAATTGTCAAGATGCATAAAGGTGGATTTTGACTTTGATATACAATAATAAGTGTAACAGCATGACGAGTCAGGCATGTTGGTCCCTGTGGGGAAGGCCCCTGGAGTTACAACAGGCCACCAGTGGAGGGTCACCGGATACCCGGTAAGGATAAGAGGCAGCCAGTACTTACCTATAGGTGCAGGGGTGATGGTGACGGTACAGAGCTGATGAAGACAGAGCAGAGAGCTGTGTCACCACGCCAGTTTATTACTACCTGCTCCCTGAGGGTTGGGTGTGCATTGAGTGTAACATCATGCTCCCACAACCTGGCACAGCTAGGAAAGCAGAAACAGGTCTGTACAGAGGAGGAGGACAGAGTACCATGAATAAAAAGCGCCTGGAAATGCAGGAGGGAGAAGAGCTGTCTACTGCCTGGAGACCCAGAGTGCTTTCCAGCCAGTCAGTGGCCCAGGACCATACAGGGAGAGACTCCCCATCACTCACCTCATTCAGGGGTGCTCCACAAAGCAGCTGTCCCTACTTCATTTGAAGTTATTTCACATTGTCAATGTTCCTTGCATAAATATGTAAAGTTACTTTTTTAATATAGAAGTTAAAATTCTGATATAATGGCATGACTTGGAAAGCAACAGCCCTACATACTTTTTTAGTGCTCATCTTTGCACCCAGTACTTCATGGGAAAAGCTAATAATTCAGAGCCCCCACACAGAGGCATGTGGAGACAGGGGAGGAGCCAGACCAAGGCTGCCTGCTCCCCCTTCCTGAGGCACGCTGTACCCTAGCCAGCTGGGGAGCAGCTGGCTGGGGTGCAGGGTGCTAGAGTGTGGGGGCTCTTCATCATGCAACGCCTCAGCACTGGGGCTCTGTGCCCCACTACCGGGCTGCCTGCTCCCCCATCTTGACGTGTCACTCCCTGGCTGGCTGGAGCACAGGGTGCCTCAGCATGGAGGCTGCCTGTCAATTAGCTTTGTGCTGAGGCACCCTGTGCTCCAGCTAGCTCCTCTTGCAGCAAATGGAGCAGCGGGACAATGTGTCTCTATGCAAACCACATGAGCAGGTGTGTGCACTGCACACAAAATAGCAGCACAAATTTGTGCTGCTATTATTTGGGCTGCTGCAAATGCTTACCCCTGCTCAACTGGACACAGCAAACATGAATAACAGTAGAAAGGTTCAGACTACTGCTGTAGGTTCAGCCCACTGCTGAAGGTCACCAAGGAGGACAAACTGCAATTAAAAAATCTCTCTGAAGCAAAAATAACTGTGTCAATTCTTCCAAGGTTTTCCTTTTCCTACAAGAATTACTCCAGTCCTACCTTGCTGCAGTTTCAACCAACTCAAGATCAATGCCTAAGGCAATGTACAGGCATTACATTTCTACTGGGAGAATTGCAGCTCTTCTGGTAGAAATGATAAGCATACAGGCATTTGCCTAACTTCTTCCAGGACAAACATGTCCCTTCCAGAAAAATGATCCTTCAGGTGCTAATCTGGAAGCTCTCCCCTTGGGGGAGAAACTTCTCAACTGCTTTTTCCTAAAATTTGGAAGTTCCCTGTTTGGGAAAGGGGGCTGGGGAAACTTATCTTACTGTTCCCTCTGCTCCAGGGGGCTATGGGTGAGGGCTTTGAATGTGCCACGTGGCGGAAGGTCTGCCTCCATGGGGACAACTACAAAGTTGGCATCTGCAACCTCACATGTGGGGCTGTGGGCACATGGCACTTAAAGTGCTGTGTCAGGGAAGCTTCCCTGTGGGGCTTTGCCCTGGTACTCCAGTGCCTTGGGACCAGGAGTGGAGCAGTCTGGTCCCCAGAACTTCCCCAGATCAATCACCAGAGAGTACAGAAGGAGGTGGCATCTGTACTGCTCCCTCTCCCAGAAAAATTTCTAGCAGGAGCAATTTCTCAAAAATTTTACCCTCTAGAAGGAAATGCCTTTTTGTTGTCTAAGTCAAAGGGAGTTCTCATTGAGTAAAAATTGAATAAGGGCTTCGCTTCAGGACATGGCCCCTAGGAAAACAAATTTATCACTTGATAAATTATGTGCACTGTTAAAACTGACATAAGAGTTACTAAACTAAGTACACTATGAGCTAAAGTAATCCTACTAATATGAATTCTGTATTGAAACAGATATTACTGTTGATCCATTATATTAAGCACTTCAGAGGCACCAGTTAACTACCAGTAAATATTCCTGTTGAAACCTCTCCTGAACTATACTGATTCATTTTGTTCATTGACTAGTCTACTTGCATGATGGGGGACACCAAGGGCAAGCATCAGAACATCTAAGCAGGTAAAAGTTATGGGTTGCAATGCCTTTTAGGCTCCTTGTCTAAAATGGCATCCACCCCCACATATTAGATACTTTGACTCCCCGTTTAGTACATAGGGAGAGATGGATGCCTCAGAGTGGAAAGAAGGGCTTCAGGAGATGTTTACGGTATCTCTAAACCTCCTGGGAACTCTCCATACAAAGAGAATCCCAGGGAGAGACTGATAGACAAGTTTGATCAATTGACCAGTTGAATATCCATCAAAAATGGTAAAAAAAAATAAATAAATAAAAATTGCCAATAGGTCCAGATGATACACATAAAAAGCACAAATTTTCCATTAAGAAATGTGTCAAAAAACAATTAAAAAAATCATATTTCTCTCAAGAAAAATACAAATTAGCGGGGGTTTTGTGGTAAAATTGCTATAATCTTTGACCAGTCAAAAAATGTCAGCCCTAGAAATCTTGATCCAACTGTGAACAGCAGCAACGTCCTTTGACATTCTCGTTTTGATTACGTCTTAATATTTTAATCCAATCACATTTTCATTTTAATCAGTTTAACTTATTTTTGTAATATTAAAAACTATGGACCTGATCCTGGTGGTACTTACACATATGTGAGTCAGGAGGACTGCACTGGAATCGGAGTTCAATCAATGTAAGACAGATCAGAAACCTATTCTATGAGCTTTTCAAACTCAGGAGTGCTGAAGCTAAAACCACTTTGCTGGAACTCCAGATGAGAGTCTATAGTGACTGTTTTGTGAGCACCATTATCCCTTTCTTTTCAAGCATAACAATATATTAAAAACAAAGTATCTGTAAAGATATATGGTAATTTAGTAGACTACTATAGGGAAATTAAGTACTTCCTTGTTCAATATTTAATTTCATCTGCTATGAATTAGGAGTTGTGAATCCACTGATAAATGGACTGATTTGAAAGATTTACTTTTACTGTAGCATCTGTAATTTGACTTTCCTACAGCCTTGCTCCTACATGATTTATGTCTTATACTCACATAAGCCTCTGAAAATAACCGTACAGTAAGGATGGGAGGCTATTTTCTTTTTCTTCTGATGTGGAAGCATACCGGTGTCACAAAAGACTTTGCTACATGAGAACTCAATAGAACAAGCAATCCTCAAAATAAGAACTGTAGAACTGAAGCAGATATTTCCCAGTTGTTTTCATGTTTATATTTTTCTCTATTTTCTGCTTGACATCTTTACAAGGCTCATGCAGTGAATGGACAAACACTACAGAGAAAGGATCTATCAACTGCTAGCGCAGGCGTCATTGAAAAGTATCCATGCTTGTCTTTGAACATACAATGCTATCCGTACATACAAGATGAGAGTTATATCTGAAAAGCAAGCTCTGAATGGTTTAGGTCAGGGGCTTTCATAGTACATATTGCATATTAATAGAGCAACTGTAACGTGACATTCCGTCCCATTCATATTTGCCATCCAGGATTGTCTAACTTTCCTCTGAGATATTGCTTATTATTGAGAGTAATGTAGTAAGTAATACCAATGGTTAAGCTCTTGCACTTTCCATAAGAAGACCTTATTTTCAGTTGTTTATAACTTTGACATATAATTTGGACTGATTTTTTTTCTGAGACACAGAAACTGTACATATCCATATAAGCAGTGCTGTATACAGTGAATGCTGCCCTAGCTTGTTTAGTAAAATCCTGGTGCATCACAACAATCACATTAGCACTGCAGCATAATCCATTTTTATAATGAAACTTTAGGCATATAATATCCTCTGAAATATCCCTTTTCTGTTATATAGGTGTTTATCCATAGGTATCTTATTGTATGGTGGAATAATGCACCTATGCAAACCCAGGAAGGGATGCAGTCAATTTCATACACTATGGGAGTGATAGCAAAGTCATTATGTGGCTACTGCAAATTATATTAGCTTGATGGGAATTGTACTGTATGGATTTTGTGCCCCTTTCTCACCTCATCCTTAATATACTCTTAGGCTTAGTATGCCAGGAGAGTATGGTGTTTGTGCATGGCCTGCCTCCAACAAGGAGTGGAAGCATGACTGTCTCATGGTGTTGAAAACCTTTTAATATCACAAGAGTTGAAGGGAAAACATATGACCCATGCAAACCAGTCACATTCTTGACTTTTTTTTTTTCCTCCAGTATTTTCATGCAATGTTGTTATAGTATTTCTGTGACAGGAGATTTAAGCACTTGACATGGAATATTTTCATGGAGCTTTTTTAGGTTCTGTGTAAACAGATTTGGTACTGAGAAGCTAATCCTTTCTGGGCATATTTAACTATCTCCCCAGGGAATGGATCAAGAAGCATACATTTCAAAGTTTATCAATTAGGTTAAAATGTTACATTCTTCTTCCAATATACATGATGCTTTCACTGTGCGACATAAGTCTTTATCCACAAAATCTTGCCCTACATAAACAAGTAGCCTAGTAAATGTGTATTTTGCATTTATCACAATTTTGACTTCCTGAGATAGGTGTAAATAAAATAAATGAAGATAGAGGCCCATATGTGTGTGTGCCAAGCAAGGATTACTAGTACAAGATGATGAAATCAGTGGACAAGTGCCAGCTCAGAATTTGCCCAGTATCAATACTGCAAGGATAAGAATGGAAGGATTTTTGTTTCTTGCCCGCACAGATCATTTATACAATAAATCAATCAATAAGAATATCCATACTTGCATTGGGCATTCACAACTCATTTCCAAATCTTAGACACTTTATTTCTGTTTCCAAAGAGGTTGTGAACAACACCCGATGAAAGGTATTTATTCCTGGAAGCTTTAAAAGAAGAATTTTTTCCAACTATTTGAGTTGGTCTAATAAAAGATATCAGATTTACCCAAAGAACCTTGTCTGCCTATGTTCTTAGACCAACACGGCTACAACCTATACCCCTGTGTACAACATGCTATTTTCACATTATTTTATAAATTGTTTGAGAAAGACTGGAGGTAACAGTATTTCTGGCAGCTTTTGAACTAATCACACTCTCTCCTGGGTCTCCCCACAGTTTAAGTACTAATTTTACTATATCAGTTTAGAAACTTCAGTAACTATGGAAACAGTTTTATCAGTTTCACAGTGCTTATACTGGTGTGGATTTTGTCAATAAATTAACCAATGTAATTAATTCAGTAAAAATAATTTTGTCTAAATCAGCCTTGAGTATCTATTATTCATGGTGTTGGATTACTTAAAGTAATACAGTATTTGTTTATGCTCCCTGAAACATTGACTAAAACTTTTATGCAAAGAGATTTCAAGATAGTGACATAAATGTTTCCAGTAACTTTGCATTAAGTTACTAACACAGGTATTCACAAAGAAGAAGACCTTTGCTTTTAATAAATGTCCTGGCAAACAAAGAAACTTCTCGATGAACGTTCCTGGAAAATGAATGCAAAAGGTGGCAAAGATCAAAGGAAAAGTTCTGCTTCTACTAAAATGAATATTTACAATGCCATTTTATTTCAAGTCTTTCTAGTTTTGTTCATTTTCTTAAAGCCTCTACTCTCCTGAAGTCACGTGGTAAATGAGAGCTTCAGCTTTTATTTAAGAAAAAAGAAATAACTCTCACAGCTGTTGAGAGAAGCTTGATGTTTTTAATTTTAGAGACTCAAAAACAAATTAAGAGAACCCCGATTTTAAAAAAAAGTTATTTTAAAGTCAATCCTCTGTTTCTTTGCTTAACAGTTTATTGAAAAAGTTACAAATCCTCAGAGATAATGATTTTTTTTGGCAGTATTTGCCCCAGCTTAATTATAAAATTTTACAACCACAGGTTTTAGAGGGGCAGCACAGCTCCCCCTTGTTTCTCACTTAGAACGGAAGAGTTGAGCATCCCCACAGCTCCCCTTCCTAATGCCTCCTCTGGATGGTGAAATTAATACTAATCTTCCTGAAGTCTAAAGTGGGCCCTCAAGTAGAAGCTGGTTCATCTTCTTGTAGGAATTATTACTTGAAGAGACCCTGTGTTGGAGACCAAGTAAGTGGGTTATGCAACTGAAAAAGAGTAACCCTTTTAAAAGCCTTGGGCCCAGAGCAAGTCAGAAACGCCCATTGCTCCAGAAGTAAACATATGTTTAACAAACTTTAATTGCAGAAAAATGGACCTTATAACATTTCTATTAGAGCATGAGCACCTTGGAAATGTGAAAGAAAAAAAGGAAGATTTTATCAGTGCTTTATTCTGTATCTGAGGAGATACAGCAGATATCTCAGAAGATCTGAAGTATTTAAAGACAAAGACATGATGCAAAGAAGACAATCTCAGAAGATCTGATGTATTTGATTAGTTTAATGGTTTTTAGTTAATTCAGGCAGAAAAGTGTAGCTATGAGATTGTATGACAAAAAATAGGAATACTGGACTCCATTTAAAGTGTCAAGTATGAGATGTGTTTCAAATTGAGGATACAAAAAAGGAGTGAAACTAGAGAAGAGGTTTTGATAGATCTAAGTCTGTGGAGCTCATCTTACAGTTTTGTGAAGCTGCATCCCCAGTAAGAAACAAACATATTCTTGAATACTCAGAATTAACACTTGACAAGGCTATTAAAATCACCTCTCAAAGTAAATTAGGGAGTTCAAAAAAGACTATGGTGCTCTCATACTGGCTATGACTGAGGATCTGAAATGTCAGAAGAGATGTGGGAGGGAAGGCATGCACTCAAAGTCAGAGTCAAGCAAGAACAAAACAGTACATATATCTTGCACATGCTGTGATTATCAGTGCAAGACAGGATAATGTGTCATATTTGAAAGATGAAAGATGCAATAGATCAGGCTTGTCCAACATATGGCCCACAGGCCGCCATGTGGCCCTCCAAGCTGTTTTCTGAGGCCCAAGGTGCTGCAACGGGAAACAAAAGTAAATGCTGTACTTTCGTTTCAGGGGGGTGATATGATACCGCTTCCTGTGAGGTCTTTGAATATGGCTTGCCAGCCCACTGGGTGATAAAAAGTTCATGATCCGGCCCCATATTCAAAAAAGTTGGACACCCCTGCAATAGATTATATCAGAGGTTCCGAACCACTGGGCCACGGCCCAATACTAGGCCACGAAGTGTTGGCTGCCTTCTTATGGTACTGGCTCCCAGCTTGCACCCCCATCTGTCCACCTGGGGAACAGCTTCTACCACCTGCAGTCACATGCAGAGTTAAAGCTGGGTGGTGGGGCAGCCCCAGGAGGGGGGCAGTTGGGTCTGTGTGCCCCATGTCGGTCCGCAGGCTGGGCACCACTGGATTATATAATTCAAAAGAGTTTGGAAGTACAAGCTACTAAGTACTAAGCTTGACAAAGCCCTGGCTGGAATGATATAATTGGGGGTGGTCCTGCTTTGAGCAGGGGGTTGGACTAGGTGACCTCCTGAGGTCCCTTCCAACTCTAATTTTCTATGATTCTATGACACTAAGCTGTATAGCATAGGAAAGAAGGCAATGGCAGCATCATTAGCTCAGATGAATTTGTTTTAGGAGTGGACACAATTGCAGCAGAAAAAGAACAAACTGTCAACTTGAAAACAAATGGGTATTTGTTAGTGGTAAAGCTGGACAGAGCTGCACAAAATAACATATTGCCAGAAAAATGTTACTAAGGGCACTGACACAAGTGACATTTTGTTGTACGATCAGCCACTGGAAGCACTGTACAGCACAAAAGAGCACAGCTGCAGAGTGCTTTAAAAGGGCCTGACCCTGAGACAATCTGAATCCTCATTACATGAAGTTTCAGATGAAGGTGCTCCAAAGCAGAGTGCAGCACCTTCATTAACTTGTGTCAGTGTGTATTGGGAGCAGGGTTGGGCTGGTGCTGGTGCTCAGCTCTGCTTCCAGCACTGTCTTCAGAATGGGATGGGGGGAAGGGAGTGGGGGGAGCTCGGGCTTGGGATTACCCAGCTAGCACTGGAGGGTGGGGTAGGTGGATTGGAGCTCCCCACCCTGAAGTGGGGGGGGGGGGGGCCGCACCGCGCGGGAAGGCGCCGGGGGGGGCTCCAGACTGAAGTGACAAGCTCTAGACTGAGTTCTCTCCACTCTGTTCCCCTTGCCCCATTCTGAAGACAGCGCTGGGGCTGGAAGCATGGAGGGTAGGGCTAGGGGATAGTGGAGAACTCCTGTTAGGTCTGGGGGATTGCTGTAACTCATGGCACTTCCTGTAAAGCACCATGAGTTACAGCAGGGAGCTGCACTTCTGTCATGCCCTAAGACTAAAGGACAAGATACACATCAAGGTAAATGGATGCGATTCAGAACTTCCAGTAAATAACTTATTTCCACTGAAAACATATATGAACTGGGTTTACTGCCCTACCACAGCAAATAAGGCATAGGTTTGTTTATACTGACTGAAAAAAGCAAAACACTTGTAGTTATTTTTATCTATAATTCTCACTTCCCTGAGATAGCTTTACTAGAGATAGTACACTAAACAAATAACTGTGCATACTAAATTGATTCTATAGGACGTTTTTTTACCCTACATAGTAAATGTCTTATGATGACTTTACAGGATAGTGGACATTTTAGTTGACTTTCCAATTTGCATTGAAGTTTATTTAGACATATAATCACTACTCCCAACAATCTGATCCAGTAGGTTGGTGGAAAATTCTATTAAAAAAATAAAGCAGCACTGAAAATGCTTCAGATTCAGATTATAATCTTTAATGTGCATTGTTAAGTTGTAGGACTGCCCCAGTGAAATATAATTTTGTTTCCAAAGGTTTTTGTTTAATGGAAAACTGTTAATCAAAATGTCTTTAAAATAGTGGGTGGGTGGTTGTAGCTATGTTGGTCTAAGAACATGGGCAGACAAGGCCTTGTCTGCCTTTAAAATAGTGTACAGTGAGTGGAGAGGAACTGGAGATTTTGATGCTAAACATTTAAAGCTAAACAAAATAGCAATAAGATTTGGAATGCCATCACTTCATGAACATGATGCGGTGTGCGTGTATGATGGAAATCCGTGGAGACAAGCAACAGTGGTGTCACATGAGGTTACACTGGAGTTCTTCAGCTTCTCACAGGAGATAGATGTACACCTAGGAGAAGGAGGTGACACTTTTCCAACTTGCAGAAGGGAGGGAGATAAGAGGCAGTGAGCTCAGTTTGCCTGAGTGTGTTAACAACAACAAAGGGTTAAGAACACCAGCCTTAGGACAAGGCACTGCCGGAACAAGCGGTCTGCAGCTTTTTGACAATAGCCACATGGACACCTCAAGGTAGACCTGAAAATTAGAGTGACAGTACAGGGCAGCTTGGCAGTTGGTCAGATATTAACAGTAATTTTAGTGAGGGTGGATATAAATTTTGGAACTGTATGCTCTATCAGTGTTGTCTTTAAATGTTAAGTTTGGCTGAGGTTAGAGATACACAAATAGTGACGTGAGGCTCAAGGCATAAACCTGGAGCAAACTGCGTAGCAGCAGCTGTGTGCAAACAAGCAGTCTGTGCTTTGAAAAGTGAGAGAAATTAGTAGGATGGGCATTGACAGGCAGGCATATAAAAAAAAGACAAAACAAAGCTCTAATTTAGCCAGGGGTAAATTCTCCACCATTTGGGAGGGAGGAGGCTATTTTTGAGGGTATATTTTTTAAACTAGTACAACTTAATTTGCCATGGTTTAACTCGTTCATGAGTCCATGGCCTACAAAAATAATGTATGGTACTGGGCTCCTTCTCTTTAAATGGTTTAGCCACAGAGACAAGAATGCTAAGGAAGGACTGTAGAAATCTATAGTCTTACACATTTGCAGTGCTTGTCACCAAAGTGCTTACTGAAACACTGCCATGCCCTGCAGTTCACTGAGCTCTAAGGCATCTCATCGGTAATCAGAGCAGCTTATGCACTGGTAAGAGAATAATCATTCAAGCCATGTAGTACCATAGCAAGTGGTGGGTGAGCAGGATGACCACCCTCAGCCAAAGGGGCACCAACAAGCACTGCCCAGCCAGGGTAGCGTGTAGGATGGAGCCATGAGAGGCACATTAGGGGGGGGGGGGTGTGCAGGGATGGGGGGAGGATGGCTCCCACCACTGTGCACACTCTCAAGCAAGCATGGGGGTGTGTGTGCCCCCTGGATCTGTGTGTGGGGCAAAGGTGGACTGCTACTGAGGGCTTGCCCCGGGCACCAAATTTCCTTCCTATGGTACGGAAGCCATAAAACCTTGCGTTGCCTCCTTTCTTTTACAGGAAGATCTGCTGCTTCCTTTTACCCTTCAGAAACTCTCCATTTCCACCTCTGGATTTTTCCCACTCCCAGGTGATAAGGAAGAGTTTCACAACACCTTTATCCAGGGCAAGCAGAAAAGTTCAGTCAGTTTCCATTACTTTACCATTCAACAGAGTGGGAGGATGGTTGGGACCACCACAGAGGTTTCTATATCCAGCTTTGCAGGGTGTGCACACACCTCTGCCTCTTCAGGGGAATTTTGATTCTTTCCAGACATATGTTCCTTTGTTCCTATAGTCTTCAGGGTTTCATATCCAATTGCAATGTCATTTCCCCATATGAAAGTCGCAGCCATGACACAATGATTTTAAGTGCAGGAAGAAGTCTCTTTCTAGGCTTTAGGATATCAAGCCAGAACCACTGAGTTCACCTTCCTGCTTGCATCTGCTTTACCAAGAGTTTAGCCATTTAATAATGTGAATAGAATGCCTGCCTGAACAGGAGGATCAGATGCATCAGCTGTCCTATAACAGCTCCCTAATACATTTTACAGGAGCCTTCACTTTCAAATGCTTTTTTGCTTGTACATTTAGATTCTGCTTCCTGTAGCATTTACTCTGCAACTGAAAATGTTTGCCTGAATTTTTCAGGTACTTTTATCTTGGCTTTTACTATTATTGTATTTTCATAGCCTTCTTTACACCAAATACTTAAAATCCATCCCTTTGGGACGGAGCGTGGCTTTGAGTTTGAGTGCAAGCATTTTTCTGCACCTCCTGAGATTTATTCTTCCTTTGTCCTTTGTTCTTACCTTCTTGGTGTATTGGGTTTGTTTTCTTCCTAGAGAAATTTGAATGTGCTTAAGGGTATTTTCTTGAATGCTTAGTTTTTAATGCCTAAAAATGTCAAACACCACGGATAAATAGAGAAATTTATACTACTTACTGGAGACTGAGTCATGTCATTTACATCACTGATGAAATGAAATACCACTTAACAATAAGTGAACTTAAATTTTGATTGAATATGAAGCACTTTTTCATTAATGAAAATTAAAACAGAAGGTTTTCCTTAGTTAAGTAGATTTCACAATGGTGCTTAGGAAAGTAAAGAGCAAAGTATAAACTCTACAAGTGAAGTGCAATTAGGGTACAATCCATCTGTACTGTCAGGGCTTTGATAGTTGACCTGCAAATAGAGATATAGGGTAAAAAACCCTAGTTCTAAATATGTTCCAATCCGCTGGTAAAGAGAAGTCCAGACCATTTATGTATGAACTGGGTTAAAAAGTTATTAAGGCAGATTTGATCTATAGGAAAAGAGCATACAGGATTTCTATTAAGAAGTCTATATACTAACCAGATCAGCAACACTAGTGGTAATGCAGTATCTCTCTGTGATTCTCATGACAGAGATTAAAGCCAGCAAGCATCCCTCAAGATTAAGAAAATTACTTCCATGAAGCATAATCTATTTCTCTTTCTGGACACTGCTCAACAGAGGCAGCATAATAAGCATATTCCTTTTTTTGTTAAAAAAAAGAAAGAAAGAAAAACCCTTTAATAGTGATGCTTCTTTGCAAAAATGAGGATTTTTATGGGATAACCAAATCCATTTTTCTTTGACCTGGCTTCTGCAGGACAGCTCAGCAGAAACCTAAAGAAAATGGTCTGTCTGGATGTCATAAGCCGTTGCTCAAACTTTCTAAGGGTCAATGAAATACTCAGGGCTGCCCACACTCAACTCCTACACTCTGATTCCAAGCATCTGATCAGTGCAGGAACAAGTCTTTTTAAGATTTAGGATATTGATGATTTGCTTCTTTTACCCTGCACTTTGTAGACAGTGCCAGACCTTCCTAAAGGTCAGACTAAGAGAATGTGTTTGATTCTCACCATGTCTCATATACAGGGATGGAAGGCAGCGTTCGGGGGAGAGGGACATGAAGGAAGCAATTAAGCTCCATGATTCTGCACTGGCTTCAACCTTAATTATAGCAGCTTCTAGATTTATTTAATTTATACCAGGGGCACAGCCAGACAAGCGTGCATGCACATGCAGTCATTCCACATGCACCTAAAAAAAAAGCGGGGCAGCACACACGGCCCTGGAACCTGGCCCACCAGAGCCATGTATCTCCTGAAGTTCCCCAAGACCAGAGGTAAGGCTTCTGGGGCCAGCACAGGTGCTGGCCCCGGCCTCCCATGCACCACCCAGGGCAACATGCCATGTGCCAGAGTGCACAGGTATTCCTTGGGAACAAATAACATATTGTGCTGCTGCTGTTTGTCTCCAGGGAAATTCATGTTCCCACTCATGGGAATGCACCCCAGTGATATAAATTTAATTTATCTTATTCCAGTATAAAAATGATATAGAGAAAGACAGCTCTGCCATGCCCTCAGTCTTCCCCTTAACTCTTATGGCCCTTCCCTCATAGACAATTTGAATTGGGTTAGGGCAGCTTGTGCCATCTGGTAGTTCTTTGTAAAAGTTTTCCCTTTAGAAAGTTTTAGCCAGGATCCAGCCACTTTTTGCCATCCAGGTCAATACGGGCCAAGCACAGTGCAAAATCTGGCCAGATAGCTTTATAGTTTTATTATTTGCAGCCAAATATATGCATATAGCTTCCATTACTGTCAATGAGAAATATTTGCTGATAGCTGAGGGAAAACACAAAACTTAATTTGTTCATACATTTACCAAGTCAAACAGGCTAAACAAGCACATGCATAAACATTTGGCTTGCATGAAAATAATTATGCTTAGACTTGGACTTCTAGACCTAAAGCAGGCAATTTGCATGGAGAAATTTTTCAGTTGGCTTCAAATCAGGCTCAGCTTCCTCACCTTCAAATATGTCTGCAAGTTTGCATCTGTTAATCTTTGAATACCCATATTCAAAGAGACATATCAAACAGTCTGATCATGCAAATGTCTATGTGCATAATTTTGTGTCCCAAAACTGAAAGCTTTGGATAAAAAAGTAGCATTTATGGAAATATGCTTAACTTCACTCTCTCCCTCACTCTCTCTCTCTCATTCCCTAGAAACAGTTCTCCACCTCTGAGTTAGAGGATGCACATGGTTTCACTCCCCCATAGCAGACTGAGTGCAGACTCGTCGATTCATAGATGCTAGGGGCTGGAAGGCACCTGTCAAGATCATCAGGTCCAGCCCCCTGCACTTGGGCAGGAAAGACTGCTGGGGTCAGATGACCCCAGCAAGGTGAGGTTCCAGGCATTTTTTTAAAGATATCCAGAGTACGTGATTGTACCACCTCTGTGGGGCGTCTATTCCAGACCCTGGACATTCTTGAGTTGTAAAGAAGTTTTTCCTTGTGTCTAATCTAAAGCCGTCTTCTAGCAATTTATGGCTGTTAGTCTAGTCTTCCCCTGGAGTGGCCTGGTGAACAGATATTCTCCCAGTCCTTGATATGTACCCCTTATGTATTGATAGGCTGCCACCAAGTCCCTTCCGAGTCTTCTCTTCTCCAGGCTGAACAGACCCATGTCTCTCAGTCTCTCATCATATGGCCTGCTCTCCATACCTGTAACCATATGCGTAGCCCTCCTTTGGACTCTTAAATTTTTCCACATCCTTCCTGATGTGACACTCAACCTGCCTCCTGATGCCTCCTGTTCTGTGAGAGTCATGTGCTTTAGCCTGTATCTGCTACCATTTATTTTTAGCAGAGTGGAACTGCTGCTTCATACACTCTTGGTCCCCAAGCTCCTTCCCACTTGTTACTCAACAACCTCCTACTGTGTTAGCAGACTGCAGTCTGATCAGCAAAGCTCAGGACAAACTCAGTAAACCATCCAGGCAGAACAACAGCCATAAGCTTTGCTCTCTATACAGCACTTCATCCATTTCTTCACAAGAAGACTGCTAAAAAAAAGTTACATAAATATATATATATATTTTTAATAACCATTCTCATTTGGATAGTTCTAAAAAGATTGTGTATAAGTTAGGTAGCTTGAGATGGCAGGACTTTCTCTGTTGAATTATTTGTACCATTATCATAGACACAACCAATTCATCCATTAATCCCCATTGAAATCTGTTGTCTAGGGATGCTTCTGGATGTTTGTTCACAGTTGTATATTCAATTGCTTTGCATCATTTTCATCACATGAGGAGGAGCAACCATATACTTTGGAGCAATCATGGACAACCATGAACACTGACCTTGCACAATGAGGGGACAAACAGACATCTACATTAATTTCAGTTTACTATTGGAGAGAGCCATAACAAGATTCAGGGATTGAATGTAATGATATTAATATTCTAATATATCTAAGACTTAGTGTGAAAACCAGTTATTGTGAATAAACTCATTAAAATATCAACCAAATGATTAGATAATAAAATATATTTATATTGGCTAAATATATTTGCAAAATCCCATGATATTCAAATGTATCATCAGAGGAATGTTATTTGACTGACTAATCATGGTGATTGGAGTGAGGGAGACAAGTTATTTTTTTCAGAATAAATATACTGCTGTTGAAACTTTATCCTGTTTTGTCTTCAGAACAGTCATGTCTGACATGATTTAGAAATTGTGGCAGAGATGAGAGATGCAGCACAAAATGTTATGGAAGCTGAAAGTATATTTAGTCTGCAGAATAATCATTCCCCTTCCTTTCACCATCATGTAGCTGAGATCTGCGGCAAGCAAAGGGCACACAGTTGTTTAACACTCCATTATCCTTGAGTGATAGGTTTCCTTAGTCCTTGTAATGCTCTATAAAATAGCCTTGAATATTAGTTTGTCATTTGCAAAACAGAAGATCTGTGCAATATTTATAGTTTAAGGACTAATAGCTTCTTGCTGTTTTGCAGTTGTGCTCTAGTTTTCATATAAATATCTCCAAGGGCTTAAGTGCAGTTTTTATGTAGAAAATACCTTTTTTTCTTTTGAAATTTTAATTTTTATTAGACTTCCAATATGCCTTTTGTTCAATATACTTTTCAAAAGGTACCAAATGTACTGAAAACAGTATAAGTGGTTCAACTGAAGAAATGACAAAAAACCTGCAACCCAGAAGTATGACTGCACCGAATGAACTAATTGAATTGATAGTATTTAACTGTACTGCTTGATAACTTGAGATAGCAGGACCTTTCTTTTGAATTCTTTGTACATTACATAGACATGATCAATTCATCCATTAGTCCCCATTGAAATCTATTGTCTAGCAATGCTCCTGGAAGTTTTTTCACAGTTGTATATCCAATCGCCATGCATCATGTTTGTCACATGATGAGGAGCAACTGTTAAACAGAGAATATGCCATTTGTGATTCACTAGTACTGAACCTTTTTAACTTCAAATTAAATTTCCAGATTTTAAAACTATTTCTCAAATGCTAGCTCTGCTTTTCATAATTAAGTTATTTTTTGCATAAGCCTAAATCACCTTATGTTTATATGTCTGTCATGCAAAAATGTACTTTTCACAAACTTAGGCACCCTTGAGAGAAACACTATTCAGAGCAAATTTTGTATTATGATGCCCATCCTAGCAGTAAATTTTAAGTTCATTAGGGAGAGCATCTAGGTTATCTTCAGACTGGTTATCTATGGTAGACAAAGATGCAGGGAAAACACTCACTGTTTTAGGGTGCAAACAGAAGTGACAATTTTCACCTGATCTGGCCGCAGAAAGCAGTTTATAGCCATGACCAAACATAAGTGTGGCTGCAGGAATTTTGGCTGGAATCAGCTTAAAAAATGGCCAATCAGGTGAAAATCTGACCTCTCATTGCATGAGGGGTCAGATGAAGATGTTCCAAAACAGAGCATCTTCTGTCATTTCTGCCTGCCTGCCAGCCTGTTGCTGGTTTCAGAATGGGAGGGGGGAAAGGGAGTGGAGGGAGTTCAGTCTGGAGGTTTTTCAGCCCTAGCTGGAGGGTGGGGTGGGTATACTGGAGCTCACCCACTTTGGCAAGGAGTGCCCCACCCTCCAGAGCCAGCTGGGGACCCCCTACAATGTGTTCTGTCTAATCCCTTTCCCCCCTTCCAGTCTGAACCAGGACAGGCTGGGAAAGAGGAGGGGCTGTTGCTAAGGGAAGCCAGCTTTAAGCTGGCAGCCAGCAGCGAGATTCCTCTCCTTTCTGGAACCAACAGTGAACTTCTGCTTGTTCCGGGAGATCGTTGTAACTCAGAATGCTTCCTGAACAGCGGTCTCAGTTACAAAGGGCAACTGCGCTTCTGTCTGAGCCCTATATATACACTTTAAAAGTATTGCTGCGGAACGTAAACATCACTTCCATAAAATTAAGGTTGAAATTAGACTCTAGGGAGTCCCTGCACTGCTGCTTCTTTAATCTTGCAGGTTCCCACATGAGTTCCCCTGCCACTGATTGGTGGAGGGGCCCCACTTGTGGCTCATTTCTGATTGGCAGGGAGGCAAAAACTGTGGTTTTAAATATAGTGCCATTTTTGTCTCTTGCCACTGATTGGCCAAGGAGACCCAGTGGCCTCGCTGCTTGCCACTGACTGGTGGGGAGGCAAAAATGGCACCATGTTTAAAACAGTGGTTTTCACTTCCCTTCCACACAGCGGCAGGGGAACCTGCATGATTAAAGGAGCTGCAGTGCAGTTCTCTTCCACTGTGTATTCAGTAGGGCCCTATACATGATTGATCTAATGCACTGAAACTCAAATTCTATGCAGAGAAAGTGAAAAAGGGGTTTAGTCATATAGCAGTTTCTCAACCAGTTGCTGTTAGTCTACAATAGCATCCTACTACTGAGTGGAGCAGGACCTGGGCCACAATCTGACCTTCCATAGTTCTTTCAATTGTATAGAAATCTGTTCCAGTTCAGCCACTTCCAGTTCATACATTATTTCCAGATGCTTTGGGACATTGCCTGTGTCTATTGCGGGTGTTCCAGTTAAACACATGGGGTCTTTGTACATGCCACATTCTTTGCTCTTTCTTGCACTGCAATGACATGACTGTTTGCATGAGTGGGTTTTATGGACATTTAAAAAGTCTTTCTGGTGCATTAAAATAAATCCCCTTGGCCATAGTTTAGTTTGCCTCGCTGCAAATTAAAGCGTCGCATCCATGGATTCGTTGTGTGCAAACACAAAGGCACTCAAAGACGTGTAATGAGCCTCTTTGTACACAAGATGGTGCTGCAACATTTTTGTAGTTTACCCCCTTCTAATTGCCTCCACTTTTGAATTGCTTCTGCTTTTTTTTTCTTGTGCCATTTGGCAGCTCTGTGCTCCCAAAGCTGCGTGGCAGGGCATGGGGTGGGGGCCCCAAAATGCGGGGGCAGCACTGGACTGTTCTTCTCTCTTGCAGTGCTGGCTGAGGACCAGGCTTAATTTGTTTGAAAACCAAGTGCATGCAAACATTGATGTAACGCTCCAAAATAAACAAGTTTAAACTTTATAAACCTATTTAAGTTAATGAGGATTAGCCCCGGGGAGTTTACAGGCACCTGTGAGGGTCAAGTTCCTAATAGAGACTCTCAGAGGTTTTGCCCAAATATCTTCATTAGGGTGTAAAATGGAAAGCAGGTGAAGATGTTCATGTCCTTGTATAGCTTTTGAACCAGCTTTGGTGTATCTCAGGCAGTGGGAACTTGTTAAAACAGTGAAGCACTTTGTGTATGATCCATCTCAGCTGGAATTCTGTAACAAAAAAATCCAAATTTACTATTGTTTAGATAACACAGGCAACTGGTTCTGATTCCTCACAGTCATGAAGGGGAAAAAAATCATAATGGGTTTCAGTTATTGTGTGTTACTGTGGTCAAACACTTAGTCAGTGCTTTCCTGTTTAAATCAGCAAAATATGGAATCTGGCATTGCAAACCTATCTTTATACAAGATTACCCAGACTTTCCATTATTTTAAGTTACATATTCACAGTGGTCTTTAACTATTAAACAGTTCCTATCTTTATGTAAGAGAGGACATATACAAGACAGAGGCACTTATGCTAAGGTCTCTAATGTGTTCCTTACAATCCTATCTCATGGGACTACATTGCTGGTAAAAAGAAAACTGAAATGTACAGGAAAATAAATGTAATTCCAATAATGAGAAGTGACATTTTAAAATAAAATAACTGTTTTACAGGGTGATGGCACTTTTCACCCATTGAATAAATATGGAGGGAGGGCACAGAAATCATCTGTGAAAAAAAACAGTTTTCTACAACTAAAAACATCTTATATTGTGGTTAATTGTTTGGAACCTGGGTTATTTTTTGTCTAGAATAAGTGATGTGCCAGTTTTCTAGGACAATCCTGTAGAAATAACTTTTGTGTTTGCCCTCGATACAATAGAAGGAAAAAAAATTCAACATCTTTATGAAACAAGTTTTTAAATATGAATCTTCATTAACTTCGTCTTGAATGCAATCCTGAAACAAGTGCAGAGTTCTGTCCAAGTATTCATGAGGTGTAGAGTACTCAGCTACTCCTAGGCTTTAGCCACTTGAAAACCTGCTGAAGTTGGTGGCACAAATGATGCAGAAGAGAAAGGCATTGCTTTTTGAAGGAGTCAGATGAATCTTGTAGATGATTGGAAACTCACAATCCATTAATATTACAGAAAGGGGCAACCAACACAGGGAGTATCTTGATGCAACATTTGTTTCATGCCTCCTGAGCAATTTAATTCTCTCTTTCTCCCACAGGATTTGGAATGTGCGTCAGTTACACTTGCATGTGGAATTAATGCTTCTAAGCAAACCATTTTTCTAGACTCTGAAAGCGGCTGTGAAATATAATCCTGTGGCAGGCTAGGCCAGCCTATAAATTACAAGACAATGGATCAAATGCTATCTTCCACTACAGGGCTCAAACCCTAACATAGGAGTAAGGCAAAGCAGCTGAGGGTCAGCCACTGAATAGAATAGTCTCTCTCTTTGGAGACCAATATGTGAACGTTATGGCTAGGTACCTATTGTGCTTTAGGCACCCAGAAAGAGCCCTAAAGCCATAACTGAACAGACATTCATGGCTCTTAAAGTGCTTTAAAAATGGTGGATCATACTCTAAGTTAACCCTTGCTGGATGTGTACTAAGCTAATGTTCTTTCTGTTAAAGCACTGTATTGAATGTGTGTACCAGATCCCATTGAGGGTTAACTTAGAGTGCAATCACTGCCATCCCAGGCAGCCTTGCAAAGGGCTGTGCTCTAGTCTCAGACACAGCTCTGTGCTCTGCTCCGGGTCAGCCCTGCCCCCTTGGCTGTCACCGACCTGTGTCAGTGACAGCTTCTGTTCTCAGTCCCACCTCATCCCTCTGGCCAGCTGTGAGCTGCAGCCTGGTCAAGAGACAGAAGTGATCAGGGGTCCATGCTCCTGCAGCAGCCTTAGCCAGGCAGCAGCACACCGCTGCCTGGCTACTAGAGCCACAAGGGAAGGGCTCCAGAGTCTATGTCTCTGCAGCAGCCCTGCCTGGACAGCAGTGCACTGCCAATCCAGCTGGCAGGGGGCCGGGGTGAGGGGCCACTCTGGCAGCCTCCTGGGAGGTGTGCAGGAGTACCCCCAGTGGTCAATGTGAGCCCCACACCGAACAGCAAACTTCTGCTCGGTTGGCGCCTGTTCTAATTTATCATGCTTTAAGTAAAGCACGGAAATTAGAGCATTTCCACCAGAGGTTTTCTGAACATCTGTACTGAGCCTAAGTTACTGATAGTTAAACTAGCAGTGAACTCCCCTTTTGTGACTGCAACTGCCTTCTAGGGACAAGACGAGTTTAAGGTAGCTACCAGTGGTGATTCTCATAAGGATAGATGACCATCTATGTCACTGTGTTTGAGATCAACCAGGAAGAATGTACCCAAAAATACTCTCTCATGCTCTGCCTAGGATAGTTCTTGCCATTGAACTGCATGCTTGCTCCTTTTGGAGCTTGGGAACAGTTTGCCTGACATCGGGAGCCTCCCTGTTAATGCAGCAACTAGAACCAAAGACACAAGTGTTCCTTCCTTGCTTCCTGCCTTGCCTCTCTCTCTTGAGGCCTGTGTGTAGCTTTGGGCAGTTGCAACTCAAGTAAACTAAAGCTTTTTCCTTTTCAGTCCAAGAGATAAATGAAGAGACAGCAGGTGGCAGCGTGAGCAATGAATTTTCTCCCACTAGTTCAGCAGCAATACTGTGTGCATAGTACTCAATGAGCTTTCAAACTGAATACTAGCAAACTAATTCAGTTATATAAGAAAATCTGTTTTATCATCAGCACCTGCACTGGTCTTTAATTATTAAAAGGCAAATCAAATTGGCACAAAACACTATGGCAATACAGATATCAAACTATGTTTTGTTTTGTTTTTTAAAGCCCATGTAAAGTCAATTTTCTTGTTTATATATTATTAATATTAATACTAATATCTATTAATAACAAAAAACCTTTGCCTGAGAAGTAGTTATTGGAGGGATAAAATACCTCTTAATTAGGATAAAAATTCTTCTGGATCTTTGTACTAGTCATATAAAAACTCCAACACACACATGCACAGGTAATGTTTTTTAAAACAATCAAATTGCTAAGTATGTCAAAACAATTATTTTTTATAATGGCAATGATTCACATTATTAGAATTCAAATGTCATCAAAAGCCAGGAAAAAAAAAAAGGCCTGACTGGATTCATTCATTCACTGGGTATATTTGGCCACTTGAATTATTCCTCTTATACATACCAGCACAAGAGTACAGCGAGTCCTATGTTCTCAAACCAGGTGTGTGCACTTTTTTCAGTAATATATATTAAACTACATGCATACAAATAAGTTGTACACAACATTTACATTAAAATCTGCCATGTAATTACATTTGAATTACAAAAACAATTGATTTAATAATCATAAGCAGTTCTTTGGCCAGATTCTTTTTCCCCCCAACAACAAAAAGTAGCTTAAATGGAAAGTCTAAAAAAATCTTGCTTATTAAATGGGTTTATTATTTCCTGAGCTCTATTTAATCAGTCTTTTAAAGCTGTGTTTGCTAATTGAATGCTTCCCTTTTAATCAGGAGATAGAAAAGAAAGTGTTGTTGTTGGAAATGGTTGATTATACATATGTAGAAGTACACTGGATTGCTTAATGAATTCTGTTCAATGAGAAATGTATATTTACCCTAACAATCTGCTTAATAATTATTTATATTGTCTGGGGGTTCTTTACAGCTCCTTTTTAAACATTACATATTGACAAGATCAGTTCATCATGATTAATATTAATTATTTTCAGTAACACTTTTGGGCCTAGTCCTGGGATGCTTGCCACTGTACAATTTTTTTTTTTTTTTTAGTAGAAACAGTCCCTGTACCAAAGAATTTACAATCTAAGCATAAGATCAGAGACAACAATGGGTTGGGAAGCAATGATGATGATGATGATGATGATCTGCAGTCATGGCAAAACCAATTGTCTTAGGTTTACAGTCATTCTGAACAGAGCTGGCAAGAGGGAAGGACAAAATGATAATGGAGTTGAATCTCTCCTCCCTGCCTCCCCCCCACAGTTAACAGGGCTGCTAACATGAAACTCAGGTGACTGAAATCTTGTTCCATGCTGTACCACAGCCCAGAGCCAGTCACTAGAAGAAAGCCACATAGGTTCTATGGGCTCTAAAAGGAGTACTATGAGGCATAGCACACTGAAATTGTGAGATGCTCCAATATTACAATAATGAGTGAACACCTAAAATAGAGAGAAAGACAACTTCTGACAACAGGTACCTGTTTATGTGTTTGAAAAATAACGATTTGCTATGCTAGTGTTGCTCTGTGGGGTCAGGCCAACTCTCAGGATCTCAATATTGTGCTGTTAGACAGGAGAGCATGACACAATTGCACATATACAAACACACAAGTCAATTACATGTGCGCGTGCACACACACACACACACACAC
>NW_005842170.1:1392181-1433888 GCF_000455745.1 Alligator sinensis
TCACACACATACAACCCACCTACACATACACACAAGTAAGTTCCTAACTTGGATGATATAGTATATATGTGTGTACTTGAGGTACCTGGGATATTTGGGGAAAGGTTAAGGTGAGAAAGAGAGATAAAGTGTAGGGAGCAAAAGTTGCCAGAACCAGGATTAGAGAGAAGCTGGCTGAAGAACTGAGGCTTGGGGTTACTTAAGATCAGGGTTACCTGAGGTCACTGGTGTACAGTAAAAAAAGCCTGGTGGCAAGGAGGAGACAGCCAGGGAAGAGAGTGATATAGAAACCTGGGAGCTTGGGGCTGGAAACTGAGGCAGACAGCTGAGATATTGGGAGGGGGGGCAGATTAGTGGTGGCAAGGAGGAAACAGCCAGGAAAGAAACTGAGGCAGAAACCTGGGAGTTCAGGGGAAAAGGCAGTGGGGATAAGACAGTGGCAAAGAAACGGGGTTTGCAGGCAGAGAGGAGCTCAGGACAGGTGTTGGAGGTGGCGGTGAGCCAGAAGCAGGAGAGGGAGAATGAGACAGAAGTTAGAGGGGCGAGGAGCAGAGATTGGAGCAGGGTGAGACTGTAGTAAAGCAAACCCAACTCAGGGGTCCAAATAACAGTTTTATTAAACAGACAACACACTACACAGCCCCATGAAGTTATTGGTTTACACATACACACAAGCACTCACGATGGCAGCAGGAGAAAGAGACTCAGTGGAAAGGTTGAAGTCCAGGTAGGGAAGAGAAGCAAAGTCCAAGTCCTTGGTTGAAGAGGGGGTGGGGTGATAGCTACCTATCCAGGCTGGAAAGGGGTCTTTGTCCAGTAGGCGTTGTCCAGAGAGGGGTCGCCGGCAGGGCCTCTGGGTGGATAGGTGGTGTGGCATGGTGCTGGTCCAGATGGAGAGGGCGTCCCAAGGAGTCAGTCTTCACTACCCCTTTTTATGGGGCAGACTACCTCTGATCTCCTATGGGGAGGGCCTGTCCAGGCAATGTCAGTCCTGTCCCAGAGGGCTCCAGGTGTTCTTACTGAGCATGTGCAGCCTGGCACAATGGTGGGTTGCCTCATCTTTTGTTTCTTGAATGATGAGGGTGGTTCCAAGGGCTGGGTTGTTGGTCCAGGTATTGGTGTTGGTGGTTCAGTCATTCATATTTTTAGACCTACTGTCATTGTCTCTCAAGCACCCGCATTCATCCCCATTCATCCAGGAACCAATTTACATAGGAGGCGTAGGTATGAGTCATAGGTCGGGGGACACAAGATGGAGGCTTGACATTACAAGATGGAAACTTGACATGACTTATGCTAACTTACATATGTAGGCCTAAAACAGTAATCACACAAAATAAAAGCAGTAAAACTTCTGCAAAAAAAAATCAATGCAAACATAATAATTATCACTTATGAAACAGTGGATATGTATATCAAAAATAGCAGGGCACTTATTTGCAAAGGGGGGGAAGAAAAATAAAACTTACTACCTAAAATAAAATGTTAAAGCTTATCCTGCATCTTAGCTTACTTATACTTATCTATAGGGAATAGGAAGGGAGAGAAAAAGTCAGAAATGGTTGGGGAAGGGGAGGGAATGCATTTTAAAATTAAAAAAAAAAGAAAAACTGGGGGTTTTGCTATACTAGTTGGTTATTTTCATAAGCATGATACAATGTTTTTCGGCCTTTCACTATGTCTATGTGTGTGTGTGTGTGTGTGTGTGTGTGTGTGTGTGTGTGTGTGTGTTAGTCCTTTTGAACCATGTGTATGTATATACAATACAATGTGGCTCATTATATATATAAAATGAATCACATGTAACAAATGTCACATTTGATAATTTTAGATGAAAAAAGGGGAAAAAACTCCTTGATTTTTAAAAAGAAATTGTTTTGACCAAGCTCCTTCCCCTATTTAATTCACTTACTAGGGATGTTTAATCTGCATGCTCATCTCAGAGTGGCAGCAGTACAACTTAACTCATTACCATCATAACTAATTAACTCCTCCGGAATAGCCAATCCTCAGAAATCTGCTAGTTCAAAAGCACTTGAAAAATGCTAAATGTATTCATAGAATGATCAGGGAATTGTAGAAAAGTAGGGTGGGAAGGGGTCTCTAGAAATCATCTAGTCCAGCCTCCTGCCTGAGCCAGGGTCATCCCTGTCCAAATCACTTTAAGCAAATCCTTGTGTAACCTGTTCCTAAAACTGTACAGGCAACCCTGTCATAGAAGCAGAAAGCAGAGCACCCTGCTCTGCCACAAGTAAAGCAATATTTCAGAAATATTGAAGGAAATAACAACCTACTTTTGAATACTCACTTGTATACACACAATGATAGCGATATAGAACTTACAGAGCAAAAATGAACCACGATTGATCCACGTGCTGAGGTATGCAATACCAATCTGTAAGTCATCCCATGGTGCACTTAATGAGCTATCAAAGCTTTCTTGTTCTTGTTCCTGTAAGAACCTGATCCAGTGATCTCATTAAATTCATGAAGGAAATTATTTTTCTACACATTTATGATAGACAAATTAATTAAGCCAAAATTAAAACTATGTCTAACTCCAAGGACGAGGCAGTCCAGACAATATCCTGCTGCAACTATGCTATTGATCCAGGGATAAAACTAGCAGTATGAACAGCTGCCTGTGAAGGCAAGAATTACATGCATTCCCTTAAGGATAGATTTCAAAGCTTGGTGCCTGATTCTTTCAGTGGTTAGTTGCTCTGCAGAGATTCCTTTGCTGCAGGAGGGAGGGATAATCACAATTTCATTCCTGTTGCTTTTTTACAAAATGATAAAAATGTTTTTATTGCAAGTGCAATTTAAAGTGGGGAAAAAACCTTTTGGAAAATGTAAAATATGTTATATCAAGAGAAAAAACGATACCCAAATGAAAAAGTAAATAATAATGTTAAAAAAGCTTGGGGCTGGACTTTTCTATTGAGACCTAACCATTTTAAGGGATTCAGGAGACACAAAAGAGACAAACAAAGGACCTAAAGAAAATGTAGGAGTGAGGGGATACTTAGATGTGCCATAACTTGTGTTTCCCCTGTCTCCACTCTCAAACATATTCCCAGTAAATATGGCATGTTTAGAGGCAGGAGAGGACATGATGTGATAAGGAGAGCTGATGAGAAGCAAGGTAGATTTTAGCTCTGTCTGATTCATGCCCACTGGTGTTGAACTAAGGGCCCTGTGTCGGTGGCATAGCTTAAAGTAGACTGCAGCTCGGCATTGCATTAAGCTCAGGTTGACACAGAGCATAAAGAGAAAGGACCAGCGCACTGATGCTGCTGAGTCACTTGAAGTGGAGGTCAGAAACAGAAGAGTCTGCCCATAATTTGTAACTAGGTTTGGGCATTTCTGATGAAAAAAAAAAACAGAGTTTTTTTGCAAACTCTCATCTCCACATTCTTATTAACGGATGACTTGACAAAAATCCAATCAAAATCCAATCATGAAAAAGGTGGAAAGGAGGCCTGAATTTGACTGTAGATATTTCCTAATACGTTTGCCTAAATTCAAAAGGGACCTTTACGTTTCCAACAAGTATGGTTTTACTTGTACCTGTATATTGCATCTTTAACACTTTCAGTTACTCCCTCATTTACATCCAAACTGTCTTATAATGTCTTGTTTCAATGTTCTGATGCAATCGACTTGTAACATACTATTTAACATTACTTAAATGGGCAGCCCACAAGGGAATTATGGACCAGACCAGACCCTTGTTTTGTCAGAAACACTCAGTGTTATAAAGGATTCAGGGCACATCTACAAGTTCTTGAGTACACGATTTGGCACCTCCTTTATGAGGTACTAGAAAAAGGTGATTTGCCAATTTTAATGCACATAGCGAAAGCACATTTTTTTGTGTTTCTTTAATTCACATTAAAATAAGTTAATACACATTAAAGCACATATGTAGACTCACCCACAGTCTCTTGTTTAGATATAGCAATTCAGCAGTGTAAAATTGTGGGATCATCTGCATGAACAGCAACAGGGAAATTACAAAACACTTTTCACAGATGAGCCTATGAACTTCACTTCATCAACCATTCAAAAAAGCATGGACTAAATATAGATATTGGAATTATGACACATTATAACCTGTCTAACATCTGACTCCCCAGGTACCTCTCCACTATTTACCAACTACATTCATTCTCCATATGAGCTCTTTGGTGGAATATTTATTGAAATAAATGGTAGGATTTCATGAATAGCAGGCAGCAGCTGCAGGAGTTCTGGCACTCTGACTAGCTTTCCTTGTTTTATGTTGTGCAAGGTTCCTCCACTTCACAACATTATACATTAATGCTGGCCTATGTCCATCTCTCCCTTATTTCACGTTGATACAAAAAATGCTGAAGACCAAAATCATCTACTCTGTTATATTACGCTAGGATTCTCAGTCTAGGTTTGAGAATCCTAGCCTACTTAACAGAGTAGATTTTGGTCTTCCATTTTTGAAGCAATTTGATATGGTGTGATGAGAAGGTAATTGGTATGGACCATTCTCATGAGGATTTGTGATAGTTGTTCTTCAGGTGACTTAGTTCTGTGTTGGGGATGTAGAAAGCTTATTTACAATACACAGATGTAATTTAAGTTACATGTTAGCAGTGATAGTGTAATGATAGCATGCTCCTTGATAAACAAAGCTTCGGCATTTCAACATGTACGAATGTGAAATAAAGGAGAGATGGACACAAGCCAGCATTAATGCATGTAGTTAGGTGCCAGGGGAAAGCTACTCTTTGGGAATTCTGGTTCATTAGGATATCTTCCAAAAACTATTAAACCTGTAATTTCACAGAGCAGGTTAGAATTTTGTGTCAGAAAAGATTGAACTAGATTATGAATATGAATATAAATGTTGCTGAAATCTTTATAAGAATTTCAAATGACCTATTACGTACTTCATATAAACTCTTAGTATTTTTTTTGTATTGTGTATCCAGGTTTCCAAAACTAATAGGAACAGATTCAGGCTGGCTGGAGTGACACCTGTATTTAATCCTGGTGAAGAAGGGCAAGTCATATTGCTACTGCAGGACTCCTTTGGGTGTTCCAACAACAAAAAATTGTTGTTTTAAGCTCTCCCAGGTTTCCATACTCACTACCTTTTCCTGTACTTTCATCTAGCATGTAACTGGGAATGGATCTGGTCCTTGATGTGTATTTATACAGACATTCGTCAGTTTGAGCATAGCCAAATAAGGATCCAGAAAATGTATCTAAGCTTCTTAAGTATGTACAATTTGGATGGAAGTTTCAAGTTTAGGGAGGGTAGGCTACTGCCTAGAGAGGTTGGAAAATACAGCATTGTCAATGACAAGACCACTGCTTGTCTTGATTTGTGGTCTACATTTTTTCTGCCAATGAAAGTCAAGCCAGGGAAAATATATGTTGTGCTATTGAAAATCTAGAAGAGCAACAGGAAGAGGTGGCTAGACTAAGAACATAAGGACTTCATCACTGTGATATGCATAGAGACCTCTAATACCTCTAATAAAAAATAAGCTTGTTGGGTAGAAATGACTGTATGATCTTGAGCACAACAGAAGGAACTACAAGACACTAGATAGGGAGGGGGTGAGAGGAAGAAGTTGGGGGAGGATTCAAAAGCTGGGGGCTTCAGTCTTCTTAGTAAAGACCCAGAAAAGGATAGCTGAATGCTGGAGCTGAATGCATAGCTAAGAAGATACTGTCACCAGTAGGACTTTTGTTTCGTACATCACAGGGTGATGTTGCAAGTAGAAGGAATATTAAGTGGAGGTTGAGCTGGGGGAGGAGGATGGGAAGGAGTAACCATCTAATAAAAAGAAAGAGGTGCTTTGCTAACTTAGTGAGGTGGGCTTTACACAGTAGATATGCCAGGAACAGGTAATATTAGCTCACAGGTAAATAAGCTCCACTTGGGCATGGCTTAAAAAGCCCAAGGATGCTATAAGGTTATAGGATGGTCAGTTATAAGAACAGCATCAGTCTGTTGGCTAACTTAAATGTCTACATATGAATGCAAGAAGTATGGGGAATAAAACTGGGGGGAATGGAGTTTCTAGCACACAATAAAAATTATAACAAAAAATATAAGAGACTGGGGTAAATGTTGATATAGAAGGATTCACAGACATTTGTTGGTAAAGTACTATGATACCCAAATAGTTTTGGAAAGTGCAACAACTTTTTGACATAAAAAGATGAAGAATGACTTTATTGAGGTGGTACTTTTAAGATTTGATTCTGACCAAATAAGGAGGCACTAATTAAGAATTTGGAGGTGGAAGGCGGTTTTCCTGATGATGGTTGTGATTTTTAGGAAGTAAAGAAAGGAGAATAGCAGAATTAATGGAATGGACTTCAAGAAAACTGTCTTCAGTCAACTCAGACAATTGGTAGATAAGATTCCATAGGAAATAAGTCCAAGGGGTAAAGGTTTTCAGGAGATAGTCTAGCTTTTTAAAGAAACATTAAAAGCACAAGCATAAACTATCAAAAGGAAAAGACAAGTAGGACAGTTAGGGCCAAAGCAACAAAGTCATAAGTTGCTCAATTAAATGATACACAAGAAGGAAACTAGGTGTATTTACTAAAGATGAGTATAATTGTACAGAACAGGATTATAGTGAAAATAGTCAGAAAGACCAAGGCATGAAGGGTGATCTTTTTTGAGATATGTCTTTTGTTAGTTGTAACGAAAACTTTTTATACATCCAAGGGAAGAGTTAGCCTAGAAGATGCCACAGCTGAAATATATAATGCTTTTTTTGATTAGGTCTTCACTAAAAAGCTTAACTTTGATTAAATAGCTAACATAACTGCCAACATAATTCAGAACTCAGGCTAAAATAGGCAAGGAATAGATTAGAGAGATGGTTTAATAAAGTTAAATGTTGTCAAATTGGCTGTGTCCAGTGAACCGGCTAAAGCAGTCTTTATGATGATAATGATTTCTTTTGAAGACATGGAGGAAAAATGAAGGACTCCTCAATCTCAGAAGATTGAGATAGACAATATATGGAGGAAGCAATCACAATTCAGAAGGATCTTGACAGATTGGAAAGGTGGACTAGAGCTAACAGGATGAAGTTCAATATTTTGACAAATGCAAGGTGCTACACCTTGGGAGCAATAATCAAAAACACAAATATAAAATGGGTGACAACTGACTTGATGGCAGCACTGTGGAAAAGGACTTGGGAGTCTTGGTAGATCACAGACTCAATATGATTCTGCAGGTAGACATTCCTAAGGGGTTGGCTAAAGGACAAAGGGCTGTTGACAGGACATATAGAAACTCAAAGGTTTCTAGTGAACTAGTGGCTTTTCATTCAGTGAAAAATATCATGGGAGCAGCTAGCCACATTCCTAATGGAAAGCTCTTTCTCATAATGCACATGTGGTACAAGATGCATGAAGTCAATTGGTGGCAATCCTTTCAGGTTGTTGTTCACACATGCTTGAAAATTGGCATGCTAAGGCTGAAAGGAAAGGTTAAAAGTCATGGGTAATTAGGGACCTACTTAATTCATGATTTTGCAGATTTCCTGGAAACCATGAAATCAGGCATTGTCCATGAATCCGAGAAAAAAAACACCCTACTAAAAATAAAATGCTGGCTCCCCAGTGAGAGCCAATGATCCTAATGGCTGCTGTGGACCAGCCCTGCAGCCAGTTGGGGGGAGGGAAGGAGAGGGAAAGCTGCTGTTCCAAAGGGGAGCAGCCAAGCCACCCCCCATGCCCCTTGCTGCTGATAGGCTGAGAGTGCTGTCCATCATGCAGCCCTGCCCCTCTTGGCCAATCAACAGCCAGGGGCAGGGCTACATAATGGGCAGCCTTCTCAGACAATCAATGGTAGGGGCAGGGGTCATAAGGGGCCCTCGGCCAATCAGCGGTGATGGGAGGCTCACTGCAAACAAGGCCATGAAATAGGCTCCACACACCACAAGCTGCCAGTGAAAATCCTTTTTGCTCATCAAGACTTAGGTAGATCCCTAGTAATCAGACTGTGGCTCAAGTGCAGGGACACTAACATAATGTATATTCTTCCCCAACTCTAAATAGTTTGATAACTGTGGCAGAAAGGATGCAACCTATTGGAATTTATAGCACAGAGCATTTCTTTACTAACCAAGCTTCATATTTACTATCAGAGAGATCTGCTGGTCAGTAGTTATACTTCAATGTATCTTTCACCCCCTAGTACTTTAAAATTGCCTGCATGTTGTTTTTATTCCTTGCTTTCTGTATCATTCAAAGGACATCAGCAATGATGACTCTGAAGAACACTGCCAAAAGAATAAGAGTGCATCTTCCACTTATCTTGGCAATTCAGTACACAGGGTCTTGCATTCCTGTTTTCAGTGTTGTGCCAAACTGCTCATAATACACTGCCTCATCTAATAGTTTAGAAACATTTCTGGGGGGTGTGGATGATAAAAGCAGTGTCAGCTTTCCTGATACTCTTGGTAAAGCAATATGATTTCCAATTTATTAGAATTCATTTTCAGCTGTATTACTCTGACAAGACTATACCCACCAGCTAATATCTTGCATACATAGCCTGAGCAGCCTTGTGAAATTGTTTTAGATAAGCTTATGTGTATGTTGTGATCTTAACTTTTCGTGTGTGTGTGTGTGTGTGTGTGTGTATTTGACCTTCCATAGGACAGCAACTCTGACACTGTATTTATTTCATCAGGGTAGTTGTGCCTAAGAACAAGCTACCAGAGCAAAGATACAGAAATAGGATACATGTTGTACTCCTTTCTGAATGGATTGCAGTATCTTTATTTGTTGTTACAGGTGGATAAACCAGTTGAGTGCAAACATGCCTCTTCAACAGCTGCAATTCTTACAAAGGCACTTGAATTTCATAAGTAGGATATAACACCACCAGGGATTGCCTTGTGCCAGCTTCTGGCAGCTGTTACACTGAGAGCAAAAAAATCATCATTTATAGGTTTGTTCAGTGAGCACAAAGCAACCCAAATTGCTTGGACTGTATTTCTAGAGTATGTGAGTTTTGCTTTGATTTTTAAAGCCATTATGCCATTTAGAGCAGTTATAGTCCTTTTCAGCACAACTGTTGTAAGAATAAGTAAAGGGCCGATTGTCTATGAGTGACTATTGTGTTATATGCTGTCATGCATACAAGAACATAACATTTCATTTTTCCTTTCCTCCACACTTGCTAAATTAGTGATATAACATGAGGTTCAGATTTATCCAGTGAAAAGGCAACAAGATCCTCATTTTACAATCATCAAAATTAAATAGCTCTCATAATAGCAGAAAGACAACACATCTATGTATGTGGTAAGTCTGTAGTTGTATGCATATATTTGTAACCCGGGTACACCCAGGGTGTGCCCTATTCTCAATTGAATGGGATGGGTAGGCAGGAGGGGGTGCTGTAAGAGGGATGCCAGAATTTCAAGCAGATCCCTCTTTTCTTAGAATTAGCCCAAGCCCAAAGTTCTTAACTATATACAATTTATTAAGTTATAAAATACATAAACATAAAACTAAATATCATATACATATATTTACAGTGAACACTAACCAAGGTCAAACCCTAAATAACACTATTTACAACATCACAATACAACATATCAGTTACAAAATATAAGGCACAAACATGAATAATCTTAATATCATCTATTCCTTAAAATAGTCCCTGACCCATGGCAAGAGATAGTCCTCCTTCCAATGGGGTCCCTTGAGGGGTGTCCAGGAAGCACCAGGGGCCCCTCCACTTAGGGCCTTGACTAGGCAAGGGGGCTGCTTACCCAGCCTCTTCTCTGGGTTTGCCCACCCCAAATGTTTCATAATTTCATAGTTTCATAGTTGATAGGTTCGGAAGGGACCTAAGCAGGTCATCAAGTCCAACTCCCTGCCATGGACAGGAAAGGATGCTGGGGTCAAATGACCCCGGCTAGGTGATTGTCTAGCCTCCTTCTGAAGATCCCCACGGTAAGAGTGAGGACCACTTCCCTAGGAAGTTGGTTCTAGCTCCTGACTGTGAAGTAGCGACTCCTGATGTCTAGCTTGAATCTACTCTCAGTCAGCTTATGGCCATTATTCCTTGTAACTCCTGGTAGTGCTCGGGGGAACAGGGATTCTCCCATTGCCTGCTGGTCCCCCTCGACAAGTTTGTAGGCAGCCACCAGATCACCTCTCAGCCTTCTCTTGTGCATGCTGAACAGGTTCAGGTCCTGTAGTCTCTCCTCATAGGGCCTGCCCTGTTGCCCCCGATCATGCGAGTGGCCCTCCTCTGGACCCTCTCATAGATTCATAGATTCATAGATGTTAGGGTCAGAAGGGACCTCAATAGATGATCGAGTCCGACCCCCTGCATAGGCAGGAAAGAGAGCTGGGTTTAGATGACCCCAGCTAGATGCCTATCTAACCTCCTCTTGAAGACCCCCAGGGTAGGAGAGAGCATCACCTCCCTTGGGAGCCCATTCCATTCCAACAGTCTCATACCATTCCCAGGGCCGGGTCTTCGCGCACCATCCCTGTGCACCATCAACAGCCCAAACAGTCTCACACCACTCCCCAGGCTGCCCCTCCAGTGGCAGTTTCAGGAGCCTTGGACCTATTGCCTGCTTGGGGAGAGCTCCCCAGCTTTTCTTGGCTCCGCTCTTCTTGAATCCCATGCAACATCTACCCTCGTACTGGGCATGCAGCCCATTTTATACACTCTAGGGCTCTGCCCTGAAGCCTTCCAGACCTGACAGTTTACAGTCTTCAATCAGGTCCAGGGGAGCTCTTCTTACCCTACCCTCAGGAAAGAGGCATGACTTTATTTCTCCTGCTGCCTCCTGATTGGTGGATGGGCTCCACCAATCAAAACAGCAGGTTCTCAAGCCTGGGACTCAACCCAACTTCTGAAAAATGAGTCTGTTACATATTTATTTGCTTTATCTACTATAATGCAGAGGTTTGCTGCCTGCATTTCCTTCTTCTACTACGTGACTGAACACAAAAGAATAAGACACTTGGACTTTTCTAATTTATTTCAATAATGTGATTTTCATTTCAAGAGTTGTTTTGATATCTTAAAATGTGCCTTGAAAAATGCAAGGGTTCTAATTTTATTGTTATTTATCAGTAACTGAAAATTGAATGACCAGTTATTGCCAGCAATGCTCACTTGATTGCATTCTACTGCAGTAAAACCACTGCTGTTTCTTTTTAGCTCTCTCTTTCTGACTCTTTCAGTCTTTGACAGCTACAGAATTACATCTGAGAGAAGCTATGAGTCAGCATACAGGAGGACACTGATTCAGAGTCAAAGATGTCAATAGATGATGCCTCCTCTTGCCCGCTGAACAGATGCTACTAATAAAAATTACCCCCCTGGTTTATGGGGGTGCTTCTTGAACTGCAGTTGCATATGTACATGCTAGTGAGAGAGGGAAAAAAATTCAAAGCCTTTGTTACTGGAATGAATGTAGGATTGGAAGTGGGAATTGAGTACCTATGATTGCTCTTATAAGTAACAAAGAGAAATGTAGAATTAAGCAGTATGCATCTTGGAGCTGATTAATTCTGTTCAGTCAAATCATGTGTTCAGTGATTTCCTGATTGTTTGCAAATCATTTCTGAAGTAGGCCTAGCACTTGTGAATGTATTCAGTATTTGAAAACATGTACAGAGGATTTCAGATAAACATATTCAGTCCTTTCAACTTTTTATATGGCATTGTTTATGCTCTATGACTGGATAACTGAAAATATCTGAAAGTAATGAATGGCAAATAGTTAATATGAAAACAGTGCATGTTCATTTTATGAAAATCCTTCAGTCAAAAGCTGTGAAGTAATGAAGAGCATAATATCACAAAAGCAATGGATCAAATTTGAACTATACATTTGAGTTTCTCTACTTTATGGTGCTTGCTCAGCATAAGATTGTAAGAATACAGTGGAGAAACCTGTCCTACCAACATAATATTTCCCTTTATGAATGCCATTATACTGGAAGTTTTGTAAGAAAGAAAATCAAAACAAATAAATCACCGGCACATTAAAATGCTAGGTCAGAATGTAGCCTTTTCCTCACTTCTTATCCACTAGACCTGAACAACTAACTCCCAATGAAGACAAAGGAAGAAAATTGAGAGCTTGTTTATAAGCAAGATATGATAAAGAGCATAACAAACAGCTATTCCCTTTCACAGTGTTGCAATAGCTTAAATAACTCCCTTTACTAGACTCAGCATAATTTGTTAAATCACATAAAATTTCTTTCCTACTGCAGAACAGAATGCACCCATCCCTTATGCCCAGTTTCTCCCTTACAGTCTTACTCTGCTCCCTCTCTTCTTCTAATATACCCAGCAGCTGGGCATGATATGTTACAGGACCCAGCTGAATGTGCACCACACCCTTAACTACTATGGACCCTTTGAACCATTTCAAAAGGGGAACATTTCCAAAGGGCAGCAGCAGTCACATTCTAATTGTTATGTATGACTGAGCAGAAAACAATGGTAATGAAGTAAAACCTCCTGCAACAGTAACACAGCTTCATCCAGGTTTAAATTTGGAAAGGTTTTTCTGCATTTGACTCATTCTCAGCTTGTTCACATATTTCATTAGGACACAGCAGCTGCTGCCCTTTGGAAACTTCCTCTTTTGAAATGATTCCAAGTGTATGTATGTCCATTCTGCCTGCCTTCATGTCTGCAGTAATATATAGAGGTGGAGCCAGGGTGCCAGGTGAATCCAAAGCCCAATCATCAGGGATCTCAGTGAAACACATTTTGTTCTCCATCTGTTCTAAAACATAAGCTTCCTTAATGGTTATTAAGATCACTGTTTTGATGGACATCACAATGTTGGTATTTTTACTGTCTTTCTGATTTAGTTATTATCCTTGTTGAATATAACAACTTCAGGGTTGCAACCAATGAGGAAAAGAAAGAGGAACGGAGCAGTTACAACCCACCGCCCCCTGCCTTAGCACCTGGTATACTCGTTCCAAGTGAAACTGCCACTTGAGAGTAGTGGCACCACAGAAATGGTTGTCTTGCATATGTTACCAAAAATTGCAAATAGAAGCAATTGAGTGGGAAAACAGATAGCATACAGTTAAACATACACAGAAAGGAGCAACTAAAGCAGAGACCTTCCAGTTTGAGCAAATCCTAGACATGTCACTGAGAAATTGCACTGTAGTAACATACACCACAATATCTGCAAGGTGAGCTAGGTTAATATACACCCATCTCAGTACATTTTTATTAAAAATGGAATCCAGTAAGAACAGTACAGTATTAGCACTACTACATATTTTATATTAGAGTACCCTTGAAAATGTTTAATGAGGCTATTCAGTTCCCTTTCTGAAAGATTCTAGCTGGGAAATGTAAAGAAAAATTAATTTCCACCAAAGGTGGTTCTTAATTTTTTTTTTGAGGTCACTGTATGTACAGATGTAATATGAAATACTTATTACCTTTAATGTGGGGGTTAGACAAAAGGGTGTGTGGCTATAAATAAAATACCTGGATTAATTTGGTAATAACTATTATTCACAACAGCAGCTAATCTTTTGTCAAGAAATATAATCCAGTTCTTTGCTAACACCAGGTAGTTACCTTGTGTGACAGACCATGAGGTATTTCCATGTTACCCTACATTCATCATGTTATAATGTTGAATGACTCAGTTTACATGTGATGCTAGCACACAAGGGAAGAAAGGAAGATGAGGAAAAGTGTGGGTCCCTTACTGAATGGGGGAGACAACCTAATGACAGAGGATGTGGAAAAGGTTGAAATGCTCAATGCCTTTTTCACCTCAGTCTTCACAGGCAAGTTCAGCTCCCAGATTACTGCACCTGGCAGCACAGTTTGGGGAGAAGGTGAGCAGCCAACTGTGGCAAAAAAATGGGTTAGGGACTATTTAGAAAAGCTGGACATATACAAGTCGATGGGGTGGGACAGGATGCACCCTAGGGTGCTGAGGGAGTTGGCTAATGCAAGTGCTGAGGTATTGGCAATCATCTTTGAAAACATATGGCTATCAGGAGAGGTCCCAGGTGATTGGAAAAGGGAAAATATAGTGCCCATATTTAAGAAAGGAAAAAACAAGTATTCAGGGAACTACAGACCAGTCAGCCTCACCTCAGTTCTTAGAAAAATCATAGAACAGGTCTTCGTCAAGGAATCCATTTCTAAGCACTTGGAGGAGAAAAAGGTGATTAGGAATAGTCAGCATGGATTCACCAGGGACAAGTCATACCTGACCAACCTGCTTGCCTATGACCGGCTCTGTGGATCCTAGAAGACCAGTGGATGTGGTGTACCTTGACTTTAGCAAGGCTTTTGATATGGTTTCCCACAACATTCTTGCAGGCAAGCTAAGGAAGTATCTGCTGGTCGAATGGACTGTAACATGGACAGAAAACTGGCAGGATCATCGGGCTTAGAGGATAATGGTCAATGGATTGATATCTAGTTGGCAGCTGGTATCAAGTGGAGTGCCCCTGGGGTCAGTCCTGGGGCCAGTTTTGTTCAATAACTTTATCAATGACTTGGAAGATGTACACCCTCAGCAAGTTTGCAAATGACACCAAGCTGGAGGGAGTAGTAGATATATCGGAGGGTAGGGTTAGGATTCAGTGAGACCAAGATAAATTGGAGTAATGGGCCTGGGTTTACAGTGGACAATAATATGAATATGAGCTAACAGTGTGCCCTTGTTGTCAAGAAGGCTAACGGCATACTGGGCTGAATTGGTAGGAGTGTTGCCAGCAGATCAAGGGAAGTGATTATTCCTTTGTATTCCATATTGGTGAGGCTACATATGGAGTACTGTGTCCAGTTTTGGGCCCCCCACTATAGAAATGATGCGGACAAATTGGAGAGAGTCCAGGGGAGGACAGCAAAAATGGTTAGGGGACTGGGGCACATGACTTATGAGAAAAGGCTGAGGGAACTGGGCATATATAGTTTAGGGAAGAGAAGACTGAGAGGGGATTTAACAGCAGTCATCAATTACCTGAAGGTTTGTTCCAGAGGAGAGAACTAGACAGTTCTCACTGGCAGCAGGTGATATTAGGTTAGATATTAGGAAGAACTTTCTCACTGTGTGGGTAGTAAAATACTGGAACAGGTTACCCAGAGAGGTTGTGGAATTTCCATCCTTGGAGATTTTCAAGGCCTGGCTAGACAAAGCCTTGGCTTGGATGATATAGTTGGGGATGGACCTGCTTTGAGAAGGGAGTTGGACTAGATGACCTCCCGAGGTCCCTTCCAGCCCTAACTTTCTATGATTCTATGAAAAGGTAATAGAGTCCCTGCTAAAGCCCAGTGTTGTATTCTAAACATTTTATCATTTTTCTTATTCATCTCTGAATTTTCTCCATTGGGAGGGGGCTACATTGTGGGGACCTTCCCCCTGCTTAGCCAAGCCTGGCTACACAGCCCTGTCCCTCATGAGTCAGTGCCTCTGACCTACAGGGTGGTGAATGGTCCTGGCCCCCATGAGCTAGGATCTTCCCAGCTGTGGGAAGCCCCATGCTGCAGGGGCTGCATCAAGGCCCTATGGCGTGGGTGGGCTAGAACAGGTGCAGGTAACTTCATTCCCCTCCCCCCCCGGCCCCCCCGAGCTAGAGAGATCTTCTGTGCTGGCTTCCTCCTTCCATGTGACTGACAGCATCAGTTTGGGGGCATATGCCAGGCAGCCAATAAGCCATGGCCCCCACTTTACTGGGCTCAGCTGCCCTCAGAAATGTCCGGTAGGCTGGGAGGTATGTGGGAGTGCCCTCCGCCTTGTGGCCTTGGCCAGTGCAGGCATCTGCCTGCCTCCCCAAGGCAAAGAGACAACATGAATTCCACTCATTAATGGTCCAATCTGCACAGTCAATCATTACTGACCTAATTTTTGTTCCTTTTTTAAAGATATTGAAAAAAAAATATTGGAACAACATGTATCCATTCTGAAGTCAATGAAAACTCATGTTGGTGTTGGTTGCCTGGATACTGTGAGAAAACACCTATCAGCAAGCATTAATACAAAAATTGCCCCACCCTCCTCCCTCCCCATGTTCATGTATGGGGTGATCTGATGATTTAAACTTTTACTGAATAACAAGAGTCTCAACCTTTGATTTTCTCCAATATCTAGAAGTGGTGGGATTATACTCTGTCCCAAACTTTCTCACTTATACACTGATGACACATGGGTGAGAAAATTTGTCCCTTGGCACTGACGCACAAAGTATGGGTGTCCGACAGAAGGGAATATACAAGGATGGGGTGAAACTTGGCTTTTTCATGTCTTCAAATTCATAGCATCATTTTGTTTTGCTAGTTTGTGTATTTTTCTTTAAAAATTAAGAGAAAATAACAATACCAATAATTATCCTTGCTTAGTTCAGGTAAACATCTGAGAACAGTATCTTAAGCAAAAGCATACCATTAATTCTGTGATTAGAAGCTATAATTTGTGTGGGGTTTTTTAAATAGAACAAAATAACCCATAGTAAGCAATATTAAAGGTGGGGCAGTGGGTTACCTTAGAGATTTACTGGTTCAGGGAGGCTTAAGGGAAGTTCCAAAAGCCTACTTCATCAGATCAGCTAAAAGCTACCAGATCAGGGAAGGCTGTAGGATTAGATGGGATTTACCCCAAGTTCTTGAAACATCTTGGCCAAAAAGGATGCCATTGGTTGGCCAGACTCTTCTCTGACATAATAACCACGAGCAAAATTCCCAAGATATGATGACAAGTGAAGCTCATTTCTATTCCAAAACCCCAAAAAATCAACCATGGACCCAAAAAACTGCCACCCTATATCCCGACTTTGTACAACATATAAACTTCTCTAAAAAAAATGCTACTGAATCGCATGTCTTCCATCTTCTAGAAGGTTATACCAGTTGAACAGGCTGGCTATCTCCCTGGATGCAGCAATTGTGATCAACTGCTGGTGCTCACTATGTATATTGAAGCCATGTACTAGGATAAAGAGATCAAAGGAGCTGCCTTCATCATTTTATCAGCAGCTTATGATACTGGATAGTGAGATGGCCTCCTGATGAAGGTGTTAAGGGTCATCAGGTGTCAGCAGACCCTCCACCTTTTATCAATGCTCCTGTCTAACTAGCAATATCATGAAGTCCAGACAGATCTTTGTGAAGACCTCATATCACTAGAAGAATATTTTGCATGTTGGAGACTCCACCCAAATCTGAGGAAACCTGTTGTCACATCATTCCATTTAAACAAAGCCCATGCTGACCAGAAACTGGCCATCACTTTCTGTGGAGAAGAGGTTAAGCATAAGAAGTTCCCAGAATACCTCAACATGACTCTCAATCAGAGCCTCACCTTTCATAGAATGTTGCTAAAAAAACTGAAATAACCTTGTGCATAAACTGGGTGGAATGACATGGGTATCAAATGCAACCACACTTTGATGATCACTCTAGCACTTGTTTTCTCTGCAGCAGAATATTGCTCCCCAGTCTGGAAAAAAGCCCGCACACAAAGATTGTTAATACACAGTTACATGCAGCTATGTGGATTATATCAGGAATGCTTAAAAAGTATGCCATTGTCATGGCTGCCAGTCCTAACAAACATTGCTCCCCAACATTTCCGCCGTGATGCTGCATGCATGAGGGAAAGTTATAAGGCCATCAGTCACCCAAACCTCCCAATCAACAAGGACATTACCACCCAACCACCAGACAGGCTCAAATCTAGAAAACCCTTCTGGAAATACACCAAGAAGTTCTATGATGATAACAAGAGCAAAAACAATGGAGGGAAGCTTGGACAAATACCAACCTGCTGGAGAACTAACCCTACAGTTCCCCAACCAGGATTTGTCCTACTGAGAAAGATTTGGTCCAACCTGAATCACATCTGGATACTTCATGGAAAATGTGGACACTTACTCCATAAATGGAGAATCAAAGAGATGCTGGGTTGTGATTGTGGTGCTATTTTTCAGACAGTCCAATACTTTGTGAATGATCGAACAATTAGATCATTTAATGGTGATCTAAAAATCAATCCATGCAGCTACCCCTGAAGCAGTCGAATGGTTATCAAATTTAGATATGAATCTATGAGTGTTGTAATCCTAACATGTCATACGAAAGAAGACTTCATCAGATGATTACATAGATTGTTACCTACATAAACTCATGCCTCTCTGCAGTACAAAGATGTCATCTTGACCTACCTCTTGCCTGACTTCAGATTAACACAGCTAACCGCCTGTAGGCAGTAATGGGAGCCTTCTTATTGATTAAAACAAATGTTATAATTTAAAAGAATACACTAATATATTTCAACACTAGCAACTTGGGAGAACAGATCTCTATATAATTAGTTTGTTAATTGATATCCTCTCAAATGCTTTTCATTTGCAGTAACTGTGGGGGTTTTGCAGTGTAAGGTGATGGTGGCAATTAAAATATTTAATAATTTTTAATTAGTTGATATTTGTAAAAATTGGCAGTGACAAAAATATTATCCATAGATTGCATCTGTCATACTTAATTCTCAAATTTGAAATGCTAAAGTCCCTGTCAGTACTTTATTCTGCACTTGTCTACTCTAAATGTCAGAACTTCATTAATGATCAGTACTACTTTACTGAGACCTTTCATTGCTCATCAGCAAGGGTAATTTATTACTCACCCAACCAATACTCACCTAAGCTTTTCCAATATAAAGAATTAACTTTGCTTTTAGGTCAACAACATTAAGTTACTTTATAATATAAGTGACAGAAGCTCTCAACTGAGCACTGTGTCATAAAAGGAAGCAGCAATTATGTCTTTTTCCTCCTGTTGGTTTCTGTTCAAAAGACTTAAATGTAGCTTTATTTCTAAAGAAGATGTTTCTCACTTTGCAACTGAAATACCATGTAGAGTATACACAATGTGTATGAAAATATCCTGACTGATGCCATCAATAATACAGCTAGAATGACTCAGCTGGGAGTTTAGACATGATGCACAATCATGCCAAACAGTCCTTTCACATGTCACCACAAAATTTCAGGCTCTACATTCTGAACTGTTAGCCTCCAGAAGGTATCAGTTAGTAGTTAAATGGTGTATTAGTGACAAGATAATTATATAGGTAAATATAAAATTACTTGGGTGCCAAAGTGCATACATCCCTTATGAGTTACTTCTTAACTCTCCTGGCCAAGTGAAGGAAACTTGTGAAGGCTTTTTGGGGTGTCATTTTTAAATAGGGCAGAGTTTTTTGTGACATTGGGTGAATATTTTAAGATCTCAGGAAGTATATTTCAATGTTGTCTTAGGTAATTATGTTGACTGGAGGCTAGAGAATGAAGGTTCAATGAGGATCCTTTTGAGCCATTTGTCAGTTGAACATAAAAGTATTTAGGATTGCCCTTTGGGTAAAGTCTGTAAAAAGAAAGTCCCTGGGATAACTGCAGGCTGAATACATAATTTATCTTAGTTGCATTGTATTCTGCAATGCAAGTTTGGACTGACTGACTTATTTGGTCTTCATGTGTTAATTTGAGTAGAGGGCATACCTTTTATGTATGATAAGTGACTGTGGGTTATTCAGTAAAAAAATATTTCTTTTTGTGTAAGTCAAAATCTTAGGAGACTGGAATTTCAGATGGCAAGGGCTAATAAGCACCCCCCACCACCACAACAAAGCAGATTAGATCTAGAAATCCCTTGAATTTAATCTATAGCTTGTTTAGTAACATTTTTTACTCCTATTCCTTTTAGCAGTGGTTTTGGGCTTAAAAGATAGATATAGGAGGTCTTATGGCAGTGATTGGTTAGTTATAGGAATAGCAGGGTAATATGAAGGCAAGGTTCTTTAAGTAGACGTGATATCTTTTATTAAATCAACTAAATAGTTGGAAAAAAGTTCTTTGCAAGCTTTCAGGCACAAACACCCTTCTTCAGGCAGTGGAAGTCTTCCAATGCCTGGAGGGCATTTGTGCCTAAAAGCTTTCATAGAACTTTTTTTCCAAATATTTAGTTGGTCTAATAAAAGATATCACATCTACTCAAAGAACATTGCCTGCCAATGCCTTGGACCGACACAGCTATAACCAACAACCCTGTAACAGTGATATGAAAGCTCTCCACAATCCTAGACACAGAAGGGGGTGATTTTATTCTCAGTGCAGAAGATATCACACAATTCAAAAGACAGTTGAACACCCAAGTGGTAGAAACAGAGTATAAATATACAGGAGGTAAGGACAGCAGATAATGTAAAATTGCTGGAGCTTATTTTGAGCTGGGCAAGATTATATCAACTGAGGAACAGGTCCAACTTCTTTTATGCTTTTTCAACTTTAGATGGGTGTATATTTCTTGTCTGGACCTTCCAAAATATGCAGAGTTCTGGTTTCCCTTTAGATAACACTGGGAAAGTGAGAACATGCTAATGTAACAGTAGCTAGGGAATAAGTCATACAAGTATTCTATCTGCAATGAAACAAGGGGGAAACTAAATCCTTTTATTGACCCAGCTTCCTGTAAAGTTAATAGAAAAGTTCCCATTGGTTAGTACAAGAACATTAGGCATCTTCACACATGCTTTGGGGTGGAGAGGGGGCACTTTAATTACAGTGGCTTCCTCATATATTCAGAGTCCGGTGCTTCAAAATGGTGGTGGGAGAGCTTTAACTAAAGCTCATTGGATAAGCTTTAACATGCACCCACCGCCGTTTTGAAGAGCGGAGACACTGAGTACATGAGACACTGAAGCTGCTGTTGCATGCTAATTAACACACTCCAACAGACTCAATTAATCAATTAATTGAGTCTGCTCCAATGTATGCTAATTAGCATGTGTCAAAGCAGGTGTCGGGCACATGTGTAGGTACCCATTGAGACTGAGACAGTCCATTGTGTTTTAATGAATTCAGTCAAAATATTCTACTGGTACACTTCATATGTTGGTATTATGAATATTTCACATTCCTACATTAGTCATCTAAATTTGTCCTCCCACAGTTTTGACATTGACATTTAAATGCTCAACACACCATAAAAGAGAGAAAACATTAAAAATTTCACTGTACAACTCATTAGTTACTAACTTTAGTAGGAAAGAAACCTGTATAAAAACAGATTTAATTGATTGTAATCAAGTGTGACTATAAACTAGTAATCATAAAGTAATGCAAAAGATAATCAACTTCAAGATTTCTCTGTAAAATGTAGCTGGTTGGTGCATGCAAATTTATGCTAAAGAACAAGCGATCACAGAAATTAATACATATATGAGTTTCCTTTTGGAGAGGGAATAATGGAGGCTGGGGAGTATTTAGTTTATTTCAAAAAGTTGAGAACTTGGAACTGAAATTCAAGATACTTTTTTTTTTTTTTGAGTTGGCAGTTTGCTGTTTCAGTCTTATAAATTGAACAATTTGTCACATAATTGGGGACGTCGCCCTTTGCGGTCTCTAATGCCATTGTGATGGAATCAAGTGTATGATAGAATCAAGGAGCAAACACTGCTCACTGCTACCTATGCAAGAAATCAAACATCTGAAGGAAGTTTGCATAGTTGCAGTGATTCAGTCTGCACTTGCAAGACAGTTGTAAATAAACACTTCCAGCGGTGCACTTTTGAACTAAAACGCCTTTATGCCACCATTTTCTGCATGGTGGTGTGAATTTCACTGCTTATACAACTGCAAGTGATGCAGCGCTGGGTGCTTTCCAAAGCTCCCAGTGCTGTGGCACTTGCATGTGTTAAAATGCCCTAGGTGCTGGGGAGGCAGGGAGGACAGTAGGCCTGATCTGGACCATCAGGGGAGGGGGAACCAGTGGGGTGTTTACACTAGGGTGTAGCCTAAAGTGGCTACATGTTAATGTAACACAAGCTGGGTAACATGGATCAGAGATAATCCTCTCCTGAAGTGGGGTGACTTTGATCCACCTAACAAATGCTTAAAATTAGTTTCAGGTGTAAATGTGCAGACAATCTAGGTGTTAAGAGCTTCAGAAGCCACCCAAAATTACAGTGTAACAAGGCCGTAAAATTGTGTTAATCTTTTACAAAGCCATGTGTAGAGTGGAAAGAAAAGGCATTGGTTCTACAATGGACTTGGATACCAGTAATCACTTTAAGCACCTAAATTCAAAATGTAGATCCCCAAACCATTGCAACTGTGCTGCCTACCTCTGGAGATAGCCTAGGCACATACTGGGTCAGAGAGGATGAGTGAGAAAGACTATAGCTTGCTGATTAGCATACTCCACCCCAGTAAATATTTATTAATCTCATACAAAGTAGAAGAGCTTAATCTGGAAAGATATAATTTAGGGGGTGGGGGATGTCACTGGTTCAAAACAGAGTGGGGATTTGAATTCTCATTTCATGCATTCTAGGTGAGTTAATGAGCACTGAAGATGGGGAAAGGGGGCCTGGGAAATCCCTCTCTTCTACTTATTTATTTAGTGATAAATCTGACCTGGTTTAGACATCCAACTCCAGGAGAAAGTTCATGGCTGTGAATGTTAAAAGGAAGGAGACAGCTCCTTTCAGTCCAGATTTAGGAAGTCAGCTCTCACTCAGCCTTAACACTCTTTTTGGCATTCCCTACAAAGCTTCCATGAACTGATTCTTTTATGCTCATTTCTCCCTGTGCACAGTTGAGCACGGGGAGATGTAGGAACATTATGCATTTCTTCCCATGCGTCTTAACCTCCACACGTACAATGTGAATAAGGACTATCTACAGTCTGCAACACAGAGTTGACTCTCAAATGAGGATAAAATGTAATATAAAAATAAATTTTCCATTATTTCCTCTAAATGTGGCAGGTGTTGTTTATGTTTTTATCTACTTGAACAATACAGTGACAACACCTTCTTTATGTTGTTATTTACAGCAAAAAGCCCATGCCAGTCATTAATACTGAGCAGAATATTAATTAAAATAAAGGATATATTCTCAACAAAAAATATTAAAGAAGCAAATTGAACGCCATAGCATGATCTCCAGTGGTCTGTAAATAACTTATTTTAATTAAGGCCAATATTTCACCTAAGGCCACCTAGAAAAATTATGAATAGAATAAATGTCTTTAATCTTCTTTATTGCTCTAATGTTGTTTGAAAAGTAACAATGTAGAAATAAATGCACTTTTGATGTTCCCCCCAAAATCTGGTGCCAGTATTGTTCGCTCTTTTTTAATGTTCTGAAAAATATTCATGAATGCCAAGTATTTATAAAATAATCATGGGGAGAAATGTCTTTTTCCATAGCTGAGGAGGAAACTAGGCACTCATTATAAATCTATTTCTTGTACACCTAATCCTCTAACTTTGAGTGAAATAAATTAAACTGTAAAATTTCACAGAGGTGATCTTGTGCCAATCTAGGCATTTTCAACTTGTTGAAAAATGTCTTGAAAAAAGCAACTAGGAAATACAAGGTAAAAAAAAATGCCCTGACTGCATTTTTAAAAATATCCCTAGTTTTTTACACTTCTTCTTGACTTGTTGTAGTTTCAAAGTACCTTGATTAAGAAACTATTTGGTTTAATCTGTTAGTCATAAAGTGGACTGGTGCCTTTATGTTTTAGAGGCCTGTTGTTGGCTACTCTATGGCTCACAACATTGCCTGACACAGGTGATACCATTATATAGGTTTCAGGGAACAGCCAAATACAGATAATGGGAGAAGTAACAGGTAATGGATGAAATGGAAAAGTAATGGAAGCCAGAATAGGGGCAACAAGAAGGAGACAGCAAAATGTGCAACAAGGGGTAAGGCAGGTGGTGATTAGCTGTCAAGAGAACACTGCAGGCAAGTGACAAGATCTACTTTGCATGGTTTCTCCAGTCTCTGGATGGCACCTGGGAAGTCAGGTCTGAGGAGGAGAAGGGCAGAAGCAAAGTGGGTAAGTTGATGGAAAAGAAGGTTAAGTTATCAGGGACTATTTCTGTCTTCATCCTCATGAAGACTTCTGTCCTGAGCATCTTGTGAACATGCTACTATGTACTTGCAGGGTGATGGAGGGATCAGACTTCTATATCAGAGGTATATTCTGTACAAAGAAAGTCCAGTTCATGTGTCCCTGAGTCCCTTGACTGCATACAGTTCCCTGTATACAAGTAATGTTTACAATAAACAACAGCCTGCTGGAGGAGGAAATGAACTCATTTTACCATGTCTTTGACATTCCAGCCTAATATTCATTTTTGAGAAACACTTATTCTCACAGAAATCTCATATACTTTTCCAAATAAGCCTCCTTTTAGTAAAATTTTGCTTGTGAATGATTTCTAGAATCATTTCTATTTTGGATTTTGGGCCTATTTTGAAATGTAAATGATAATCTGAACTAAAATAAAATGCAGAAAATATGTGACACACCCTGAAGAACTTTTTGGTGTCCTCTATTTTGATGCTACCTCCAGGAGATCTTAATTTAAATGAAAGATGTGTAGATGGCTTCTCTTTGGCCTGGAGATTTCTGCCCCTTACCCCCCTGCCACACACACACACACACACACACACACCCCTTTCTTTTCCTACCTCACCTCCCACAGAAGTTGTTGGCTCTGTATTTTTTCATTCACACTTTATAATGTCAGCACTCATTTGTGTGCAATCATAGTCACTCAGTAATTCTGATAACAAGCTAAGTTCTCTTTATTCCTTTGTGCCTACCAACAGCTACAAGAACAAGCAATCTGCTTTTAAACTGTAATCTACATTGTAAAAAGCTCTCTTTTGGAAAGATCACTGCTAGTATTTTTACAACACAGTAGCTAGCTTGGTAATTCTTTGAAAAATATTAACAGCTTTTGTTTTATAAAATGGTACATAATGTTGCAATTTGTAAGATCTCTGCAATTTAGAAATATAAACCGCTAGTTTACTATAATCTTCACTCTGTGTTATTAAATCAATATTTTATTTCTAGAAGAAAAATCTAGCAGTTTATGGGGAAAATTTTTTAATACAAACAAAACTTAGACTCACAGCCTATAGTGCTTACAGTCAGAGCCTCGTCAGATGTACACTCTTTATTGCTAATGCCCTTTAAATATATTCTTGTTTCTCATGCAGTACTTGTTCCAAGCTTGGAAAGTTGCTTTGTTTTGACGACAGAGAGAAGCTTGGCTTTTAAAGTGGAAAAAGAAGTAGCATCTACAAAAGACAGTTTGCTTTAGCTGGTAAAACTAGATCTGAGGACATGAGAACAGATTTTTTTTTCCAACTTGCAGTCCAGAGAGCTATAGTCATAACATGCTGCTGTTCTCCTGAATATTTTTCAGAAAGTCTTATCCATTATCCCTCTCCATTATTTCATAATATTCAGATCAGGATGTCCTGATGTGGCACAGTCACCACTTACGCTGATCACAAAGCTGGGGCAAGGTGACCAAGAAGAGCATTTTAGTTAAACCTTGAATTGCTTGAAGAAGCTTTGGAGTTTTTTTTTTTCATATGACTGAATTGAAAAAAACTCATGGTATCCCCAAGATCATTGTGCCTCACTAGGGATGACTCCCTGTTTATGCAGTATAAATTAAGTTCTAGAAAGAATTAGCTGCAATTCGTACATTCAGAATGACAGTATTGGTATTTAAACCACCCTACAATTGATCTCAGCTAAGAAAGTGAGAAATGACAGAATTTAAATTAACTACTGGACTGGGGGGATCATTTCCTGTTTTATTTTAAAACATAATAACCAAAGGTGGGACTTCTTCAGATTTTTTTATAAGCAGTGGAGGATCTTATAAAAGTGTTGATTTTAGAAAATAACCTTGGTTCAAGGAATCATAAGTTGATTCTGTTTAAATTAAATGGATAGATAAGCAAAAACAGGCCTCTAACATGGCATTTTTCATTTCAATAGGGCAAACTTTTAGAAATTAAGTAAGTGAAATTAAATAGACTGAAGAGCTCAGGGAATTGAATATTGAGGAGACTCAGAATCCTGTTAATTAAGATGCAAAAACTATATAGAATTTGCATCCCAAGCAAATAGGAAAAGCCTGTAGGGAAAGGTTCCAAACCTGCTGGATAAATAATAGCCTTAAAAAGGATATTAGCAATAAGCAGGGAAGCTGCAAGGATTGGGAAAAGGAACTGATCAGCATAAAACACTATAGCTCGAAGGTCAGAAAGTATAGGGATATCACGAAAATCTCAAAATGTCAATATGAGTTAGACCTTTCAAAGGAAATTAAAACAAATAGTAAAAGGTTATTCAGCTATAGAAATAAAAAGAGAACAAGGAAAGAGGAAATAGGACTCTTTCATAGGGAGGGATGAGGCTGAGATTAAAGATAACCTAGTTATTTACCCAGAACCTAAATGAATACTCTTCCTTGATTTTTCAATAAAGATGATGATGTTAAACAAGAGGAACAAAGTCAGGTTGCCTAATGGGAATGACTGTATGTGGATGGAAATAGAAATTATCACATGTGAGCTGGAAGAAAAGCTCAAAGACCTTAATATGCTCAAATCAGAAGCAGCATATCATTTCCAAACCAGAGTACTGAAAGAACTGGAACAGAAATTGCAAGTCTAGGAGCAAGGATTTTTTAATAAGTCTTTCAATGCAGGGGTGGTATCATAGGCCTGGAAAATTGAGAATGTAGTTCCCATATTAAAGAAGCAGCTATAAAATGTTGCGAGAAATTGCAGATCCACTAGTCTAATTTAAGTAAACTGCAGTGTTAGAACAAGTTTTGAAGGAAAGAACAATTACAGACATAAAAGAAAATGGGATAAAAAGCAATATGGAATTGGTAACAGTGAGTTGGGATAACTGATTTCTGGTACAAAGGTAACTAATTAATCTGGACTTCAGTAAAATATTCAACACTGGGCACATCTACACACAAAATTAATTCTATTTGCATTTACAGTGCAGTAATTTACTACTCAGTAAACCAGCCCTGGGCAGGTATCTACATGTGCAGCCATTTGGGAGCAGATTTGCTGTTTATGGGAGTAACCTGCTCCAGGCCTCCTCTGGCTCTGCTCCACTCCCCTGCAGCAGCTAGGGGGAGTTGGAGGCTTTGTCCACAGCTGCCTACATGCCAGGGCACTCTTTAAAAGATGGCACTTGGTGATATTCCCTGGCCACCTGATTTTCTGGCCCAGAGAAGTCTGCAGTGTGCAGGCACAGCCCTCTATGATTCTGTCAGCAGAGCCTATGTCCACCCTATAATGTCTGCTGCACCCCCCAGGCCTTGGCAGCAATGTCCTGCACGTTGGGCTTCTGTTTGCCACTTGCTCACTGTGCTTCACTGCCGTAGTGACTACAGCCTGCCTCAAGTCAGTCTTGACCCTGTCTGCCCCGCATTCTGCATGGCTGCGTGGCCAAGTGCACCACTCCATCTGAGGCCCCCTTCCCCTCCACTGATAAAGACCAGCCCGTGGGCTGCCATCCAGATGCCAACAGGGAGGCTGATGACACACACATGAATGCTGCCATGGGTGCTGTCCGTGAGCTTTTGCCCAGAAGCCTGTGCTACACTGGCCACCTCTTTGGGGTGTGCAAGGCAACCACTGGGGTGGCTGTCCTGGAAGTCTGTGGCATCCTCCAGGACATGCTGGGGCACACTGTGCTCTGGGTCTACAATCCCCTGAAGACGTTGGTGGGGTTCTGTGTTCTGTCCTTCCCACTGTGCATTGGGGACCTGAATGGGATCCATATCCCTGTCACTGCCCATCCCAGGATGACCACCTATTATAGCCGATGGGGTGTCCACTCAGTCGTGCTGAAAGCTATGGTGGATCTTCACCATCGCCAGTGCTGGCTGGGCTGGCAGGCCTGGAAGGAGCTTTTCCATGAGGCATGGGTGGAGGAGATGTAGCAGGCAGAAGGCAGCTGGCAGTGGGACTACCACTTGCAGCAACAATGATGAGCCCCCTGCATCAAGGCCCCAGGTGAGCCACACACCCAGCAGCAGGGGCCAGGACACTGTGTATGAGAGGCCCTAGTGGACCATCTGCTCCTTCACCCCCCTGGCCAGCTGGGCATGGATCCCAGGCCCAATGCATACTTCCAGCATCATGCTCACTGCAGACAGTTTTCTGCAAAACAACTTATTTCCCTGAACAAGTTCAGGCCCTTTCCCACCCTAGCTCCTGAATGCCAGATCCCATGTCATCCTCCCTCTCCAAAAACAGACTCCACCACCAACGACCCCATCCACCACCAATAAAGCACCCTATTACCCATGCAAACTATGTACGTTGTGCTCTGTGTGCCCTCCTGTGGTGGGAGATAGTGAGGTGGAGGCTCATATGGGGCAGATCCCAGGGACAGCCTCCTAGCCTGGCCTCCTAGCCTGGCCTCCTCCTGGCCTCTGGCTGCACCATGATGGCTGTAGACCCCATGGTCAGGCCAGCAGCTTGTGGGCTCAACCAGGGATGAGGGCAGTTACTGCTCTGCCTGTGTGGCTAGGTTCCCAGGGCCAGAAGGGCCCACTGAAGATAGCTCCTGCTCAGGGGCTGCATGGAGCCTGGGCAGGTGGTGGTGGGGCCCAGGTGTGGCCCTGGGGGGTCAGGCCAACTCTCAGGATCTCAATATTGTGCTGTTAGACAGGAGAATGTGACACAGTTGCACATATACAAATCACACACAAATTAATTAGGTGCATATACACACACACACACACACACACACACTACCAACTCAGGCACATACATATCCAAACCAGCCTAGGCACATGCATACCTGTCACCAATACAAGCACATATACTATACACCCCAAAAGTTAGACAAAGATTACTAATTTGTATATTATGCGCACAATGCCATATATACACACACACACATATATATATACATACATATACGCGCGCACACACACTAGCAACTCAGATACACACACGTTCAAAATAACCAGTCTAGGTTCATTCACACCTATGACCAGTTTAAACCCATACACGCTACACACACCACATTTAGACAGAATCAGTTACCAGTTACCAACACCAATATATGTACGTGGATTACTAATTCATATACCACACACACACACACAATGATATCTATATATGTGTATATATATATGTGTATTCACTAATTCACACACATACCACCCACCTACACATACACACAAGTGAGTTCCTAAGTTGGGTGTTGTGATGTGTATGTATACATGTGCTTGGTGTACTTGGGATACCTGGGGAAAGGTTAAGGTAAGGAAGTAGAAGTGCAGGGAGTTAAAGCTACTGGAAATTAAAATGACCAGGACCGGGATTAGAACAAGTAGACAGCAGGGTCCTGGGCTGAAGAACTAAGGCTCGGGGGTAACTTTAGGTTAATTGATCTTAATTGATTAAAAGACAATGCCCAAAGCCTGCAGAGCAGGGAAGCATGCCGGCATAGAGGCTGGGTCTGGAGCCAGAGCTATGGGGAAGCTGAAAAGGTAGATAGGGAGAGGGAAAAATGGGACTAAGGGAAAGTGTGGGTGTTAAAAAGGGGCTCTGGGTGTGGGGAGCCAGAGGATGGCTCCGGGGCAGCTAGAGAAGTAGTAGGTGCTGGAAGCTGGAGCAAGCTGCAGGAGCTGGGAAGCTGCAGGGGCAAGGAAAGCCTGAAAACAGAGACAGACAGCAGAAAATCACAGAAAAAGCAGCAGGAGAGCCTAAAAGGCAGCAGGGGCAGCAGGAAAGCAGAGAAAGGCAGAAGAAAGTCACAGAGAAAAGGCAGTAGGAGCGTGGGGAGCAGGGAAACAGCAGAAAATCACAGGAAAAGCAGCAGAAAAGACTGAGAGGCAGCAGGGGCAGCGGGAAAGCAGAGAAAGGCAGCAGAAAGTCACAGGGAAAAGGCAGTAGAAATTGACAGCAGATCAGGAAACTAGTGGAGAGGGGTGGGGTCTGGAATTGAGAGAGAGAGAGAGAATGAGGCTAGAATTTAAGATAAGGAAGGGACTGGGATTTAGTAAAACATGACCCAACTTGGGGTTGCAAATGACAGTGATTTTATTGAACAGGGGAGATGGTGACACAATGCCAAATTGGTTCCCTTGCAACAACCCACACACACACACACAAAATGGCAGTAGGGTTTAAAGAGGCTTGGTGCAGGGGTTGAAGTCCACGAGAAGAGAGAGAGAGAGAGAGAGAGAAAGAGGGTCCAAATTGTAGGAGGAGGTGTGCAGGTAATATCTACCTATCCAGGCTGGAAGGGGTCCTTGTCCAGTAGGTGTTGTCCAGAGGGGGGTTGCCAGCAGGGCCTCTGGGTGGATAGGTGGTGTGGAATGGTGCTGGTCCAGATGGAAATGGCGTTCCCACTGGGTCTGTCTTCACTGCCCCTTTTTATAGGGGCAGACCTTGTGTGACCCTAGTGACAGGAGGGTCCAGGCAAGGGTCAGCCCCTGGCGTACTGAGTATGTGTGCTCCATGACGGAATGTGCAGTTTTGGGTGTCTGTAATGGTGAGAGTTGCTGGTTTTGCAGGGTCCTTTGTCTTTCAAATGCTGGTCTTGTCTCTGTTCCTGGGTGAGGTCCGTGGTTCCTGGGTAAATCAATGCGAAGTGATGGCCCAGTCATTACAGGCCATTCAGTAGAGGCCTGCTAGCATTGTATTTCAATTATTCCCAATCACACTCATTCATCGGGGAACCAATTTACATGGGAGGGGTATGCGACTCATACAGTTGCAACATGGGATGCCCAGGCAGAGGACAAAAGATGGAGACTTGACATATAAAATGGAAACTTGACATGACTTTGGTTCACTTACAAACACAAACCTAAACCATACACTATCCATATGAAACAATAAAAATCAGTACGAAAATGATAATAATACAATATACAACGGTAAAATCAATACAAGCCTAATAATAATACAATATACAACAGTGGATATCCAAAACCAAAAACTTGCTACCAAAATAAAAATGTTAAAGCTTATCCTACATCTTAGCTTACTTTTACTTATCTATAGGGAAAAGAGAGGGAGAGAAAAAGTCAAAAATGATTGGGGAAGGGGAGGGAATGCATTTTAAAATAAATAAATAAATAATTAAACAAAAAGAAACTGGAGGTTTTGCTACACAGGAGGTAGCCTGGCTGGTGGGGGAACCCAGGGTGGGTGGAGAGGCAGGGGGGCCCTGGCTACTGGAGGCACCACTGCACCTCAGCCCAAGCCTACCAAGTGGCTTGCTGCTGGATGGTGGGCAGCGGCCAGGGGACAGGAGGGGCTAGGGTTGGGGGCTGGGCAGTAGACAGCATGAAGGAAATCCCCAGGGCCTGGATGGTATTCAGCACCCAGTGGTCCTCCTCCATGACCTTCCCTGCTCTAGCCACCAAGGTGGCCTGCTGCTTTTGGGCCTCCACTATCCTCTCAAGGAGGGTGATGTACCTTTCCCCAAGGGCCAGGAGCCTCTCCCAGAATGCCCAGTGCTCCCAGGCCCTCTCCTTGTCCCTTCTCAAGCTCCTGCATTAAGTCCTCAGTGTACAAGGCCCACGAGTCCACCAACTACTCCTCGGCCATGGTGACCAGGCAGTCCAGCAGCAGGGTCCAATTTTTGGTCCACCACTGCCGGAGCTGGCATATGTAGAGGGCTCCAGGAAAGGGTGGTGGTGACCTTGAAGGCATATCCCCAGTGGCAGCTGGTGCCTCTCCACGTGCAGCTGGTGGACCTGCAGAGCCAGGAGAAAGAGGTTGTTTGTGAGAGTTTGCAAACATGCTCTATAACATGTGGGGGGGGGGCAGGGGACGTGCTGCCCAGCCTCAGGTCAGGGGGTCCTGCATGCACAGGTGTCCAGGGACCATGATAAATTGGCAAGGCAGGCCCTGCCATAGGTAGGTACTGGATGAGCCCTTCATCTCTGCTCGCTTCATGAGGGCAGACATCCCACTTGGTGCTTGTCACAGACAGCCTGCCTTCCCTGCCCGCTTTCCAGGTTGGGCCAGGCCTGGCTCCTGGCAGCACCTGCTGCAGCTGATCCAAACCCATTCCTCCCTTCTCCTCCTGCAGGCCAGGCAGTCTCCTCCTGTGCCACCAGGCCCATGCAACCCAGGTTCAGGGGGCAAAGGGCTCCCACCTAACAGGGATGTGGAGATGGTGGCAACCCGGCCCTCCCACTAGGGGGCCTCTCTAGAGAGGCAACCATGGGCAGGTCTCACTCTGCTCATAGCCTGTACCCTGAGCGTGTCCCTGCTGAGAGTACTTTGGGTGCATCATGATGAGCTGTTTGTGTGCACTGAGGGGTGCCCAATCCACTATGCCCTGCTGCTGCTCATTGCCATGGTGCTCCAGGCACCTCTGAGGACCTGGCATGGGACCCTGATCTTCAAGAGTGCTTTGGGCAAGCCTGCACTTCTCTGCAACATGTGCCACTGTCTGGAGGAGTACCTCTGCCTATGCTACATGGCCCTGCCCTACACAGCTAAGGATGACATTGCCTAAGGTATCAACATGTTTATTAACATGTGAGAGGCCTGTTGATGCAAGGCTGAGAGGGTAGTGTCTGCTCAATAAAATTCTGCCTAATGCCTCCTGTCTCCCTGAGTACTGTGGGGAGGGGCCAGGGGAGGTCATCCAAGCAGGGCAGGGAGGAGGGGCAGGGACAGTGACAGGGAGGGGAGTGGGAGAGGCTCCTCCCAGTGTGGGGATTACCAGATGGGTATGGCAGGCATTCCCAGTGGCCCAAGTTTGTCCCCACTGGTGGTGCCAGCATCCTGAGGTGCAGGGGCATGGTACCTAGTTGTGTGGGTAGTGGCCCTCTCTGGGGAGAAGCTGGAGCTCATCAGGGTGGGTGGTGCCATCTGTAGGGCTCCTCCTGGGCAGGGCTTTGCACCCAGACCTGGTGTGGCAGCTGCTGACCCAGGCTCCTGGAGCTGCTGGACAAGGCCAAGGGTAGGGAATATGCTTGGATGTGCTCCTGGTGCCCCAAAACGCCTGTCCCATAGAGGAGTCACTGCTGCCAGGCTGTTGTGGAGGCTTTGGCAGGCTGTCCATGCTGGACAACACAGTGCAGCTCTATCCAGGGCTGCAGAGCATGAGGATGTGGTCAGGCAGCCACATAAAGGACATGGTCCTGCAGGCAGCCCCCAACCTGTGGTTGTGGTCAGTGACACAGACCCACTGTATCCATAGATCTTTGACCTTTATCCGGCACTGCCATGCCAACCGACATGCTCACACTCTCGCATGTGGCCAGAGCCTCATAGATGTGGGCATTAGGGCTCCCACCCCAGGCAAACTCGCTCTGGACCTTGGCATCACCCCACAGTGACACAAGGGCCATGGTTTCATCCTGGGATCAGTTGGGATCCCAGGAACTGGGGTGTGACATCAGAGAAGATGCCGGTGTAGCTTCCTCAATTGCCCTCAGGGGCTCCAGCTGTGAGTCTGGGTGCTGCTGGGTCTGGGCAGGTGCCTGCAGCCCGGGGGCATGGCACTTGGGACTGGGACCAGAGACCACCACCTGGGTCCATGATCCTGGTGCGGCTGGCACAGGACCACTGCTGTGGGACCCAGTGGACAGGAGCAGGCAGCAGATGGCACAGGCCCCAGGGTCACAGCACAGTTTTAAAGGCCAGTCTGGGGCAGGCAAAGAGCTGCCTCAGTCCCAGGGCTGAAGAAGCTCTGAGCCTTGTGCCCATGGGGTAAGCCTGAGGTTGGCCCCCTGGTGGTGAGGCTGACTGCAACTCCCAGTCAGCATCTACACATGCGCTACTGCATAACTACTGTGTGGTTAATTTACTACCTACATTTGCACAATCTTCAGGTTATATCTTTCCTTTTATATACATGTGTAATGAATTCCAGTGGCCCTGAAAGAAAGGGATCCAATTGTGGCTAGAGTCTGGCATAAGACTAATAATGTTACCAGATCATAAGTTACCAAGTTTATGATTTCACATAATGTAACTTAGAGTTCTGAACTGAAACACTGCTGCTATTCCACTATTGAGCTTTCCTGAGGACATACGAGAGAAATTCTTGATTGTGTTGTAACTTTGGGCATCTATAAAAATTAATCAGGGCCATGCTGAGCTTACCATTTGTAACTTTAAAAATTAGCATAATTTAATGAGAGATTAAATGCTATTAACTAAAACAAACAAACCCAAAAAAGTCAGTTTAGAAAAAAAAAAGTCTTACTTGTGAATTTTTTTTTTTTTTTTTGCTGTGAGACCAGGAGACGCTTTACTTTTCCTTGCCACCGCAATTCATTATTAAATGTAACTACCTCAGGACAAGAAAAAAAACAAACAGATGTGAAACTACATGACTATAAAATAGTTCACATACAAATAACTTTGCAAGAAGTGTATTTATTATGGAAAGCAAGTGGAGAGGCAACAATTCTGGACATTACAGACAGTGCTGAAGAAATACAATATATAGATATTTCATTGATGGTTGGGAAGATAAATCAAGTTAAATTGCCCAAAAAAGCAAACCTAAAGCATGTTGCTGCAAATCTAGAAAACTAAATGTGTAGTCTCTTGGGATTAATGCCATCATTTGTTTTCATTTTCTTGACTTCTCTTCATTTATGTTAGAGATTAGCTCTCCAAATAATGATAACAACAATACAAAATTTGTTCCCAAAGGAGGGAGGGGCTGAGAGATATATTTTCTAAAGTAAACCCAGGTGAAGAAATCAAAATAAGCAACAATATATTTAAAAAGTGAGTAGCAGGAACAAGATGACTGTAATTCTCCCTTATACCAAAAAACTCCCATCCAAGCAAGTCTGGCTTTAACTGGAAAGCAGAAGGAAAAATGAATGGATGGATAAATATGTATATAAACATACATTACTATTATTACTATGATTAGTTTTACTATTTTCTATTTAGGAAAATAAATTAAATACATTATTTAGGAAATTAAAATTCACCGAGAATGGTAAACTAGTTAAGCCATTGCAATCAGTAGTTCTTTGTTTGTGTGTGTTCAATGCAACTGTTAAATTAAGCAGGAGAGGCAATATTGGGAAGTTTGGATATTTGCATGCTGATAAGCAAATGATTGCGCTCAGGGGCAGATCCAGAGCATCTGCAGTGGCCTGGCTACACCCTGCTTTTTGAGTGGACCACATGGCAGGAGCTTCTGGGGACTTTTTTAAATTCCCCAAAGTAGGTGAGAACTACCCTTCCCTCCCTGCTCATAAGCCCCACTCCAATTCCCTCTGTCTGTGGCTGCTGCTTTCCCCCTGTCCCAGGGCAGAGGCAGCAGCTTCAGAGCTACTCCTGTCTGCTCCAGCAGGGCTGTGTGGGGACTGAGTTAAGCTGAGAACAGCGGCAGCTGTGATGGGCAGGTGATTCTTTCCCCCTGCACTGGCTCCCAGAAGCAGGCATGGTGGAAGAACAGATCCTCACCCATCACCACTGCCACTGGTAATGTTCCCAGTTGAGCCCAGCCCTTATGCAGCCTGGTTTGAGTGGGAAGGAGCAGCTTTACCTGTGGCAGGTTAGGGTGTTATGTCGGTGTTGTGTCAGGATTGATGATAGTCTTATGTAGAGTTAGATTATGGATTGTAAGGGTGGTTTGGATTGGGATGATCCTCCCTCGGGCAGGGGGTTGGACTAGATGACCTCCAGAAGTCCCTTCTAACCTTACTTTTCTATGACACTATGAGTCACCTGGCTTTGGGGACTTAAAAGAAGACCTCAGAGGCTCCTGCCACGTGGTCTGCCTTCACTAGTGGGGGGTGTGGGGGTGAGAAGTGGCTGCAAATTGGAGGTGCAGTCATCCCTGTACTGCAGTTTGCTGCTCTCACACCCCACTTTGCCAAATGCTGGATCCAGCCCTGATTGCGCTGCACCTTTAGTTCCTGACCGCCCTAATTTTTATTGTTCGTGCTAATGAGATGCAAGAGAATGCCAGATCCTATAGCACCTGTATCTATAGTGGGATTCCACAATGAGGCATATAGATCAGTATTCAAATCAAATAGTTTTGCTGGGTTACTACTACTACTTGTTGGGCTACAACAATGAAATCTTAGGTGAACTCAGAACCAATAAGTCACCCATCAATAATTCTCTTCTTGACTTGAGTTATAAAAGGTGTGGTCATATTATATAAGTACACAAAACCAAAAGTCTCTTCCTAGGTTGATGGGTCCAGTCCTTTGCTTTTTCAGGCTAATTGTACCAGGTAATATTGTTTATAAATTTATTAAGATCCATCTTGAAGCCAGGTGAGTTTCTTATCCTCACAGCTTTTATTGGAAAGATATGCCAGACCCTCATTGCTCTGGTGGTTAGAAATCCTCTTGCTTCTAGCTTAAATCTATACCTGGCTAGTTCATAACCATTTGTTCTTATACCAAGCATTATCTTTTAGCTTAAATAGATCTTCTCTCTCCATGTTTCTGGTGCTTACCTCTTTTTATTTGTAGAGGGTTAATCACTTTCCCTTTCAGGCTTTGTTCTACTAGCCAAGCTCTCTTCCTCTACTGGAGCAAATAAGCTCTTCAATCCCAGATCATCCTATCAGCCAGCTCAAATTTGTCTTTCTTGAAAAAGTGTGATATGACTTTTACCCAGTATTCCAAATGGGGTCTTTACTAACACCTTGCACAATGACATCAATACTTATCTATATCTAATGGAAATATTGTACCTCAGGCACCCTTGAATTACATATTCCAGTTGCTAGATTGAATAGTTAGATTTGAAATCAGGTAGTTACATGAAATAATTACAGCACATTATTGCAATGATTCAGCCTATGTGGCAGGGAAAAAAATGAAGAAACATGCCTCTCTTGATCAGAGTCCAGTTGGAAAAATTAGCAGAAAAAAAGAAAAATTAGCAAAAGAAAAAATTAAAATAGTATGACACAAATCTTGAGGCTCCTCAATCTTGTATATTAGTTATGTTTTATTAAAGGAATGTCAATCTAAGCAACAATGATTAAATTAATTAAAATGTCATGAATATTATATATTTTGTATTTTCTAAATCTATAGGAAGATTCTGTACAAGCAAGAATCCCACAATCCAGATGAGACTGTACTGTAATATGTTAATAAAAGGATTCTTTGGCGTATTAGACATGAACACTAGAAACTATCTATTTCAAAGTTTATCAAAATGTTCCATTCTGGTTGTTTTACATTTTGTATTTGTAGACGAGAGCATACACCAGTGATTCTCAGTCAGGGTGCTGTGGCACCTTGAGGTGCCTTGAAATCCTTTCAAGGGTGCTAGAGAGTGCTACACAATGTTAGCCTTGTTAGATGTGCAAATGTGATTCACAAAATAAACTGAGTGTTATCAAATAAAAAACCATAGTGTTAGAAACATTGTGACTTGTTGGGATCTTTCTGAGTTCTTTGCAACAGAAAAACGGCTTTTTCCATAGAAAACAGAACAGAAAAAGCAACAGAACAACATAGAAGAAAACAGAAAAACTGCTGTTCTTTGCAAAAAAACCCTGCTTTTTTCCATAGTCAAAAAAGGAGTAAAAGCTAAGAGCCAGCATTTTCCGAAGGGACCCTTGAATCTTAGCAAGGGGTACCTTGAGCCTTGGGTTTTAAAGGTTGAAAACCACTGGCATAGTTATAACCCCACATAGCTTGAAGGGCAAGTGCTCCCAGCATGGGGGAAATGTTCATATCACAATATGGCCTTTAGTTACAGATGTAAATAAATATAAGGTTAGTAGTAGCATATCTAACCCATCTGTTCACAAGAGAGGTTAGCATTTGAAATTATATGAGAAAACATATTCCTTTGTTTATCTGTTACTGTGGTGAACAAATATGATATTTCTCCATTGATCAAGTTTGTCTATTAGTTACATTACTCTGGGTGTATCTACAGACCCAATTAATGTGAAGCAATAAACTCTGGAGCAGTTTGAGCCAGAGTAAATTATGTCCAGGAGCAGTGTCTACACATGCAACCAGGACAGCATCAATTCAAGCAGTGGGAGATCAGGCCTGGGCTGGCAGAGAGCATGGTGGTCAGCCTTGCTGGCTGGGGCATGAAGGTACTGGAAGTGTGAAGCCATGTGGCTAGGCAGCAGGCAGGAATCTGGTCCTGGCTGGCTGGGCTGGCTTGGTGCAATTGATGCCTGTGGTTAGCATCTACATTTGTATTTAAATGCAACAATTACTCTTGTGTAATATAGTACTGTCTTATATATATAACTTAGTTAAATTTCATGTTGTGCTGCAGAAAAAATGGGATAAAAAACATTTTTGAGAACAATTCTGATGTTGGTTTACAACAGGTTGTTCTTGCAGGACAATATAATGAGAACAGTGGGTATGGAGGTTTGAACAGACAAATCTCAAAGTGATTTTATGTTTTTTGAACTTTTGTCTGTGGGAGAGAGAGAGATATTCTTAGTAAGAGAATACATGTTTTTATTTGAGTGTCTAAAATGAGGTCAGGCTAGGTGTTTGAGCACACAGATGAAATAAATAGTATAAGCAGCATTGCATTATTTTGGATGGGATTGTATCATAATGTATAATCTTCAAACAATACTGTCAAGGTAAAAATCCTATTTTACAAGTGCTGCTATTAATATGCTAAATTCTGTTCTAATATGACTTTTTTTTTTTAGATACATCACTATAAATCTAGAACTACATCAGTTTTAAAAGAGTTTCACCAGACGAAGAATGCCAGAACAGAGAAAAAACTGATGTCCGGCACTTATTTGTACAAAAGTACCACAGCAATGAAAATACATGTCATTTGCAGTTCTTAATTTTTGCTTTTCATTCCAGTTCCCCAAGAGAACAAGATTGATTCTAATTCTCATCATCACCAACTAGCACAGTGGGGTGGAATTAAGTGTTTCCAAGAAAGCTGAAAAATGTTTAAATTAAAAGTAATCTTAAAAAAAAAAAATCAAGAAATCATTTTATTTATATTGGAAAGTTGAGGGCAACATAGGATATAGGTATGCACATACATTTTAAACATAAGGCAACACAAGTGCAAATCACTGGAAGTAGGGTAGTCTCTCTCTCAGTAAAGGAGGCCTCATTATTTCCATGCATCTCCCTTTAGTTTCAGTGGGAAACCTCACAACCTATAAGACGTGTGCACTTCTAGTGGTTGGTACTGTACAGTCACACAATATTTACAAGTGAACTTCAGCTCTCTAGGCAAGTTACTTCACAGGTAACTCTGAGCAACACACAGTTAAATGCACATTAGGTTTTTTGGATGACATCAGGATACCTATCAAAGCAAAGCTAGAGCAGAATGGGTTGTTAAAGCCCCAGGGTACATATATAGTTACATAGATCATTTTTATACAGTTGGTCTATCTGTGATAAATCACAAAGTAAGAATCATCATCTGTTGTCCTGGACTCCAGCTCTGTTCTGAAAGTATTAAATCCTCACTTTCTTGAATATCTAAAGTGACGGTGTCCAATACCTGTAGGAATTTTCAGCAAGATCCTCTTCTTATGGGGATAAATGAGGATTTTGCTATTCAATGGCAGCAAGATTATACCTTCCACTTGTTGCGTGCTGCTCAGTTGCATACAATTTATTAGATATATTTCCAAAATCAAACTTAAGGAAAGTTAAAATAACAAATAAGGATAAAATATATATACCCCAAAGAAATAAAAACCCAGAATAGCAAGTGATTAACACATTGGTTAAAAAGTTAGCTCACTGAAGTTCCACATACATTAAATAGTTCAGGTTTCATTTTAAATGTCTATTCAAATTCCTTTGGGGCCATTATTTACACTTTGATTTTGATTTTTGATTTTTTAAGAAATGTGGCAGAGACCTAAAGAAAACTTACCATTACTTGGAGAAAATTCCAAACTACTAATAGGAAAAAAAAGGAAACCTACAAAGCATCCGGTCATAATAAAAAGTAATCCAATTAGATTAGGTATATTTTAACTCACAATGTTTGTAAAGAACAAATAAAGCCAGCATAAAATTGAAATTTGGAGCTCTGCTGATATACGCTAGCTGATTTATGTGATTTTCATTATCACAAGGTCTTTTTTGTCTTCAACATGCTTGTATCTCCTGTTGATAGCGCTGGAAGTTTATGTACAAATTACCTGTTCCTCAAATATGTATTAGTTTAAAATAAATTCTGTCAGAATTGTCTCATTCTGTTTAAAACTTCCAAATGTTAGAAACTAAAAGCTGAAAGTTAATTGGCTTAAAATATTTATTAATTAAAAAAAAGTTAGAATATTTGTGTATACAAATATGGTGAGAAAAAATATCATGCAAACTCTTTGCATACAATAAAAATAACTCAAATATTAATATGGTTTTACAAAATAACTTCTTTATAGTAACTTTTATGAGAAATGTTGCTCTTATCTCTGTGTCTGAAAGCACCAGTCACAGTAATTAGAAAGCCATTTTTTTAATTTAGAAGTTTTTCTGTGGAACATATATCAGTAATTTCACACTTTTGCACTACGATCAACAATTAATACTGTATTACTTTTACTCAGAAAACTAGACATAGACATATGAACATAGGGTAATGAATTCCTTAATACCACTGTACTTCTAAACAATGTATGTTAATGCATAAAGTTGCCAAAAAATTGCTTTAGACAATTCCCTTAAATGATGACAATATCTTGAGATTGTTATGGATGACATCTGTTTCTGCTTAATTACAAATCTTCATTGGATTTATAATTTGTGTATATTACAAGTGATTTGCATAATTAAAACAATTAAGGGATTGACATATCATGGCAATTAGAAATGCATCAAACTCTGAATGTTATACAAAAGAGAGCTTCAATATGAAACATTAATTCTTTGAGAACTAAATATCCTACAGATTCCTGCAGAGCAACCTTAATACATTTAACTTGTGTTCACTGAACTTCAGCATGAAAAGGTTTTTCTCCAGGATATCTGGTTCTTCTTTACGTTGTTGGACCTTTAACCAAAAAAAGACAAAAAAATGCTTATTCCTTCTATTTTCTCCACCAGTCACAGTATTGACTTGTGTGCTTATTGCAGATTTCCAGAATTTTTATCTCATTTTCCGGAGCCTTATTCTGTTTTCTTTGTCTCTCTTTTTAAGAATAAGTATGAACTGGTTGAAAAAATGCTCTTGGTCTTTCTTTTTCTGAACAAGTCGAAACCGCTGATCTCTGCCATGTTTCTCTGCAAATTCTTTAAATGTTGTTCTGCAGACAAGAAATAATCATGAGTAAAGCAGCGCTTAAAAGACTTGTCACTACAGATTCAGATTCTTTGACCATGGGTTTACATGTTACGTTTCATCTCGCTATTGGAGTTACTGAGATTGTTCTCTACTTGACAAAGGGAGTCAATCTCTCCATTCTATTGCCTCTTCCAAAATCAAAATCATCTTTACTCCCTAATCTAATTGACTTACTTGCATTAATCAGTATTCCCATTTTCATATGCTGTAAATGTATTGATTTTCAGAAACTTGCTTAACAATTAGTTTGGAGTTAATTATCTTTAATCATTATTACAGTATGGCTAAAATGAATTTTCACTGCCCCACCTAGTTGCTTAATTCTACCCTTCTTAGAGATATGTCAGAATTTCTATTATTACCATATCTTGTAGTGGAAAACTCTATTATGCCTAAATTATAGCAAATGCATTTGACTGTCCAAGTATGAATACCTAAAGGAACACTGTAGTTTTATCTTCTTTAACAGAAGCATAAAAAATGGAGGAGAAAGGGACTTCATGAGGTCATGTATCCCAAACCCTTTGGAAGGTAAAACCATCATGTA
>NW_005842170.1:1433898-1520277 GCF_000455745.1 Alligator sinensis
GAAAAATACTGGAGATGTTATGTGTTGCTATGTGTTTATTTAAATGCTAGAGGCTGGGTACTTTGCATTCTGCTGTGCTTACATGGGTAAATTATTTACTTCACATTCACTATGGGTAAGGGTCTACCAAACTCGAGGAGGTGGCTGGCTGATTTTTTGGGCAGACCCCAGGGCCGACCACCATTTTTGTGGGATGAGTGCAGGGTGGACACCCCCATTCCTCTGATTGACTGAAAGGCCCCACAGACCTGCCCTTCCCCATAGATTGCCTGAAATTGCAGCTTCTTTGCCCTGATTAAGCCTGGGAAAGCTGTTAATCCAAATGTTATTAAGCATGGATTAATGGCTTCCCTGGGCGTAATCAGGGTAATTCTACCACTGTTTCAGGCCATCCCCTAGAAGGGATACTGCACAAGCAGCTGCACTGGGGTCACAGGCTGGCTGTGGCAGGCAGCTGGGAGGCTATACTGGGGTCTGAGGAGCCCTGGCCCAACTCATTGCTGGTGGTGGGTACAAGCACACAACAAGCTAGGCCAGGGTTCCACAGGCTCTGGTGCAGCCTCCCGGCTGCCTGCCACAGCCAGCCTGGGGCCCCAGTGCAGCTGCTTCTGAAGCATCCTTGCCTCTTGCTGCAAGCAACCATGCCTGGCCTCCCTCCCCCTACCTCCAGCCTCTGTCCCACCTCCACCTACCACTCCCACTCCTTGCTCCTCCTCCCCCTCCCTGCCCTCTTCCCTCTGCCCACCCCCTTCCTGCCCTCACCCCCCATGCTCCAAGACTGTAGGGCTTCCTGTCCTTTTCTCTGCTTGCTGGTAAGTAATTTTTTTTTTCTTTACAGTCAGCCCATCCAAATCAGAGACCACCATTTTTCACAAATCCTACCTGATTTTGAATTTTCCACAAAAATTGTACAATCGTGAATTTGGTAGGTCCCTAACCATGTGCACATACAGATATTCAGGAAGGCTAGGGGGAGATAGATTGAGATAGAACAAGAATAAATAAGCCACTGCCCTCTTACTTTCCATAGAACTCTTTTTTTTTTTTGCTACAGACATTAAAAGTAAAGCATCAGTGAGTTAAAAGATTGATCATGATCTAATTTTTTAAAAAGTTTCTTTAATTTAAAATGTGTGAAAACCCATTTCTTTTGAAGAAGCTTCATACCTTGGTGATAATTTGGACTCCTCTAGCAGTTTTTTAAATTCTTCTTTGGCTAGCAATAATTTATTTTTCCTTTCTTTGTACTCTTCTTTCATCCTTGTCTTGACAAACTGCTCAAATATCTTTTAAGGAAAAAGGAGACAAAATACAGCAATATTTATTAATAGTTTCTTTGCCATACACATAGTTGATTAAAGGTTTGCAGAATTCCAGAACTGCACTCCACTGACCCACATACCTATACAATCTGCTTCTAAGGTCTGATAATGTGTTTCACAGGAAAAAAATATCTATTTGGGGCATGCAAGTCTGCATTCAAATACAGAGTGCAGCCTTCCTGTCAGGGGTATAGGTAACTAGTCCTGTGCATAGCTCAACATTCATAAGATTTATAAGATTATACATTTCCATCTCATATCTGTCAAACAGATTGCATTTATTAGGTTTGAAGTCTGCACCTTTCCTGACCTATCTTAACTCCTGACTGTGGGCCAGAAAAGTGTCCATGATGCTAAGCAGCAATTTCATGTCCATTACACAAAGAAAAATTGAATCATGTTTCCACTGAGCTTGCACATGGGCTTCCACATGATGCACACAAGCAGACAAAGCTATCAATGCCAGTAGAAGAGCTGTAGGCCAGCTATGTAAACATATTTAGGCACAAAAAGATGCAGATACACCCCAGTGGGATTTCTTTGTTGCCAAACTCCCTTTAAAATCTATGGACGTTACATCTGTAGGCAGTTTTGAAAATTCCCCTTGGTACCAATCATCATCTATAATCACCTTAAAACACCTTTAAAAATCTGGCCCTTTAGTTTGCATTATAAAGAAACACAGAATAAAAATCAAGTATTTTGCCTTGAAATATCTATAACTGTTTAACACTAAAATACCTATTTGTAGGAGCACTATATCTGTTCCTTGTTTGTACTGGAAAAGGTAAACTAGCTGAAGCAGGTCTCTGATGACTTTCCATTCTTTCACATGTGCAAACATATATTTACAGGAAAGAGAAAGCAAAAAAATAATTTGGCAGGTAACTCCAAATCTTATCTTGTGCCTACGTAAAGGAAGCAATATTTCTGCAAACATACAAACTTAAAAGTGGAAAAAGAGAGAGTTAACATGTAGCTCAAGCCCAAATCATATATTAATTGATTCTATGTGCTCTTAGGTGAGTAAGTAACTGCATGTAGGGCAGAAATGAGGCACACAACTAGGTAAAATTGCCACTGCAAATTCTATCACCACGTTATCAATATTAGGAAACATATTATGATCAGTTTTGATTACTGCAAAATGTGCTCAGCTATCAATCATGCTGCTGTATTGTTCTGACTGTAAGTCAACATTTCTTTTCCCACAGAAAAAAACATCAAAATTGCCCTTGGGTTTTATATGTGGAGTCAGAATATTGTGAGCCTTGGGAAACTTTTTCTCTGGTACCTAGGATAATTTTTAATTTCAATGGCTAGGGACAGAAATCACATATAAACTGGTATAAGTGATCAGATACCGGTTCAAATCTGCAACACAGTGCATATCAACAATTTTCAAAATGGCCAAAACTGGTTTAAGATAAACCAGGATGGATGTAGTATCAGACTTAACTGAGTTAGGTTAAATCAGTTCATTGAACTTCTGTCCAGATCCCCTCCAGATTCAAGTTAACTCAAAGTCTCCCAACACCCCAGGATGCTTTGCACCTTCCCCACAAACCCCCTCCCCCACTCCATTGCAGGGTGGATGAGCTAGCCTTGGCCCAAACTGTCTGTTTCTCCTGAGCAGGGAGGACTTCTCTTGCACCCCCAGCTTCTGCAGACATGTGGCTGCCTTTCTGGAATCGAAATTGAATGTCTGTTCACTTGCTTATTGGTTCAATCTACACATCTTAGACTAACCTGCAAAGATTGAAATGATTCACCATCATGCTTTTGACTGTCTGTACTTAGTCAGTATGTTTATGGATTTAATTATTTGGAACTTTCCCTTGATTATTCAATTCCACTGAGAATTTTTTCCCTTTTTTGGGGAGGGGGGAGGGGAAGGGAAATGGGGGACAGGGAAAAAGCAGTTTATCTGTATTTATCTAGCTATATTCAGGGGAAAAGGTGTGTCTCCTAAAACTGAACATGAAAGTGTGGGGTTGATTAATAGAACGATATATTGCAAAATATTCTAGAAATACTAAAACATTAAAAATAGCTTCTCAAAGAGCATTAATTTCCCCTGCTAAAGCATAAGGTACATTATAGCTTCTGCTATAACATATAATTATTCTTGTCTGAATTTCAACTGTAAAAAGAAAATGAAAGACAAGAATAGAATTTAAATTCTTCTTTGTCATCTGAGAATTCCAAACAATAATAGAATTCTTAAACAATTTATTTATTAATGTTACGAGAAGTGATTCTCCAAAATGACAGTACTCGTTGACTATAATAAATCCATCTAATATATTTTCTACTACAATGCTTTTCACAGTTTCTTGGCATAAGTTTCACTCTATTTTCAATCTAAGTACTATAACATCTTTCCTCTAACTGGTAATAACCCCTTGGGAAATATTGATAAATAAACCTACCTAACTGCTAGTCTTCTGTAAAAGATACTTCCATTCCTCAGGCAGCCTCAGATAAATTACCCAGAGATACAAAGCAGGGCTCACATCATGATCCAACTAATCTAACATATGTTAGAGTCATGAAACACTTTTTTTTGGATGTAAGGATAAAAGCTTTCATGCCCTCTCTGCTTAGGACCATTTCTCTCCTGCCCTTTTCAAGCTAGAAAAGGGAAGAAAGAGGAAACATTAATAATGTATTGTTTAACTGGCCATCGCCTGGCCAGTGATTCCTCTATTTAATTTGTATGTAGTCTTCATGAACTCATCATAGGATTAGGGCCAGATTTCAGCCCTGAGTCTTCAAAACATTAGCTCATTTACATAATTCAAAAGACTGCATGGAAATTAATCTTCTGAATGTCAAAGGCTTGCACAGACGTATAGCAGAGATTATTTTTCTCCCACAAACTCTATTTCCACGTAAAATAAGGCATCAGTAAGCATCATTCACAGCAAAACTTTCCATGCATCTGATGACAGCATACATTATTTCTTCTACAATACATGAGCATGATGATTAATTAAGTCAGTAATCTATTTTTATTCTTTTCTCAGGTCACATGGAATCAAAGACAGTAATGTCTAAATAAATAGAACAGTCTGAAACATCTGAATACCTACAAATCCATTATTCAAAAGCCAGCTATAAAAGAAAATTTGGACCTAGAACAACAAGTCCTTCCATTTATATTTCTATCCAGCAAATCTTCTGAAACTTTAAACATCTAATTTAATTTTGCATTAATTACAACTATTTAGGTAATAGTCCTCAAAAATGCTTGAACTGGCTTATAGTTTGTGCATATTTTTCCAGAAGCAAATGAACAAAGCTTGATTCAGTTCTTAGATCAGTAAATCTAGGACTTTTTTTGTTACATCTCTTTCCAACTGGTCCAATTAATCACACTTGGTAGAATGTCACCAATTATTTTAATCCTCTAGTTTACTTTTCATCTTGAATATTTTCTTTCTCAGTACCAACATTAACACAACTTTGATCTTCTATATAAAGTCTTTAGTCTTCATAATCATTTTTCCTTGAGCATTTAATGTACCCCACAAATGAGGTCCATGTCAGCAATGTTTCAAGGTAAGGTCTATATGATATGTTTCTATTAGGAGTATTCATTATGTATTTTTATTAAATCATGTATATGGTTGATAACACAAAAGAAGCAATAAAGCTTGATAGATTGATCAAGGTCTAGGTGTTGTCCTTGTTGAGTCATTGGAGGAAAGGCAGAGCTTTCTTGCAAAGTAATCCTGTCTTCTTGTTTACTGCTATCCTTTATTAAACATTTTCCTCATTTCACAATCATGCATTACAAAAACATTTTAAATAAAATATAATTTGAAAATAACTTATATGGAAAGTATAAGTTAAAGTGTTTCAATATATGCATATAAAAAAGTACTGTTGTTATATGTCCTTATGCATTCTGTATCATGGAGAAGGTGGTGCCTCTACCTTCAGTTCCTCACTTATGGGGTCGCAAAAGGTTCACTTTTCTCCATCATCTTATTTGATACCTATTTGAAGCCATTAGAGGAACTACATAGACAATAGATTTGAAGTGCAAGTGATACTTGTAAGAAGTTGAGTTCTATATTTCTCTCTCTCAAAAGGTAACACCACCATTTCCCACCTTCCTCAGGCTCTTAAAACCATTTATTCACAAAAATACAGCTTGAACAGAAATGAATATCATTTCTGAATCATAGGAATAGGGCCATAGGAATAGGTCCAGCAATGGTCAAGGCAGGATCATCCCAAACTAATGCATGTCTACCATGCACTTGAAAACTTCCAAAACCTCTCTTGGATGACAAGCATCTCTTACAAGCAGATATGGAAGAATTCACCTTTTTATAACACCCCATTATGGAGAGTTAGTGCCCTCAGTTAGGTGGGTCTACACACTTAAACACACATACCTTTAATTCTACTAAACTATGAATCCTACTTTCCAAGATAAAATAAGGTGATTACTGTTGTTGTCAATAACAACAACAACAACAACATTATTATTATTATTTTAGTTTGTGGGTCATTGAGATGCTATGGTAATTGTTGGGCATCAAAAACTGACCAGAAAGGTTACATACATTATTAATACTCTTCTGAACTCACCTGTTTACGTTCTTCAGAGTTCAGTAGAAGGTAGCGTGGGTCAAATACTATTTTGTGTAACTCTTTTTCCCAAGTAGAAAATGCTGAGACCTAAGAAATACATGAAAGTATCTGCATTAAATACCTTTACTAAAGCTTTGTAACAAAGGGTTATGCCAAGTTACTAGGCAATGTTCACTATGCATTAATGTTACAAAAATGCTTTTGGAAAAAATAATATGCAATTTAGGAATAAAGTTTCTGGAAGGAATAAATTGAATAATCAGAATGAAGATAACTAAATTTGAAGTAAGAGAAATATTTAAGAAAATTGTCAACTGGCATAAGAGAACAGGAGAAAACAAGATGGTACTTCTGCTAAGAGGCTTTCTTGAACAAGTTTAGGAAAACATGCCTGAAGTGAAAAAAAACCCCAAAAAACTAAGCAAGCAAACATACACTTAAGAAACGTATTTTTCCAATCTCTTGGATAAATTTAAATTACTTTTTCATTTTCTTTTCGTGTTATTTTATAATTTTATTTTCTATCTGCCCCTCTTCAGCTCCTCCTCATATTAATGTTTTTATTCTGTTGTCTTTATTTACCTACATAGTGATCTTCTGACTTCTGATTGCTACTAATATTATTCCTTTAGTTTTTATTTCTCTGGTAGATTGTATGTACATTTCAAATTAGATTTACTTTTATCTTGTGTCCTGTTTTTGTTTTCTTTTTTTCCCTCTTTTTTTCCCCTGTTGCTTTAAATATAGCTAGGGCCCTAGCAAATTTACTGCAAGTGTGGGCTGCACAGGTTTAATTTTGCAGGTTCCTTTGCAGCCCTCCCCGCTTGCCCGATTAGTGAAGGGGCCCTGCTTGCAGCTCACCCTGCCAATCAGAACTGAGCTGCAAGTCACGTCCCTCCACCAATCAGCAGTGGGGTGGAGGGGGACTGTGCAGGGGAACCTGAAATATTAAAGGAGCCACAGCACAACACACTTTCACTGTGAATTTGGTAGGGCCCTAAATATACTTAATGGCACCTTTCCTTTAAGTTTACATAAACTTAAAACTTTCCTTCTGTATATGTAAATTCATTTACATAATCACAGACTTCTAAAATAAAGGAGAAAATATTATTTATTTAAATAAAAATACTTTTTGGCCTGGATTTGGTACTGGAAAAGCAAAGTTGAAAGCTCAAAAACACATTGGATAGTTAATGATACCTCTGAAAAGTGGCTGGGAAAATGAATTGTTCCTCAGTGGGTAAGAATAATAATATGCATCTGGCCATTTCTCTGATCAGTGCCACAATATATATTAGTATTGATTGCTATAGGCAAGCTATAACCATTTTGGTCATACTGCATAAGAAATAGGAATACACATTCCCATGCTAAATCAAACACAAAAGTTCAGTTCATTTAAGCAATTCATCTTGCCACCAGTCTCACATCACAAATCAGTATAAGAGTCAGATTATGTCTGCCAATGCTTGAGTGCACAAAAGAACTGATATCTATAACCCAAGAGTCATTATACTTTATGTAGCAATCATAATGCTTCCTTCCTTGAGCCCTCCACAGATGTTACTGAGGCACTGTTCACCAAATTTTGCACCCAGCATTCCACTGACTCCCATAAATATAATGAAATCCTAAATTACATTATTACATATTTTCTAAAAGGGGCTAAATTTGAGCTGCTAAGAACCAATGGCATTTGGTAACAGTATAAAAAGTCAGCTCATTCCAAACAAGTATATACACGAACTATGGAAAAGAGAAAAATTCTAATAGGCAATACTGGTCTTGCCTTTTTAGACCATGTACTCTTTGTGAGAGTTGCAGTCTCCATCTGTTATTGGAAAGGATCAATGCTTTAAGTGTTACCACAAACTAAGTAAATATTATTAAACTGTAAATTCCAAAAAGGCTTCCTGATGTCCTCAAATATGTCTCTGTTGTTCTTCATTCTTTCAGGGAATTGTCTAAGATGGCCAAGCAACAAATTCTGTCTCCATTGGTGCAGAATTACCAGTATCCGTCCATTGCCTTAGGTTCACTTACTTTACTTCCATTAGTTCAGTTATCAATTGAGTATTTTCCTTTGCAACAAAATTCCCAATATTAGAAACATCATTAAACTCAATAAGGCCGATGGGGCCAAAATATTAGATTTGAAAAGGTCTTCTATTTTCTGATTCACCTTTGTCCAGAAAGTTTTATGATGCAAGATCCTCAAAACATATGAGTTAAATCCCTAGCCTGCCTCTGACATCTTATATATCATCACTGTTAATTAGTTCATTAAAAGAAAACTCTGGAGTAACATAAAATATTCTAATCACCTCACCTAATTACAAAGAAGAGTAAATCACTAAAAAAATTAAGTGTGTGAAGTATAATTAAAACAGAATAATTAACAATCAAACAAGAAACCTTTGATGATGCAAAGTGGGTCTGAATGAATTGGCTTTCCTAGAAATCACTGGAAGCCAGGAAGTTTCAAAGTTATAAGCTGACTTCTAGAATGTAAAGGGATTGGTTAATATAACAGTTATGAACAGTGCCTCTTTCTGTAACATGATAGCTGTAAATGTAAAGAATGACCCTGGGAACCTATGGACATAAAAGCACAAGTGCCTATTGTTCAAGCTAAAGAAGACACATAATTTGAAGGGAGCACTGTATTAGTGCAGATTACACTTCCAAAACAACTGGAGATTTTGTTTTGTGAGTTTTGGTCTGAAATTGAGTTGGGTATATTATGTATCACCAGTGCCATACCAAGGGGTGGGGCCGAGCAGGGCAATAGCCCTGGCCACCAAAATGAAGGGGCACCAATAGATGCTGCCCAGCTAGGGCAGGGTGTGGGATGGAGCCATGAGGGTTTCACTGGGGGGCATGCAGGGATGGGGGGAGGGTGGCTCCCGCTGCTGCATGCACTTCCAGGCAAGCATGGCGGGGGAGGGGTGTACCACTCGGATCTATGTGCTGGGTGAGGGTGGGCTGCCGCTGGGGGCTTTGTCCCAATTGCAAACTTTGTTGCTATGGCACTGTGTATCACACAGCATGTGCAGACTAATAGTTAAAAGAAAACTATTTATGAAATGCCACAAAAGTAGTTGACATTCCTGCCATGTGCACATCGAACAATTTCCTCCAAACTCCTTCCTCCTGAAGTGCTCCTTCTGGAGTCTGCTACATATAGAACCTTCCCCATTCGATTCCATTCCTCCCTGTAAGCTCCAGGACCTTACCTTAAGTTTAGCATTAATCATGCAATCTTGCCATTTTATTCTACCCTGACTGTATATATCTTATGAAAAACATTTGCTGCTAAACTGTCCTAGTGATGGAGAAGACAGCAAAGGCCCTGCAGCTGTAGCCAAAGACAGACATTCAGTTTCTCCTGCGAGAGTCACCACTTCCCTAGGATCCCAGAAGAAACTATGAGCACACAGATGTTCAAGATTTTTCTCCTAGACCAAACATGGCTTCTCCCAGAAAAACATAATCTGGGAACAAGCAAGGTTAAGTCACTCCCAGGAGACTTTCTCCTGGGAGAGCGTGAACATTTGTAAAACGTTCTCCCTGGAAAGAAGCTACAGCACAAGCCTGCAGCATCCCAGTGCGCTCCCAAAGTACCTCCTTTGAATTTCATGGGGTAACATACATGCCTGTAAATGTGCACACCTAACAGTTTGCAGGATTAGAGTGTAAAAGTCTGATGCTCACTTCTACTACGAGTTAATACTCAAATCCATCACTAAGGAAACCAGAAGATACACTAAGGGCCTAATTTTGTAAAGTGGCTCTTAATCATATGGATAACATTTTATGGAAATAAATAACTGTATACAGAATCAGTTGAATAAATGCTAACACTTTTGTGTTACCGGGGTGTAGGTTGTAGCCGTGTTGGGCTAATTCATTTTTGTCTAACCACATTTTTGTGAGCAGTTAAATATAGCTGCATTAATTTTAGTATTAAAAAAAGAAAAATCAGGTCCCTTTCAAAATCAGTAAATATTCTATAATTCAAACCATGTGGTTGATTAAATAACCTGATATAACTAATTTATTCTGTCTGTACATTAATATATACTTCATCCATATGGTCAAATGTTGATTATGCTATAATCCTACATATTTTGATTAAAAAAGACTCTTTGACAAATAATATATCTTTGTCTGAAAATATATATGCCACCAAAAAAACCCAAAATACAATTTCATAACATCACTATGGCCAAAATGCTTAAGCTGTTCATTTCAAGGTTTAGACCAGTCACATTTCTTAACAATTATTTCTGATTTGTTTTTTTCATGTCATTTCCTTTATATATGGTAACTGTGTATATTAGAAAGAAGAGAAAAAAAGCACCTCTTGGTTAATGTGGGAGTTAGAGTTATAGCATGCTTGTTATATTTGTCATATTGCATATACTATTGTCAAAATTTACAAGGAATATATTAATCACCCTTATTTCTTACCCCTCTCTCCAGAAGCATATCTCGGAAATGGGTAATGCGCTCTTCTAAAGGAAGCACAATCTGATGTGCTGATGTTTTTACATTTTTCTCTTCAACTTCAACCTTCTCCTGATCAGCATTGTGGGAATATTCTGTTCTTTACCCATGTAAGAAAGTGAAGCAGGAATAAGTCAGTAAACACAGACAGAAGGGTACACTTTTCAACCCTCCACTTTCCTTAGAAAATTTCCCAAAAAAATGGGATTTCTCTTGTATACAGTAAGTAATATTGACACTACCCAAGTCAAATCTTATATGCTTATTAAAATGGGATGAATCTTGAAGATCCTTTAGAAGAGATGATGGCAAGCATTTATGTGGAAGTATAGTATGACTAGACTATGATCAAAGACTGCAACTGAAAATCAAGACATTAGACTGTGCTTCAAATGACATAGTTCTATATAATGTGTCAAGGAGTGAAGATTGCAGAGTAGAAACTGGAAAAAGCCATGTTAGTGTTTTTTTCTTGAAAGCTTAAAGGTCAACAATAATCTTCCTTTTATGTTCTCAAGCATCCCATAACTTCACTCCTAGGGGAAGTAATTTGGCTTTTTATCACATATACATGACCTGCTAGTGAAGAACCTGCCTCTTTATCTGTTCAAAAAAATCTTTGCATGAACTGATAACCATTTTCCAGAAAGATATCATATAGGAATAAATAGTGGTTTCCAAATAATTAATTTCCATTGTGTGAGCTATTACATTTACAGGGTCACTGTCATGCATCTAACATTACCATGTTTATTCCAGAAGAGAACATGAACAATTTACTTAAAACTTCAAACAGAGGCACATAAGGGCCATTTCCTCATCAAGTGCACTTTAGCACAGCTCAGTTAAAAGCCAGTGGAGGTACACCAATCTGCATCCTACCTTCTGAGGATCTGGCCCATATATTTTTAACTAAGTCCAGAAATCAATAATTTTTCTAAAAAACAACTTTTTACTAAAATTCACTGTTTATTCATGCCCAAGTGCTTCCTTGGTAGCATAAGCCACACTGCTTCTGTTTTAACATTACCTTTGTGGGGAACAGCTCCAGTAATAGAGGATAGGGCTATGCAAAATTTCATCAGCTGTTTTGTTTCAAGCTCAAAACAGCGAAATCAAATTAAATGAAAGCTTTGAACAAGCCTCAAAATGAAACAAGGTCAGTCAAAACATTTCAAAAGTTTTGAAATGTTTTGAGTTACAAAGCTAAAGCTGGGCTTGCTTGCAGAGAAACAGAAAGTAAGGAGAAGGAGAGGAAAGAGCGGGGAAGGACTGCTCTGACACTGACTGTGTAGCTGGCCAGTGACTGTGAACCCTCCCTGAGGTCCCTTCCAATCCCAGTGCTCTGGGGTCCCAGTGCCAGTGAGGGTGCGCCTTAACACACACACAAAGTCATACGTCATGAGTTTTGCTTGTTAGCATCTTGAGGTGCAGTTTCCCAGAAATCCCTGCACCTATCTCCTTGAAAGCTTGCAGGCTTTGTGGCTTCATAAGGAGCTATCCTCCCTGCTGTTTTCATTTGAATCAGGCAAGAAATGACAAAGCTATAGGCAGTTACATGATTCCCCCTTACAGCCTATGGGTGAAACGGCAAAATGCTATGAAACAGCAAAACAGTTTCAACAAAACAAAATGGAACAGTGCTTTGAAAGGAAACTAAACAAAACATCAAAATGAACCAATGTCCCTTCAAAATGGTGAAACGGAAGTCATAATGAAATGGTGCTGTTCCGCACAGCCCTAAATGAATTAGAGACTAAACTTGAGGACAACAGTAACTTCAAAAAGTGGGGATTGGTGGGAGGGGGTTGTGATGCAGATACCCGTCTACTAGGGATCCAAGGACATTTGCTAATATAGCTCAGAGAAACTAGGCACCTGGATTGAGGAAGTGTACACCATAAGCACACTTGTGGTGACAATAACAGTTAGACTCTGACAACTTGATTCAGATTTAAACTGGAGGCAGGCAATCACCAGATTCCAGGATTTCAACAGCAACAATAGAGTTGGACAAGTTCAGTTCTGGCTTGTACTCATCTCTACTATTTATCAGTAACAAGCCATCTATTCATTCAAGCCCTGCTTTATTAAAGGGCAAAAGATGTGATCATATTGGCAACATTTTTCAAAGCTGGATGCTAAAAGTAAAGTACTTATTGTTACTTTTGTCATTTTAATAAAAGTGGTCCAATGTTTAGAGGTGCTGTAGGTCTCATTGAAGTTAATTAACTTTAGAAACCCAATTTAGAATTTGACCATTGAATGTAATAACATTTTTATTTCCAAAGTCCTCTAACTTGAACTATATAAAGAGGGAAAACATTCAAATATACTTTTTCGCTAATAAATTACATCAGTCAGTCAATAATGCAATTAGTCCTAGCATATTATGTCCCTGCAGTAATTGTATTACACTTAAATTGCACTAAATGTTGTTATATATATTATTAGTGGATTCAAAAGTATTGCACTGTCACTCTTCATATTATGCTGATGACTTTTATATTGCATTAGCAATTTTCATTTTCCCCAAATCATAATATTCTGTAATATGATCCATGAACCTTAAATTCCAATTTCTAGTATCCCCAAAGATTTTTTTTGAAGCTGAAACTGATGAAAATACTAAATATTATTCAATCAGCTATGATCCACAAGAGATACACTCTCTTTTGGTTTGGGTAATAGAAGATGTTTCTATACATGAGTCTTTCATGTATTTTCACACTAAAAACTATAGTGAAAAAAGTTCTAACAGTAAAGGAATGCAACAAAGTATTTTAATTTATAGTTAAAAGGACACATATAGACAGATAATTTTACTTTGTACTCTATTACTATCTCAATTTTTTAATTTTCATATAATTCTTTTTCTTTAGCTGTACCAGCATTTACAGTTGAATACTATAAACTTTCCATCAGGAAAAGGATCACTGACTGCATCCACACAAGATGCTGGTTGCTCAGCAGTCTGTGACTACTGTGCAGTAATGTGGCATGGCAGAAAGCATGATGTGATGCTATTGCGCAGTAGTCTAGGGATACCGCACAGTCAGTATCATGAAAAGGCCATTCCTCGGCTGAAGGATATGAAGCCGTTCCTTCATACAGTATAATAATAAACAAGTACTAAATGACTGAGTGAGTCTTGCGTACATGTGGTCACTGAGTAAAAATCGCATCCTAATAGGAAATTAATCTTTAGACTTCATGGCTATGTTGGGATGAATAATGAAATTTCTCTCCTTGGGGCTCTCCTGCCATGCCTTGAAGTGATGGAAGAATAAGAAGTTAATTCCCCAATGAGAGAGGGTGTGGTAAGTCACCCCAGAAGCAGTATAAAAGTAAATTGGTTTATTAGTGAATTCCCCACAGCTTGTGGATAACCCTGGCTGTTCTCACAGCACACCATCTTCCTTCACCCCCCACTGCTATGCAACTTACTCCCCTGAGCCTGTCAGCTCACCTCTAGTCTCACTCTCTTTCCTTCCTTTGCAGGTATCAGCAGATTCTTCCTCCATGGGACCTTCTCTCTACCTGAGAATCAATCTCCCCTCTGTCTCTCTCTCACCTCTTTGCTTTGGCGGTCGCTGTGGTTACTATCACCCAGTAAGCCAGTCTTATCAGCAATCCATTCCAGCACTGGATTTGCTGCTCCTGGCTTTCCCCATTGACTCTCCTCACACCATTCCCCAGCTGGCAAAGAAAAGCCCCCTGCCATGGACTTTAATAGCCACTGACTCTTAATCAGGCAACATTCACCCTGGATGCAATCCCTCTTCTCAACTGTGTCTACTAAGTAATTATCTTTGCCTTGTCCCTGACCCGACTCTCCCCCGCACTCACAATTTTGTAGCACCAAAGAAACAGGGCTGTTCCTTGCCCTGTTACAGACTTCTTAATCTCAAGAATGATCATAGCTCATTTTCTTTAATACATTCTTTATATCCAACACTGACCAAATACAGCAAGATGACAGCCAAGTCTCAATCCTGAAGATGACCAGTGAAAACCTATCAGACAAAAATCTCTACTTCTTCCCACCAAGGCAAACTTGACTGTATCTATTACAAAATGTTGATCTTAAACAAATTCATCCTAAAGTGTCATATAATCTTGACAATTGAGCACTTAAATTTAGGGGTAAAATATAATTTTCATCTGATTAGTTACAGTTTTGAGGCCATATTTTACCTTCAGATGGAGATATTCAGCTTCCATTGAAGTTAATGGGACCCATGTGTTATCCAAAGCCTAAATAGCTCCCTTTCTGTTATCCTGTCCTTCACATGAAAGGAACCTTCAAATCATTTTAGTAAACAAATTAACTCTACTCACAATTGCACCGAGTCTTTAAGTAATTAAGATTAAGTAATCTGAAGATATTATTTTTGTACATTTAAAATAAAGTAACATTCTGCTGCTTTTGTATATAATATAATTAGACTGTTGTTAAGTATTTTAGGTCCTATAATTAAAATGTATTTAAATGTAAATGAAAATAGAGTGGTGTGTACAGAACTTCTTACAAAATTAGCTGTTTGAATGTAAAACCATTAGAATTTTAAACAAAGATCCAGGGCTGAAATAAAATAACGGTTTTAATAAAAGTCTATTGCACTAAAATGGAACTCTTCAAAATGAATTCAGTAGGCCTACTTGCACAGAACCAGCAATCACCCTAAACATACCAAGAAAGCCTTAATATACAGCCAAGCCCTCAGATACCTCCTCCATCAAATCTGCACTGAGGAGAACACCGATTACCACCTCACAAATCTCAAGAAGGCTTTCACTTAACAAGGACACTAATGGCTCTATCTATCCAGAGAGATAGACTGCATGCTTGAAAGAGCCACCTAGATACCATGTGAAGAACTGATACAGTACAGAAGGAAAACCCCCACAAATCAGACACCACTGGTTATGACATATCACTCCTCCCTCAAACTAATATAGAAAATCCTCATATAATTGCAACTCACACTAGAAAAAACCCAATTCTTAAAGAGATCTTCCCAAAACCACCCATCCTAGTCTTCAAACAGGCACCAAACCTTGCTAGCCTCATTACCATAAAGAAATTTCCTTTGGCCCAAAACACACCAAATGGATCCAGATCATGCCATGACAAGAAATGTAAAACCTGCCAACACATCTCCACTACCCCCACAATTATTACACCCCACAACAGAGTCATCAGAATTTCTGGATCTTAGAGCTGCACCTCTAGAAATCCAATATATCTTATCCAATGCACCAAATGCCCTGATGGAAAATACATAGGAGAGACCAAACAACGACTGTGCATCAGAATGAATTCACACTGGAAATCTATCAAAGACAAGAATACCCAATTACCTGTGGGGGCACATTTCTCACAAAAAAAAATTCTCTCTCAATCTCTTAGTTCTAATCCTCAAAGGGAATTTACAAAACACTTTTCACAGAGGATCCTACAAACTTCACTTCGTCAACCTCCTGGATACAAAAAATCATGGACTATATATAGACTAGGGCTGTGCAAAATTTTGCTGGATGTTTCATTTCGAAGCTGTTTCAATGTGTTTCGAGCTCAAAACAGCAAAATTGAAATTAAACAAAAGACTTCAAAACAAAACAAGGGCACTTGAAACATTTCGAGTTTTAAAGCCGGGCTTAGTTGGCTTCAGCTGGTCTCAGGCAGCAGCAGCAACCTCCTCTCATCCGGTGTGCAGATCCAGGGGCCCACACACCTGGGACGGCTGCAGACCTGTGCCAGACTCCTCCCAGGCATGCAAGCCCCCGGATCTGTGTGCCAGATGAGAGGAGGCTGCTGCTGCTGCAATCTTCTCCTGTCTTATAGATTCATAGGTTCATACATTCATAGATGTAGGGTCGGAAGGGACCTGAGCAGATCATCAAGTCTGACCCCCTGCCCTGGGCAGGAATGAATACTGGGGTCATATGACCCCTGGCAAATTTAAGCTCATGTAAACCCAGCTAGGTAATTATCAAGCCTCTTTTTAAAAAACCCTAAGGTAAGAGCCAGCACCACTTCCCTAGGAAGCTGGTTCCAGATCCTGGCTGCCCTGACTGTGAAGTAGTGCCTCCGGATGTCTAGTCTGAACCTACTCTCAATCAACTTGTGGCCATTATTCCTTGTTACTCCAGGAGGTGCTCGGGGGAACATGGTCTCACCCATTCCCTTCTAGTCCTCCCTGGTAAGTTTATAGATGGCCGCTAGATCTCCTCTCAGCCTTCTCTTGTGGAGGCTGTACAGGTCCCTTAGCCTCTCTTCATAGCCCTGTTCAGGTCCCTTAGCCTCTCTTTGTAGGGTCTGCTCTGCTGACCCCTGATCATGCAAGTGGCCCTCCTCTGGACCCTCTCAATGCTGGCCACATCCCTCCTGCAGTGCAGTGCCCAGAACTGGATGCAGTACTTCAACTACGGCCTGACCAGTGTCACATAGAGGGGGAGGATCACCTCCTTGGACCTGCTCATGATGCATCTGTGGATACGTGACAAGGTGTGGTTAGCCTTACTGACCGTGTCCTCACATTGGTGGACCATGATCATTTTAGAATCAATAATGACTCCAAGATCTCTTTCTGCCTCTGTGCTTTCGAGAAGGAAGTTCCCCAGCCTATAGGTATGCTGCTGGTTCTTTCTGCTCAAGTGCAGTACCCTGCACTTGTCACTTTGAATCCTATCCTATTCACATTTGCCCACCCCTGTAACCTGTCCAGGTCCAGTTGTATCCTGTCCCTCCCTTCTAGTATGCCCACCTCACCCCAAATCTTGGTGTCATCAGCGAATTTGAACAGGGTGCTATTCACCCCCTCGTCAAAGTCACTAATAAAGAAATTGAACAGTGCGGGCCCAAGGACTGAGCCCTGGGGGACTCCACTGCTCACATCCCTCCAGGTGGAATATGACCCATCCACCACCTCTCTCTGGGTGCAGCCCCCTAGCCAATTTGTGACCCATCTGACTGTGTAGGCATCAATGCCATAGTTGCCTAGCTTTTTAATGAGAATGGGGTGAGAGACGGTGTCAAAGGCCTTCCTGAAGTCCAAAAGACTACATCTACCGCAACACCTGCGTCCAATGATTCTGTGATCTGATTGTAGAAGGCAATCAGGTTGGTTTGACAGGACCTGCCCCTAATGAACCCATGCTGGTTGCCCTTGAGCATCATCACCCGTGATGGCCCCTCACAGATTTGCTCCTGGATAATTTTCTCAAAGAGCTTCCCCAGGACCAAAGTAAGACTAACGGGCCTATAGTTGCCTGGTTATCTATCCTCCCTCCTCCCTTTTTTGAAAATGGGGACCACATTGTCCTTCTTCCAGTCTTCTAGCACCTGGCCAGAGCACCACGAGTGCTTCTTGTGTTTTAAGTAATATGAGTTATGGCTGAACTTTGATGAAAGTGATTCTTAACATTATCATCAAGCATATTGTGTGTCAATTTATTCCATGTCCAAGGAACAACAGAATTTTGCTAAATAAGTTTATTTTTTACAAATTCATAGTGGGCAGTAATTGGCTAGGTTGAAATATTACAGAAAAAGACCAGGGGGTCATAGTGGATTGGAAGGTGACTATAAGCCACAAGAGTATATTAACAGGGGTATTGCACGCAAGTCACAGGATGCCATTCTTCTACTCTATTTAGCATTAGTGAGGCCTTACCAGGGCCACTGTGTCTGGTTTTGGGCTCAACATTTCAATAAAGATGTGGACAGATTGGAGGGAGTCCAGAGGACAGCAATAAAAATTATTACAGGCACAGAAAGCATGATATACAGAGGTTTGAATGTTCTCTGTGTGCATGGTTGATATGACAAGATTAGAAATAACTTTCTAACTATGAGAATCATTAAGTACTAGAGAGATTACCTAAAGAAGTCATAACATGTCCATCATTGGTTTATTAGGAAACATTTAGGGATGATTCTGCCTTTTGCAGGGAGTTGGACTATCCAGAGGACCTCCTGAGATCTGTTCCAGCCCTATTGTTTCTATGTTTTATGATTCTAAGGTCCCTAGAATATTTTAATTTATAAGGCAATTAAGATTACGTGCACCATAAATGTAACAGTGCTACATGTTCAACTGATTTATGTGCCAGAAAGTAGCAAAATACGTGGAAGGGGTGTAGTTTGTAGCAGTGTTGGCCTAAAGACACAGGCAGACAAGGTTCTTTGGGTCAATCTGATATCTTTTATTAGACCAACTCAAATAGTTTGAAAAATTCTTAGCAAGCTTTTGGGCACAAACACCCTTCATCAGGCTAAGGAAGCATCTGCTGATGGTCTGTGCTCTTCCTGGTTGGAGTGGGAAAGCAGCCAGAGGCCAGTAGGTATGCAAGAAAGCCAGTCAGTTAAAATGTAAATTGAGGTGGTCAGTAGATGAGAGACAGGGGAGCGGGGCACGGAAAAGGGGAATGAATGTAGCTGTAGTCAAAGGAAGAGACACAGGAGGGTGGGAAGAAGGGAATGAGAATAGCTGGCAAAAAGTGGAGAGTTTACCTGGGGAGTCAGATGTTGGGCAGGTTATCATGTGTCATAAATCCAATGTCTATATTTAGTCCATGATTTTTTGTATTTAGTAAATTGATGAAGTGAAGTTCATTCACAAAGAGCACAGACCATCTGCAGATGCCTCCTCAGCCTATCAAAGGGTGTTTGCTCCTGAAAGCTTGCTAAGAAAGCTTACTAATTTTTCCAACTATTTGAGTTGGTTTAATAAAAGGTATCAGATTTACCTAAAGAACCTTGTCCGCTAAAATACATAGGACATCTCTGTGGCCTGTTTTTATAGCACCATAATTAAACTTATAGCATGCCCATCCCAAGTCTGACGATTAGTTGCCTGTCCTCATTGGGACAGGGCTTGGCATCAGGATCAGGACAGCCCCAGTCCCGATGCTGAAAATGGGCATTTGGAGGAACATGTTGCAATGTGCCCCATTAGGGAGCTGTGGGGAAAGGCATTTAAAAATGCTAGGTTGGAAGGAGCCATGGGGAGCTGTTCTAAAAACTATATATTTTTGAACACCGGGGCTGTCCCATGGCTAGGATGCCCCTGGCTCCTGATTGATTCCTACTTGCAGCACTTGCAGAGTCCATACCCACAATCCCACATATAGGACTGAGGCCTATGGATTTGAAGTTGTGGCATAGGGGGAAATAGATTGACTCCCCTTGGTGCCACAGTTACACAGCTGTCTGCAGGTCTGTGGGTATCCAGCTTTCAACTTGACAGAGCAGGGGGAGCTTGAGATCCTGATCACAGTGAGGAATATGACAGGTTTTCCAAAAGAGACAAGCACACAAATGGAAAACCCAAATGATGGATTTCTGCTCTTATCACAGATAAAATTGATGATGTCATAAAAATCAATAGAAAAGGTATTTCTAACAATATAAGAGCTTGTGAATTTAGAACCAGCTTGTGTATTTAGGGCAGCCCAGAGGCTTCTGTAAATTATGCCTGGACTGGATCTAATGGAGAAGTAGATTGAGAATTACAGACCTGCCGCTGGTTGCTTTGAAGTTATCTCCCTTCTAGCTTCACAGCTGAGAACACTAATGTATGCTTCCTGTAAGGCAGCTAGCATATTTCTATGCACTGTAAAAATAATATATTGCAGTATTCTCAGGCTATAAAGAAGACAGTTAAATCTGATACTTGCTACAAATGACATGTGCCATGACCTTCAATCCTTGAGATTTTGTAGAAGACTATAATATATTCAGTTTAGCCCAGTTACATGATTGGAGTGCTAGGAGTGCTCATCACCTGGCCTTTATGTGGTTGAACAGTATAAATGAGGAACTCTTTTGCCTCATCCCTTGAATGGGACAGATGAATGTTGACTGGAATTCCTGATGGCACTAAATTCAAAGCAAGTAAGGAGGATCCAATATCTAAGAATTAGCAGAGCTGGATGTCTCCATAGGGGAAAGTGATGGTGAATATATTAACTATAATAAAGGTGTTTGTCCTTCTGAGCACGAAAAGTGGGATGTATTCAATCTCCTTCAGAATACAACCTAGTGTTGCTTCTTTCTAGGATACCTCTGTTGCGTAGGAGTGTTGCATGCAAGTCACTGAGCAGTCTTTGTTACTAAGTACTGCTATGTATCACAGATTTTAAATCAGTTCTGGTCTCAGCTGGAAATATGTACATGAGCATGCTGGCATATGAAACCCAGCACTCTAAAGAAACAGCGTTTCAGTTCCAAATGCTGCTGGTATCAGGTTCAGTGATTCTAACTGCTGAGCATGCTGTTGCTTGCAGATACACAAACTTATTCATTGCAGCAGTTATTTTGTGAGGCTGGGACTACGTGGAAGGAACACTTGATAAGACTATTTCTGTGTAGAAAGCAACTAGGATTTGATTCCTCCTAATTAGGAGGGAAATTTTAATTCTTTTTAAGTACTAAAAAAAAAAGGAAATTTTAAAAATAAGTTAATTTGGGGGCAAGGGTCCCTCAGACTTAAAAGTTTTCTTAAAGTATTGTAAAAGTTTATATTGTATTATTTGTTCCAGTTTTATTTTTAAGCAAAAGAAAAAAATGTCTTGATATCAAACTTCAAAATTTAGCATATTGTATTGACAGCATTTAATATACATTTGCTATGTCCTGTTTTCTCGTCTCCTGCTACATACATCTAACCCTGACAGCAGCCTCCTGCTTGTGCATTAAAATATTCTCGAAGGAAAGATGAAAAAGGGTTATTTTCTGTCCTTCAAATACTACTCACTGGGCATGTCTACACATGAAATTAATGCGAATGAATAAACCCCAGTGCACATTGTGCTGCGTCTTCACATGTGCCCAGGACCACAGCATGTTGAGCTGGGTCACAGAAGCCCTGGCTGACAGGGAGCCCCAGGGGTCAGCCTGCCAGCCTGAAATTGCTTCCACCTGGTTCAACATGCTGTGAAGGGGCTGGCTGGGGCACAAAAGTGCTCCAGTGTGGGGCTAGCTGGCAGTCAACCCCATACTAAAGCACTCTCATGCTCCAGCCAGCCCCGTCAGCGTCTACATGTGCATTGCTGCGCACTAAAGAATACCGCTGCAGGACAGTATTTGCATTTACAAGAACTAACATGCAGCAGAGTTAATTAGTTTCCTGTGGCTTAATAGAGCCACACATGTAGACATTGAGACTTTACTGAGGAGCTAATTAGGAAGCTCTGCAGTAAACATCTCATGTAGGTGCGCTTGCTATGGGTGCAATTCATTTGTGGCACAGATAGCTGATGGTTCATATAGTTCAACACTGTCTCTGCAATGAGGGCTGAGATGAGGAAGGACCAGATTTCACTACAGAATCCATATTTATGCAAGCAGGGCAAGTCAACTACCCTAGTTAATTAAGTGGTTCTCAAATGGGGTGCCACCAGACCTTTTCTGGGGTGCTACAGAATAAGTGTGGGATCTACAGCCACTGCCACCACCCACCGCTGCCATGTGCCTGATGCACAGCTAGACTGGGAAGGGTTGTGGCCCAAGCACACACTCCTGCCTCTATTAGGATTAGATGATAAGCTAAAGAAGGCAGGAGCTCCCCTCTCTTGACAGAAACAGAGGTATTCAGGTCAAGTGGAACTGTCCCTGGAATACCTGTTTCTGGGAGGAGCATGGGGAGACAATGCCAGAAAGGGCTGTGCCAAAAGTAAGCTCTCCTGCCTTCTTTATGCTTATCAGATAACCCTAATGGAGGTAGGAGAATATGTATATGTCACAACTCTTTTCAATCTGCTTGTGCATGAAATGTGCTGGGCATTTTTACCTGATGGTGACAATAGCAGCAGCGCCCCACTGAGAACCACTGACATAAGATGGCGTAGCAGAACAATGATTTTCAATGGGGATGACACCAAAATCAAAAAAGTTATGGAGTGATACCCTGCATCTAAAATGGTCCCTTCCCTTCTCATGTCCTTGTGACAAGGTATTTAGCAGAATTCATAGATTTGTTGGAATCTGACAGACTTTGCCATGAACACTTCTGCTATGGCCTCAAAGCTGTAACCACTGGGCTGCTAACCATGTGCCTGAGCACTCACACTGCCCCAGCATGCCATCTGAAATAGTTGAGAACCATTGAGTTAACTACATGGAGAGAACTATGCTGTAATTATGGACTGTGGACCCCAGTGTAGAGTTGGTTTTGACTGCTTTAACCTGAATGGTAGTCACATGCTTGTTTTAAGAAAAAAGGAAAGATGGTTTTCACAGACTTTGCAAATAAGTTATAAGAAAAAGAAGGACGATAGGTCAAATGTAGGGTTTATCAGTTTTGACAGTGTTCCTTTGAATGTAAAGAAGATAAGAAAACACAAAAGACCTGGTGTTAACCTTTTCAAAGATGAATAAGTCATGGAAATCTAACCATCCTGGGACAATAATCTCTATTCACAAGTAGGCTATAGAAGGAGCCACTGTTTGACCTACTGACATTCTGAGTAGTAAGCTTTATATTATCAGTTTTCTGAAATTGAATAAAGCTAATTTTTCTGGAATTTACTAAGAAAGAGGAATTCCACTGTCTGGAATTTTGGATCTCTTAGTTTAGGTATAGGTTTGAGATTTGCATATTTACAACAAAGTCTTAAAATAAAATCTCCCTCAGATATTGAAACTATATATTTCTACATATAGGATTAAGTCACTGAATAAATAGAAACATTTTAATTGGCTTAATTAATGGCTGGATTTCATTCATAACATCATATCTTCCTCTCACATTGATATAAATGATGAGGAATGCCAGTTATATCAATAAGTTATAGTAGTAGGGCAGAGTAGTGGAAAAGAGACTCAGTTCTACAGTACAGTATCTATTTTGGAAATGCAGTATCTGTATCTCTTTAAATTTCAGCATTCCTCCATGTATATCACCTGGTAAGTACTGTATACAGACCTATTTTACAGACAGATCTTATATTGCCAATATTGTATCATAGCCAAGATTATATTTAAAATCACCAATACTTCATGGCAAGGGTGAGTCAAGAAGGCCTTTCCCTAGACCCTCTCCTAAGGTGGAGATGTTTCCCATTATTTTTTCTGTGTAAGTGTTTTTCTTCCTATCTGGTTAAGAGAGATTCAGATAAATATTGGAAGAGATTCATATCAAAGGAGAAATCTAAACGACAGCAGAAGCACTTTGAAATCACCAACAATTAAAGGCCAACTGTTGGTGTGAACATTAGTAGTTCCATTAAATTCAGTGGAGTATTGCCCATTATAGCAGCAGAAAAAAATGACTGAAATCCTGATCCCATGAAAGTCAATGGCAAAAGTCCTATTTGATTTCAATTAAGTCAATGATTTCACCCAATTTACTTACTATTAATAAAGTTTCTCTAAGTTTAATTTCATCATTCATTTCTTTTGCAATAACTAATCTACAGTGAAAAAGCATAGCTGAGGTCTATAGGAAATGGGTATTTTGAAGTGCAAAGAGGTCAGACTAATGAATAAATATCTTAAGGACTGCTGTCACAATTCATTCATGAAAATAGCTATGCAATGAAGAGCAAATTAGTTTCTTAGTGCCTCATCTGTAGTGGATTTTTGCTATGCCACATGTGAAGTAAGAGACAGTAATACTTACTTATTTCTCTTGATTTTGGTGCTGTGCTCATCATTTACATCCTCTGGACAAGAACTATCACTCTTATCTGCTAAAAAAGACATAAATTAAAATTAGTAGACATTTAGACTATTTAAATAGAAATAAAAAACACCAAACTCCTGTTTCACTTGTCTTTTTGCACTGATTCCTGCATAAAATACTAATCTCTACTATTTTTGTATTAAAATATACTTACAAGTGTTCTCTTCAAAGCTTAAAGTGATAAAAACTAACATTTTGGGGGCTTGAAGGGGTGCTCATTGTAAATTTGTGATGTGATTTTTTTTCTACATTTTACTGTCACTCTTTCACATCTGATTGATAAAAAATGGAAAATATGGCCATAAAGATGCTTGTGGAGGATTATTATTTCAGTCTTGACAAGCTGACTGATTTTAGACAGCTCACTTGTATTTGGAACTGTTTTTCTTCTTTTTGTGTTTCTCATTCCTATAATATTAAAATGTAATGTTGCTTACTTATTAAATCTGACACACTGTATATGAATGGAAGCAAAGTTATCCAGATAGTACGGATCCCTAAACTCACAATGTAACAAAAAAGAAAATATATCACTCCTATTTGGCTTGGACACTTCCATATAGAAGTATAAGATGAGTTTATTAATCATAAAGAGAAGTTTATGAAGAGGACACCTATATATGCAATTTTGAAGTATTTCATGATATTTCCATGTATACAAAATACAATTTTCAACATAACAGCACTGAATAAAAATGAACTGCTGTTAGCATTCACTTCAGTTTAATGCCTAGTTTGATTTTCAGTGTTCTAAGCATTTAAACATGGTTGAAGTAAAAACAGATTTTCAGAGGTAAGAGAGATGGAAGGAGTCAGTACCTTATGTAAACCCATGAAACCCTGCCCCATTTGCAATCCATTGCAATATTCTAATTGATTTTAATGGAATCAGAATTTCACTTCTAGGCTAGGGACAGATATTCAAAAACCCTGAGCCTGAATTGATTCAACTTTTGCAGGTTAGTTTAACATGGCTAGGCGAAATCAGTTTTGTAACCAGACAGAAATCCCAGAAATGCAGGCACATGCCTACAATGGCTCAGGCTAGAAGCCGATGTGGGGCTAAAGAAACCCTCCCTTCCTTCCACAGTACTGAGCTGAGGGAAGGCATGGCCAGGCCCTGGTAGGATGCTCTGATTAGCCAAGCAGGGAACTGATAACAGTGTTTATCACCCCTAACTCAGTGTGTATCACCGCATTAAGAAAACAACAGAGGGACATTACCAGCTTCCCATTGATTCTGCCTGTTGATTCTACCTGTTGATTAAGCAGGGACTGTAGACAGCATGTGGTCTGCTAGCTAATACAGACACCTCCTCAATAAGGCAGAGGGGAAGGGGGAATTCCTGCTTAGCAGTGAGTGGGGAGGGGAGGCAGGAAGCAGCTTGCAAGTATCTGGAGCTGCAGTCAGTGAGCAGAGGGGAGGGGCCAGCCCTGCTGTGGAGCAGAGCATACTGCCTAGCCCAGAGAACATGTCAGGATGCTGGGGGAGTCTGATTTATCTTAAACCAGCAAGGGGTCTGGGACTGACATTGCATACACCAGTTTGAGCCAAATCAGTTAAGTCTGATAATACACTCAACCAGGTTTATCTCAAACCAGTTTCAGCCATTTTCAAACTGGTTTATGTGCACTGAACATCTGTTCTGTTACAGGTTTAAACCAGCTTCTGATCACTTAAACCGGTTTATGTGTAATGTCTGTCCTTGGTCCTAAAGACCATGCATACTGGTATTAATGCAAATATGTATTATTAAGTTGTTTTAAATTCCCTAGTGCTTTTACTAAATACTTAACATACACTGAAGGTCCAATTCTCTTTTCATTGAAACCAAAGAGATTTTGGCCATTTCATTCAAAGGGTGGAGAATATGGTCTTAGATTCTTTTTGCCCCTTGCTTTAAGGAATCATGAATTAATGATATTTCAGCAAAGTGTATAATATTTATATTAAGAAATAATAGTCCAACATCAATACAGAAAAGAGAATAATGGGGGGGGGGGAATGTAACAGCTAAAAAAACTCTGCGATGAAATATCACAATAGCTGAAGATTAAAGGTAGCAGCAGAGAACATATCATAAAGAAGGAACTATACACCAAATTAAAATGATTTAACTCTCTTTTAACATGGTATGCATTGAGGGTAAGTAGAAGTTAATGGCAACCAAAAACCCAGTTTGCTTTATAAAATTATGATAATGAATCAGTGCATTTTGAACATACTAATGAACTTGTGTTTTCACTAGCTATACAGTATAGTCTGCCAGTTCTCCACAGCTATTAATTATTCTATAGAAAAACCTACACAGAAATAATTTGAAGTCCTAGAAGATAGAGGATGGTAATCTAGTCTTGACATTATAAAGTCATTAATCAGGAGCTATTCACCCTGATGAGACAGCAATGATCATAACTTTAATAAACTCTTAAGATAGCAGTATGAAAACTTTCAATGCAGAGTACTTGATGCTGTTCTGAAAGACAATTCAGGTTAAAAATGACCTGAGTTTCAGGGCTGATTGGGCAAGTACAGTCCTACTTTTACAAAATGGCGGAAGTAGTAAAAAAACCATGCTCAGCAGGCAGCAAGCTGAAATAAAAATCAATTGAGTCTTATCTGAGTTAAGCTTCAACAAGTTAGCGGGCATCTAAAACTGATCATCTGTAAAGCACTTTATTACACCATAGATAGCTCTCTCAAAGTTGACTAGGAGATATACTCTGTGATACACTTGACAGTTATTTGTCTCAATGTGAGAAAATGTTTCTTGAACAAAGAACCAGGAAAAGCAAGTGGCAAGATTAGAAGTCTAGATGGTACTAGTAAGATTCTTTGATTCTATATCTCAGCAGGGCCAAAAAATATGCATCAATGACAATGAATGAGTGATTTTCTGAAAGTATGCAAGGTTTAACTTAAAATATCTACTGAGAAAAGATATAAACACTCCATTTCATTCTCAAAAGAAGGCCATCCTTTGTTACATGTAACTGTGATATTGGTATTCAACCTGTAAGTTTATAAAACATTCTGTATGGCTACTAGATTTTAAAAAAAAGAAATAATACAAAATGAAAATCAATCAGTATTCTTATTTCCATGGGCTGATTCAGGGCCTCAACTTAGACTTACATCCACAAAATTAGACCTTGCTTAACAGAACAGGGCTGGATGATGCTTTCCTTACTGTTGACTACTTGCCTGAGGATTTACCTGAGTATGTTTACATTCAGTAAATTTTATACCTTTTACGATTTTAATTCAGTTGGATATTCTGAGAATTAAGATAAAATAGATTCAAGATCTCCCTCAAAAATCATGTTGAAAACACTGTACTGTTGTTGGATCCATTTGTATGGATATTCTGACTGCCTAGTGGACAACAATCTAGTGAAGGATTTAAAACTTTAAAAAGTATATTACTTGAGTTTAACCTCTCTGTGTATTCATGAAAAGGCATTCCATATCACATCTGATGAACTGTCAAACAACTTTAATTAGTTGATTAATTCTTTACAAGAGTTAAACTACACTAACTACACTAGTGTTAATTAGTTAAAGATTCCCAGTAACGACATAGGAAGTGGCTATTCATTTGTGATACTATTAGAAAAATAAATTATAAATAAATGCAACAGTATATTTATGTGACGGGGTGTAAATATCTATTTAATACTTCCCATGTTACAGGGGTATAGGTTGTAGCTGTGTTGGTCTAAGGACATAGGTAGACAAAGTTCTTTGGGTAAAACTGATACATTTTATTAGCCCGACTCAAATAGTTGGAAAAATTCTTCTTTGCAAGGTTTTGTTTATAAATACCCTTCCACAGGCTGAGGAAGCATCTGCAGTTGGTGCACGCTCTTTCTGGATGGAATGAATAGTAAAAAAGCCAGAGGCTGGTATACATGCAACAAAGGCAGTTAGTGAAGATGTAAACTGAGGAGTCGGTGGGTGAGACAGGTTGGGCGGTGAAGGGAGGGGAATGAATATAGTGCATTTGGTGCATTGAAGAGCTGGTTGTGCGGTAAAGAAACCTTACTAAGGGTGCAGGAATAAACCATCCTGATGCACAGGAAGACTAGCAAGTATGGTAGAAAAACAGCTTGGCTTAGCAGGGAACTCTTCAATGAGCTAAAACACAAAAGAAGCATATAAGTGGAGGCGTGGACAAACAACTAGGGAGGGATATAATAGTATTAATGAGGCTTGCAGAGATGAAATCAGGAAAGTCAAAGTGCAATTGGAGTTGTAGCTAACAAGGGACATATAGGGTAACAAGAAGGGTTTTTACAAGTATGTCAACAACAGGAGGAAGATCAGGGAATGTGTGGGTTGCTGAATGGGGGAGGCAAACTAGTGACAGATAATGCAGAAAAGGCCAAAGTACTAAATGCCTTTTTCATCTCAGTCTTCACAGGCAAGGTCAGCTCCCAGATTACTGCACCTTAGGGCTGTGCAAAGGTTCAGGTGCCAATTTGATTCAGAGGAAATTTGGCCTGATTCAACAGCTGAATCTCCAAATCTGAATTGAGTTAGAAGACCAATAAAAAGGTCCAAATAGATTTTAAGCTCTCCGAATCAATTTGGAAAAGATTTGGAGAGATTCGTAGATTTGGGCAGTCCCCACTCACTGCTGCAGGGAGCTGGACCCAGACTCCGTGCCAGTAAGTGCGGGGGGGGCCGAGGGAGGGGGGAAGGGACCATGGGGGGGACCCCTGCCAGGCTCCATCCCCTGCCTGCTCCTCCAGCCTCCCCCAGGAGTGCTCCCTGACCCCCACCGCTCTCCCAGCCCCATCAATGGCAGCCCCGCCTAGCCCCAGCATCCCCGCACTTAAAACAAACAAACAAACCACACTCACTGCCTGCTGCAGCGGCTGTTGGGGCTTCTGGGGCCTCATGGCAGAGCCCCCCCACAACGCAACACAGGGCAGTGGGGAGCAGCGGGGATCAACCCCCCACACCTGGCAGTATCCAGTGAGTGCAGGGCTTTTCTTTTTTTTTCTTTTTTAAAGAGCCAGGACAGTGGGACTGGGCGGGGAATGGGTCCTGTTTGATTTGGAGATTCGGTCAGTTTGGCAGAGAATCACTAAATCAGATTCAGCTGAATCAATTCAGCACAGTGATTCAAATCACTGAATCAAATCACTGTCCCATGAACTGGCCAAATCTGTATCTGAAGCGAATATTAGCCACTTCGCACAGGCCTGGCACCTGGCACCTGGCAGCACAGTCTGGGGAGGAGGTGAACAGCCAACAGTGGTTAGGAACTATTTAGAAAAGTTAGACATATACAGGCTCCTGGGGCTGGATGCGACGCACCCAAGGGTGCTGAGGGAGCTTGCTGATGTGATTGCAGAACCACTGGCTTCACTGGCTCTTTTAAAACTTACAGTGATTGAGAGTGGTCCTGGATGATTGGAAAAGGGAAATTATAGAGCTCATCTTTAAGAAAAAGAAGAAGGAGAATCCAGGAAACAATAGACCAGTCAGCCTCACCTCAGTCCCTGGAAAAAATCATGGAGCAGTTACTCAAGGAATCCATTTCTAAGCGCTTGGAGAGAAGAAGGTGATTAGGAACAGTCAGCATGGATTACCAAGAGCAAGTCATGCCCGATCAACCTGATTGCTTTCTTTGACAAGATGACTGGATCTGTGGATGCAGGGAGTGCAGTGGAAGTCGACTTAAGCAAAACTTTTGATCTGGTCTCCCACAACATTCTTGCAAGCAAGCTAAGGAAGTCCCGATTTGATGAATAGACTGTAAGTTGGATAGAAAACTGGCTGGACCATTGGGCTCAAAAGCTAGTAATCAATGGCTCAATGTCTAGTTGGCAACCAGTATCAAATGGATTGCCCCAGGGGTTGGTTCTGGGGCTTGCATGTTCAATATTTTCATCAACCATCTGGAAGATGAGATGGAGTGTACCCTCAGTATGTTTGCAAATGACAACAAGCTGGGGGGAGTAGTAGATATGCTGCAGGGTCTGGCTAGGATTCAGAGAGACCTAGACAAATTGGAGACAAAAGAAACCTCATGGTGTGTGTAACAGGGTGGTCTCCTCGTCAGGTCTTTGCCAGCTGCCCTGCTCCTGGGGTAACCACCTGCTTTGCTCACCTGCCACACATTTATGGAAAAAAAATGAGAGTAGTTACTAAGGCGGGAGGCTACCCATTACTCACTCTGCTGACAAGGGCCTAATACTCGCTCTGACCTCCCCTACATGGATCCCATGCCTCGCAGATGTTACTCTAGTGTTACTTCTCTGGCCTATGGCTGAAGCAAACTGGACACACAGTTGTATCTCTTTTCTACAGCCCCAGAGGGTCATTCACACACTACCCATCTCTCACTGGGGTCCCACTCACTCTGCTGGTTCTCACCCAGCATCTTTCATATGGAACTCTCTCAGGGGCCACACTCATCCCACCCAGCCTCACCCAGCTTTGGGCTTAGCTCTCCTCTCCTCGGTCAGCCCCAGTGCAGTCTGTTGGGTGTCTCCTGCTACCCTCACCTGAGAGTTAACTGAGCAATTCTATGACTGTAGGCCTATTTTGCTCCTAGCCCCTCGCCAGACCACTATGCCCCCATTGGGCCTCTGCACTCATCCATACTCATGGGGCTGCTCTTTTCATCACCCCTTTGACTCAGGGTCTCTCTTACTCATCAGTCCTCTCACTCAGGGTCTGACTCGCACCCGCCAACTTTCCCTTGCCACCTGATCATGGTCCCAGGTCCCTCCTTTTGCCTGAGCTCTGTCTCAGGGTTCCTTTAATGAGCCCTGGGCTCCCCTTGCTCATTAGAACACCACCAGGGATGTGGGGCTAGGGTTTTAAGGCATCCCAACCCACCTTTCATTGGGGAGGTAAGTGGCCTGGCATTTCCTGGGGGCTCCCACCAGACCACCCTTTCCCAGCAGGGCACAGTTTTACATCTTACCTAGGACAAGGGGTCACCTCCACTCCATAGACCCTGCCCTTACCTCCTGACTATGGCCAGAGCAGCCTCTCAGCCTGATGTTACCTCCTTCCTCTTGCAGTAAACTGCAGCCTAGCTTATATCCCTGGGTCCAAAATGGCTGCCCTCATCAGACACTTGGCTGTTGCCTGTTTTTTGCCCTTAAAGTAGCAGGCACCAAAGGTGCCCTGTCACAAGGTGCAACAGGGACAAGTGCAAACTCCTGCACTTAGGACTGAACAATCCTATGCACCAGTAAGGCTGGGGATGGACTGGCTAAGAAGCAGCACTGCAGAAAGGGGCCTGGGGGTTACAGTGGACAATAAGCTGAATATAAGCCAACAGTGTGCCCTTGCTGCCAAGAAGGCTAATAGTATACTGGGCTGCATTAGTAGGATCAACTGTGCAAGATCAAGGGAAGTGATTCTTCCCTTTTCTTCGGCACTGGTGAGGCCACATCTGGAGTACTGTGACCAGTTTTGAGCCCGTCACAACAGAAAGGATGGGGAAAAATTGGAGAGAGTCCAGAAGAATGCAATGAAAATGGTTAGGGGGATGGAATCCATGACTTCTGAGGAGAAGCTGAAGAAACTGGGCTTATTTAGTCTGGAAATAAGAAGACTGAGTAGGATTTGATAACATTCTTTAACCACTTGAAGGGTTGTTTAAAGACAATGGAAAAAGACTATTCTAAGTGGTGGCAGATGACAGAAAAAGGAGCAACGGTCTCAAGTTGCAGTAAGGGAAATTTAGGTTAAATATTAGTAAGAACTTTCTCACTAGGAGGGTAGTAAAGTACTGGGGCAGGTTACCCAGAGAGATGGTGGAATCTCCATCCTTGAAGGTTTTTATGACCTAGCTAGACAAAGCCTTGGCTGGGATGATATAGTTGAGACTGGTCCTGCTTTAAGCAGGAGGCTGGACTAGATGACCTCCTGAGGTCCTTTGCAACCCCAATTTTTATAATTCTATATGATTCAAATCAGAATCTTAGATCAAATATTAGATTCTTCAAACAGCCAATGTCTATCTGATACATCCCTTTCAAAAGTGTAATTGGCTCAGAAGTTCTGTAACCTTTCCTGGAGCCCCACCGGGTGATCTGTAGTTTCATTTCCTGTAATGCATTTATATAATCTAATGGCCTGCATGATTTCATGACTTTGGACATACAAATCCCACTGGACATATACTTCTGTGCCTATAGTTGCATGAGTTGAGAGTAATTTTAATAGATGAAGCACTACTGTTCTTAGCAATAAAATAGCAGAATCCTGAGAAATCTATGAAAGGAGAAAGTGATGGTTAGTATCTGATGATCACAGTAAGGCACAGAGAAGTAAGAAATAGAACAATGATCAAAATGAGTTACATTTTGACACTGCAATGTCAGCAGGCTCTAATGAAATAAAATGGGTGGGAAAGAATATAAACCTTCTTCTCTGGGAAAGTTGCTCTTCAGTGCAAGATGGCTATACTTTCTGTTATTAGATGCCTAAGTAGTAGGGCCATGCAAAGCTTCAGCCCGTGATTCGATTTGGCAGAGATTCGGCCCGATTTAGTGGCTGAATCTCTGAATCTGAATCGATTCAGGAGACCCTTTAATCTCTCCAAATCAAATTGGAAACTTCTGAATTGATTTGGAGAGATTCAGAAAGATTCAGAGATTTGGACATAGAGACAGCTTTAAATGTTTTTGTTTTTTTTACATACCTCTAGGTAGCAGGGGCTCATGAATGCTGTGATGCTGGGGGACATAGAGTGTCCCACAAAAGCATGGGGGGCTTCCCCTGCACACTCAGCAGCAGACCCGGAAGTGAACAAGAAGCACTTCCGGTCCACTTCTGGGTCCTACCAAACAGTGCGCTGGGCCCCCCCCTGCATCCCTCCGCCTTGGCGACTGGTGCCTCCTGGGTCTGGGGGAGCACCCAGGGTCCCCTTGCAGCCAATTACTGAGCTAGGGGGAAGCACCAGGGGCCCCCAACACGTTCACCAGCAGACCCGGAAGTGGACTAGAAGTACTTCCGGTCCACTTCTGGGATCACTGCCGAGTACATGGAGGGTCCCTCCACACTCCTGTGGGATGCTCCATCTGCCCCAGCACTGCAGCAATTACGAGCCATATCTGGTACCCCGAGGTATGTAGAAATAACTTTTAAAGCTGTGCCTGTGTCTGAATCACTGATTCTCTGAATCAGCATCGAATCTTCAGATTTGGATTTGACTGAATCAAATCAGGAACAGTGATCTTAATCAATTAATTGAATCACTGTCTCTGATTCAGCCCAAATCTGAATCCAAATCAAATAGGGTCCACTTTGAACACCCCTATGTAGCTAAGACAGATAACTTAGCTCCCTAAGTTGATATAGTGCTAGATTCTCCATCTGCTATACTACTTTGTTGCTGAAACAACTCCATTCAAGTCTCTGGCGTTTCAGTGGTAAGAAGCTGGTAGAGCATAGTGGAAGAAGGATATCCTCAATCTCAAAACAGCAATATGAATTGAATTAAAACACATATTCCTTACCAAGTCTTTATTCCAAACTCTAGCATTGATTTCAGAAAAAATGGAAGCTTTGCTTGCTTTCTGACTGCAAGAAATGGGCCAGTGTGAACCTATTAGTAAAGAATCTTGATACCTTCATAATTCCTCTAAGAACATATTCTTTTGAAAAGGTTGAATAATGGAGAAATGAACAATCTTTCTGTCATGCCTGAGTTATAAATGCACTTGATCTTTCAGTGGAGTGATGTGCAGATGACCTATAACATTCAGATAATAATTATCCTTGCTCATATGCTTTGCACTTTTGATTTAAAAATTCTAATTAAAACTCAACAACAGCAACTAAATCATATACATTTGGCAACCACTGTTGCAAACAAGCAGCTTATTTGTTTTATTTACTCAAAAATACAAACTAAAGAGTATGGTAACAAATAATTTCTTTGACCTCATCTGATCATATTTATTAATTACAACTCAATTTTCTAAAATACTGAGCAACCACAAATGCTGTTTGAATCCATAAGATCTGCAGATCATTAATGACAGTTAAAATTTACCTATAACTCTCCAGAAGAACTCAACACACTAGGTGCACACAGTATAAGATAAAAAATGGAAGACACAACAAAAAAGAAAATTCTTAAATAGAACATATTAAGAACTGCCTTAGCACTAGTCCTTTTTTGGGAATTAATCACAGAATGTGAATAATGGGCCTTCAGTTTTGTCTCAGTTATTATATCTACCTTCCCAGTTATTAATTAATCATTTAGAATGCCTCTTGCTAAACAAAAACATTACACTGTGTTTCTGAACAGGAACTTAAAAAAAATTATTCTTGGAGTCACTGGACACTGTATATATAGAAGGGTCCAAGCCTCTTTTAAAACTGAAACTTACATTGAAAAATCAGTAAGAATCCCATCCTGTAAATTATGCTAATTATTGTATAGATGCACATCATAAAATCAATCTCTGGCATTTCTTCAATAAAACCTTTATATTGGAAACAGCATAAAATCTGGTTATAACATTTTTAGATCTATTTTCCAGACTAACTGTTCTTATCCTGAAGACCAGGCACAAAACCTGTATTCAGTGGTTGTTCACTGGGAACTGTGTTTGTAGATCAAAGGCATACATTATGTCCCTTAAAGATTACTATTCTCCCTTTTCAGCACAGCTATAAAATAAATATTACTTTAGGTAACTTCGTAAGAACTATTTGGGGTTAGTGTTGTTATTATAAAATATTTCATTTTTAAAATGGAATGATTTAGTTGACTTTTTCTGTCTTTTTTCTGGCCTCCAGAATTAAAGAAAAGGCATGGGCTGGCAAAGTTTGTCTTGTGTAACTAGCCTGTGAAGTACAATACTTAATCCGTATGTGCTAGAGGTGACTATCCCTAAATACATACAGTTAATGAAAATGAATAGCATTCTCAAGGACCTTGTGTTCATGTTGACATTTCCCTGACAAAATCAGAATTATAATTGTTCACTTAGTGCTAATGTCTGGACAGAACTTGATTTTGCCTGTAGTTGTCCATTCAATCAGAAAAGACCCTAAAAATAAGAAAAATAAGATACATAAAAAGATGGGGAGAGGAGAAAAAAGAAGGAAACATTCGAGGCCTGTGAAGGAAGAAAACGAAGGAAACATACGAGCACAACTCCCCAACAAGTGATGCTGCCAGAGGTTATAATACAGATCAAGAAGCAAAACTAAATGGAGTAGCATCAAGTAATAGTCTTGCGGGGGGCAGACATCAGCTGGCAAATATTTTTTAGGTAATAGGCAGATTTAAGGCTTATCTCAACTTCGGCAGCAGTATATACTAGCAAGCATGCTATAGACCTGGAAAGTGACCAAGGAGGTTTCTCTTGGTTTGCCCCCACAAGGCTTTGCTCTCTAAAGGACCTAAGATTGGCATCAGGGGATGAGCCCAGAGCAGCCTCACTGGCTAACTTTCAGATCTGGAGTGCATCAGCAGGTACCAGTGGGTTGGGCATACTCAGCTCCACACTCATTGGGATCAGCTGTTGCAGCAATACAGACAAGCTCTTGGGGCCCAGCAACACAATCCTCATTCCTACTGGTGAGTACAATCTTGCATAACCAGTTTCATGTGCAACTACTTGTGTAAGTAATCAGCACTGCAAGCAGCTTAAAAAAGGTTCATAGATTAGAAGCTGAAGCTGCAGACAGGGCAATTGAAAGAACTGGGTTGAAATGGGCAAGAAGGAGGAAATAAAGCTGAGGAAACTGGCTCATCCAACTGGCTTTCCTTGTGGAGGACCAGATGGCAAACTTTGGTTCTCTGATGAGAAATGGTCTTCTTTTAAACAACAGTTGAACAACTTATTGCTGCAAATCAGCAAGTTCTCTCTTCAGCTAGTGCCAAAAATATCTTTCAGAAATCTACAGGGCTTGAAGGCTGATTGGCAAACTCATGGTTGGATTGAAGCATCTACATTTCTGCCAAATCTTTCAGCACTACTCTGAGATTTATTTTTGGAAATCTTTTCCTGCAGCTGGGTTAAATAATCATTTATTACAGTACACTTGGATAAAGCATGCTATGTGAATGCATTCCTAATCTATGTCTTGTAAATATTAGTGTGTAAGGTCTTCCAAGGTCTACTATGTAAACCAAAGATTCATTCAACATAAGAAGCCACCTACATCTTCAGAATAGAGACTTAGCCCCAATTCCAATGTTAGAATTTCAATGCAACTACATTTCTTTTGTAAGCAATATCACTGTCAATGCAATGCTTTACACAAAATCCCACAGGAAATATCATTCTGATTAGTTACCAAATTTTCACTGAATACATTTCATAACGTACATAAAGTTTCATTTAGGATTTGAATTTAAATAGATGTGAATAATCACAGCATTAGTTACTTGCTGAAGTTTCCAGTTTGCGTTTATGAGGTGGATCTTCAATAATTCTATTAATATCGCCACGATTCTTTAGATCCACTGGTTTCTCCCATACTGACAGCTGCATTGTAGGGTTGAAGAAGAAGACTCGGTCATCTCCAGTCCAGACTACACACCTATTTTAATTAACAAACTATACTTAGATAATCTTACATACATTAGAGGCAAGATATTAAACTCATAGTGAACTCAGTATTTCCATAGTTTTTACTCTGCAAAGTAGAATGCACCTGAGGCTGACAAGGCTTCTGGACACAGGTCATTTCTCCTCAAAAAACAAAAATGTATTTAACAGTGGTCAGAACAGACCAAACAGATAAGTAATAGTTCCAACAAAAGGAATAAAGCAAGAATGAAAACTGGGATGCTAGCAACAACTGAAACAGTGGTAAGGATTTATATTGCACATTTTGAAGATGCATCTGTGCAGGTGGTGAGCTGCAGAATTTGAGAGTTATTTTACATAGCCAGTGACTACTCAAAACCCTGCTACAATAGGAGCCTTTTGGTAAAAGATAGTCACAGAAACTTCCAGGGGCTGTCTCTGAGGTAGAAGGCCTAGCCAAGATATAATTTGGTTTCCCCAGTCTTGGATCACAGCCATACTCTAGTGGGTTCCATGCTACAGAGAAAATAATGGTTTAATATAAAGTCAATTTAATCAGATTTGAATCATATATGTAACGTAACCAAATTGTGACTGCTACAAAAACAGAATTCCTTGTATATTTAAAATGTTAAAGTTGGCATGACATCATCTTTATTTCTTGTATAACTTTTAAAAAACAGAAAAATATTCTTTTAAAAATAATTCTATTTTAATGATATATTATCAGACAAACTAAGTTGCACTTAATAAAATATATGTTTAAATAGAAATCTAGTACATGCACTGATTCTGCACTTTGTCTCAGTTTAAGAACATTCCATACAACACATATGCACTATTATTTTAAAACACACCAAAAGGTCAGATTTGGGTTTTCTAGAAGCAGAACATTTTTATTAATGCAACCTCTACGGTACTTGAAAGCTCATAATGGCAAGAGGGAACACAATTGGGAAAAAAGACATGCTTTAAAATAAATCTATTCGGTATAAAAGGGTTAGAGTGTGAAAAATGCTATACCAATGAAAAGCATGATAGTCAGATAATTTGAAGTTTGTAGCAAAATAGCATCACTGATCCCTGCCCATCCTTCTAATAGAAAATATACGATCTCTGGAATAGCCCAAAGGCAGATTGTATATCTTTATAGTGCCAGGAACAGTTCTGTGCAAGATATAAGTAATTAAGCAAATAGTACATGTTAAGCATGTAAATCATGTGCAGTTAATGCAGGCACTCCCAAGGTGGAAGTCAGAGATGGGATCTGTGGAAAAACTCAGCTTATTTTCAATTAGAGTCATCCCTAATATAAGTCTCTTGTAGCCTCTGAGCTAAACTTTCACGTTATTGTGACATACAACTGCTTTAGGGCAGAAAATAGCTTCTCAGAAAGCCATCCTGTGAGGTAATGATTAAAAAAAGAAAACCTTACTTTGTCCCAATTCTCAGGTCTATCAGACACAAAGAGTACATCTACACATAAAATTAAGGCAACACAATGAACTCTGGAGCAATTTGAGCTTGAATCAACTGCTCATGGGCACAGCATCTACATGTGTGCCCAGGACATGCACCCAGCAGTAATTTGACCTGGGGTGGAGCAAGCCCCTGGCTGGCTGGGTTAACCAGGTGCAATGTATGTTCATGGTCAGCATTTACACATGCATTTCAGTGCAGTAAAGTACTCCTCAGGAAGACTGTACTGTCCCTAACTGTCAGGGACAGAACTATCTTACCATGGAGTTAATTACTGCATCCTAATACTGGTGCATGTGTACACTGTGATGTTTTACTGAGGAGCTAAGGAGTTTACTCTATAACAGAGAGCACATGTAGATGCACCCAAACTGTTAAAAAATAAGTAAATGTACCGTTAACCATAACTCACTGGGACAAAACAAATTAGGACAAAGTTAATGGAACATTTAAAAAACAAGGAGCTAAACTAGCAAAAATATTACAAGCATGTTAAGAGTCCATTATTAGAGTGAAAAGAGGGTATCAGCATTTTACTGATTAATTTTAAAGGGTTAACGTTTTCTCCATAGCTAAATTTTTGGATTATAGTATGATAATGGACCCAAACCTGTGTGGTGCTGAATGCCTTCAGCAAAATGCTAATAACCCTCAACTGTAAACGGTTTTAAATGGCAAGGCAGCACAATTAGCATTTAATAGAATTTGACCCAACAGGAGTACTACATGGACTACGTGATAAAGTTTATGGCAGGATGCCAATTTACTATTACTGTCACCATTATACAACCATACACTGGACTATCTAAATTAATATTTGGTGGAACATCTGACTAGCTTTTGAACATGCATATTCTTTGTTTCTTCTGATGGCTAATCAAAAATTAGCCCCTCTGGCCAAGAGGGAAGAACAAGACTGTTTTCAGAAAGATTTTGATGTAGCTATTTAATAGTGAACATTTCAACATATTATCACTCTCACCTAGTCTCCAGTCTATGATATACAGTTTCTGTCATGATGGGTGGTTTGATACCACATCTGAGGGAGAAAATGTATTAGTTATTTGAAGTTTTCCTGCTAGACCACCTGGAGCCCAGGCACTTATCTAATAAAAACAAGGTGATTGCTAAAATAGAAATGGCACATTTCCACCTCTGATTAGAAGACCAAGCAAATACCTCTAGAGGGATGTTAAAATGGATCCAAATGGCAGCTCCCTCATGCTGTCTTTTCATTTTTCCATAACTAATCCAATTTGACATTTAATTTAAAATTACTATCCCTTCCCCCACATCGTGTCATCTGTCTCCCTTTGGCATAATAAAAGTTTCAGTTACCCAAAGGGGGAAATACGGTATTTTTTTTCAGTCACAGTGATCAAATTGAAAATGCAAATGATGCCAGGTTTTCTAGTTAGAATGTCTCCTGTGATTAAAACAATGAAAAGTAGGTAGAATGACCTTAAATAGTTTACTTATATAGGAGTTAGGCTAACAAATATTTATGATTATTAATTATTTTTGTCTTTAAAATATATGAATTAATTTTATAACACATACTCATGAGCTTGATGCCAGGAAGCACTAATAAGATCTGAAATTGTTAAAATCACTAATTCATTCTGCTTAAGAATTAATGTCCTGGTCTTCTTGGTATGTGATTTTCCCTGATCAATGGAGAACAATTAGATGCTCAAATTGCCTGAGGTAGGTAAATGCCTTTGGCTAAGTAGGAATCTTCCAAAAGCCTAAGGCAGAACCGCTGTATGGTGCTTTACTCAAAGCTCTCCAAGTTAGAGTGGGAGTGATCTAAAGAGATATTCAGCATTAGGTGGGCAGAGCAACTTGGAGCCTGCCTGCACTGCCCAAGGCCAGCAAGTAGGGGTGCTCTTGCGCACTTCCCAGCATGCCCCATGGCCTCCCTTGGCTGCTGAAGACTCCTGACCAAAGCTGATCTTACAAATTACCCCTGATTGGTTGCTGGGCATGGGCCACCATACCCTCAACCACCTGTTGCATCACTGCGGACCCTCCCCCACACCCCTCTCCATCATGACTTGCACGTCTTTGCATCCCATTTTGCCCTCACCCTGCCATGGAATCTCATCACCCACACCCAAGCAGGGAGACTCAGAAGCTGTGGCGGGTCTTGCTGGTCAGCTTGCTTGACTCACCAGAGGCTACGGACATCACGTATGCCCACCTGGACCTGATGAGGCAGCAGCTCATCGTGGCATGTGCCCTCAAGCACACAAGCCACCAGCTGGCTGTCCCATCCATGCCCACCTCCATCAGTTACTGCCTTGCCAACCAGTTCGAAATGGACAGCACCACAGCTGGAGAGGCCATCCAGGAGGTGTGCCTGGTCATCCAGGGTGTCTTGAACAACCGCTTCATCCACCTTGTCTGAAGATGAGATGCAGGTACTGCAGAAGGTGGTTACCATCTTCTGCTGCACGGGCTTCTGCAACTGCATGGTGGCAAGGACAGAACTTATATCTCAGGTCCTGGCTCTGGTGCGAGATGCATGGGTGAAAGCCTGCTGTGCCCCCATGAGCCTAGGGACCCCCGATGAGCCCCAGCCTGCCTGCAGGTAAGCAGAGGCCCGTGGTGGGAGGGACATAGCCAGCAGGGAGGTAGCTGAGTGCAGCCAAGGAGGGTCACACCCCACCTCAGCTCCTTGTTGGCCCAATCCCCCCAGGGAGCTGCATAACTGGGCTGCTAGCACATGGGACAGGTTTGGGGGCACTTACCTGTCCCCTCCTTCAGTGGGGGGAAGGTACCCCCTTAGCCCTCCGATAGCAGTGTGGCACCAGCCAGCCCTTCTGCACATCCGTGTAGTTTAAAAAGGGCCCGGCAATGGCAGAAGCCATACTCAGGTCCTGTCTCCAGTGCGAGATGTGCGGGTGAAAGCCTGCTGAGGCTCTGTGAGCCCAGGGAACCCCCAGGAGAGACCCCAGGACCCCTGATGAGTCCCGGCCTGCCTGCAGGTAAGCAGGGGCTCATGGTGGGAGGGCCATAGCCAGCAAGGAGGCAGCTGAGTGGAGCTGAGGAGGGTCATGCCCCAGCTCCTACTTTGTCCATCCCCCCAGAGAGCTGCACAACCAGAGCCATGCAAACAGGTCACGCAAACAGGCCATGCAAACAGGCATGCTTCTGGGCCCAGTGCATGAGTTAGCATGGGAGTTTGTGCAGGAGGGTGAGCGGGAGGGCCCACGGCCCTGCCAGTGAGCCCCCTCAGGTAGGCAGTACCATAAGTAGCTGGCCTACCAGTGACATGATGTGGATGGGCACATGCTGCACCCCAAGGGTCCCCTTGGAGTCTGCGGCCTCCCCCTCTGGCACCTCAGAGGCCTCCACCTGGACAGAATCCATGGTTCCTGGCTCCATGCAGATGGAGCCTCTGGCTGCCTGGCACATTTCCAGGCTCTTGGGACCAGGAGCAGGGCCACCTTCCCTTGTGAGGTTTGCTCCACTTTGGAGTCTCTGGAGCGCCAGATATACGAGCTACAGGCTGCAGTCCAAAGACTGCGTGCCATCAGGGATTGTGAGTAGGAGACCGACTCCTACTGCCAGGCGCTTTACCCGCTGGAGGCAGAGGGTAGACCAAGATCACCTCCTAGGACAAGGGAGAACTTGGGAATCTTCTGTACTGTCCAGCCAGAGGTGTGACCAAGGTGGTCAAGGGCCCCAAGGCCCACCATACCAAGGTCCCCTCCCCTCTGGGACTCTGCAACAGATACAGACCTCTTGCAGCCCCACTTAAGCCTTCCAGAGCTGCCAGCTCATCCAGGCAAGGGAGGATTACCCACCCCTACTCTCCCTAAGATGAAACGCAAAGTGGTCATTGTGGGAGACTCCCTCCTGAGGGGGACTGAGGGAGCAATCTGTTGCCCTGACCCCCTAGCCCGGGAGGTCTGCTACTTCCCAGGAGCCCACATCAAGGACATAGCAGAGAGGATACCAAAGATTCTGGCCCTCCAACCACTACCCTATGATCCTTATCCGTGTGGGCGAGCCAGGGTTTTGTTTGCTTTAGCAGCTGCAACATCACATTGGTGGCTCATGTTCATCTTGTGGTCAATCATGACCCCCAAGTCTCTTTCAGCAGTGGTGCTAGCAAGCGTAGCACTGCCAAGCCTGTAAGTATGCTGCACTTTTTTTCCCCCCCGAGGTAGAGTACCTTGCATTTATCAGTATTGAATGTCATCAGGTTTGTGTCCACCCAAGCTTTCCTCTCCTTAGCCTGGTTTTGTAGGTGCTAACTGATGGCAATTAACTGGCTACATTAGCTAAGGCCTGTGTATTGAGCTGGTCCCTGAGTGAATCATGATTGATTGGTAACTGGTAACACAGTAGTTTAGCAGCCAGGCCTGCAGTAGTGTCTCCCGCTCCCCAAGACAGAGATAGTCAGTCCCACAAGCACCCATGTTACAAGTTTTGCTAGTCCACAGCTTGAGGGGCAGTTCCCCCCAAACCCCTGCACCGATCTTCTTGAAAGTTGTCAGGCTTTGTGGCCTCAGTAAGTGCTACCAGCCCTGCATTTCTGACCTCCCCTCCCCCATGTTGTAACACATAGATGTGACAGGAGTTTTGCTTTCAATAATTTGGGGTACAGTTCCCCCCAAACCCCTGCACTGATCTTCTTGAAACTTAGCGGGTTTTGTGGCCTCAGCATAGGCTACCACCCCTGCAGTTTTTACCTGATTGTTGTAATGCCTAGATGTGACATGAGTTTTGCTTTCAAGAACTTGGGGTGCAGTTCCCTCCAAACCCCTGCACTGATCTTCTTGAAACCTGGCAGGCTTCATGCTCTCTGCAGAGTCTACCACCCCTGAAAATTTCATCCAAATTGGACAAAAAACAACAAATTATAGATATTTTATTGATTCCCCATTATACCCTATGGCCGGATCTCCGAGGTGGCTCTGAGGCAGCTCTGAAGAGCTTTGGAAACTCTGAATTGCTTCAGGAAGCCTAACAAGGCCAGCGCTTTGATCCAGACATGCTGCTTTGGACCCTGAAATGTCCAAAGTGTCTCTGGATCCAAAGCTCTGTCTGAAGCCTTGCACAGCCCTAGTTACTGGGGAGGTAGGGCCTGAGTTCCTCTGCAGGCACTATGGTGGGCAATTGCTCCACTCCTGGGGAATGCCAGTAGGGCTTTTAGAGTGCTCCCTTCCCCTTCCTTCCCTTACAGGAGAGGTGTCTCAGTGCTGGATCTCTGTAGGAGCATCATTTAGATCCCAACATTGCCAGGGTGAGATGCAAGTGGGACAGTGAGGTTCTGATGCTCCTACCCTCCCCCATACTTCCTTATCTGGAGAGACACTTCAGCCCTGTGTCCCTGATGACCTGGCTCTGTGTTCCCAAGGTTCCCCTGATGAGAGTCAGCCAGGCCCAGAGGGATGAACTTTTCCAGTTCTCCCAGGGGAGCCCCAGGCAATATGTTGTGCTCCTGCTGCTGGAGATGGTCCCTCAGGAACATATCAACAGCTGGGGAAGGTCATCTGCTGCATTGCCACACTGGGGAACTCCAGGTTGCCACTCAATATGAGTTAGCACCTTGATTGCTACCTGTGGCTCTGTACGATGTGCTGACATCTCCAGAAGAGTTCATAATCATCACTGCTATTGATATGCAGCTCAGCCCATGACCGAACCCAGAGAGAATTTTCCCAGACCCCAGTTGCCTAGATAAAGTCCTTCCATGGGCTGCCCTTGGCTTTCCAGCACCATTCTTCTTCTCAGAGTACTCTGGGAGGAAAGGATAGAGGGAGGACTAGGGATTTTTAAGATAGGGTGAATTTCCTGCTGTACAGCAACTGCACCCTAACCTCAGGGTGCTCTCTGCCAACAGGGCCTATGGCAATGGCAACTGGGGAGAGACAGCATGCACCCAAAGTTGTAACTGTTTTTTACACTTTGTCTTTGGAGCTCAGTAAATGTTTTCAGTACCATTCCTACCATTTTTTTGGGGGGGGAGGTTCCATACAACTGCTCTGGGCAGATGCGCTTAGACTCAATTCTCCCAGGTCAGCTTGGCCTTGAGAGATAGGGCAGGGAGGTGTAAAAAAGATAGATTTATGTTCCCACTGAATGAGACTTGAGCTGATAAGCAGCTAAGGCCAGGGGGAAAGTAACTTGGTGCCTTGGCTGTGTTCCAAGATGATAGGGCTGGGGTGAAGCAAGTGATAGGGTCACTACTCTGCTGAATGCTGTAGGACAGAAATCTTGTGAGCAATTAGAGGCCTGGGACTATGTACTGTGAGCATGCATGGTAGAATGATTCACCATTCCCCCATGCCTTACCATTCCCTCACCCCCCACCACAACCCTAACCCCTTTCTGGTCTTCTTAGCCACAATGGCATGAGAAGGCTGTGACTGTGGTGATAGCCTGTAGTGGCTGCAATTCCCCCTGCTCCTTCTTCCTTTTCCTGTACTTATCCCTCCAAAGGACCCCCCATTTCCCCTGGGACATTGGTCCCCATCATGGCTGTGTGGAGTGGGTGTGAACTGTACTATCCAAGGCTGCATGAGGCTTGCTTGGAGCCTGAGTCATCATGAGAAGTTGGGGGAGGACTGGCTATGGCTCATGAAGGTCAGACTGGTAGTGGGGGGGGCTGGTACATGCTCTGAGTCTCTGGGAGGGGGGCAGTGAGGTGTCAGCAGAATGGGTCCAGGACAGCTGTGGCCCCTTGTGTGGGAAACAGTGTTCCAGGGCCCGTGACCTTTGTTGTAGTCTGTAGTGTCAAAACTGGGGGAAGGGGGGAAATCCATGAAGTAGATGACACATGCTCAGACTCCCTGTTTCCCAATTTCCATTGCACTATAACTCTCTTCCTGCATGCCATGCTGGGTGCTCTTGATCAGGGGCAAGATCATCTCCTCAGAGGACATTTCCAGCTGTAGCTGCACCTTCACTTCAAATGATTCCCTTTGATTAGCTTCCTGCTGCAGCCCTGGGAATAGCTGATGCCACCTGCCTGAAGCCCCTCCCCCTTCCACTACAGGCTTACCTTGCATATAACAAATTTACCTCGCATATAATGAATTTTGGGTGTGAAAAGGGTCACTGCATAAGAATGAATTCACATATATAAAACCTACATAAATTGAGGGAAACCTGTACTTTGCAGTGGGGGGAGGCATGTTGGGGCCTAGGTGGCAGGGTGCCTGGCCTTGGGGCTGCCTGGGAAGATGTGCCAGGGCCCAGTGCCCATGGGGCTGTGCCTGTTAGCAGTGGGTTCTCCTAGGTTCTGTGTCAGGTCTTTGGGGTGATTCATGATGGGTAGGAGGGACATGGGTGCCCTGGTGTTAGGGGTGGTGCAGGAACAGAGACCCCTTCCTCCCTTTCCTGGCTGGGGGCCACAGCTGGCCAGAAGGAGGATGCAGGGCTGAGGACAGAGGCTTTGCTGACTCTTGTCAATGACAGCCCAAAGGTGGGATCAGCTTGGTGCTTGGGCAGAACAGACGAGCTCTGGCTGAGGCTAGAGCACCACCTTGCAAGGAGGGGTGAACAAGGTGTGAAGAAGCCTCATGGGATTCGCGATGGGATTTGGTACATATTTAATAAAGCACTCTAACCTACAGCGCTTTGGTCTCATTTTATATCCACCCAGGGTTAACTTAGAGCAGGATCCAATATTTTTAAAGTGCTCTATCTGCCATGACAGTCTGTTCAGTTACAGCTGTAGAGCACTTTCTGTGTGCTTATCCTGCGATAAGTGTAATGTCTGTACTTAGCCTTTGATACTATCAGAGGTCAGTCAAAATGGGGCTCCCCTTCCTTTTGACTCTCCCCTTTTTATCTTCCTTCTCCTACTGGCTCTACTCTCTCTATTGATTATTTCACCCTTTTCTGGCCCTCAATCCCAAAAAACTGTGTGTCCTATTTTAGGCCTTGCAAACACTTCCTATATTTGAACAGTGAGAACAATTCCACCAAAATCCATGGGTGTACTCAGTGTTAAAGTTAAGTATATATGTAAACCTTTGTAGGATCAAGCCTTTTGTAGCTTCTACTCTTTTTTTATACTTATAGAATATCGCACTGGACAAGCCAGTGGAAAGATAAAATAGGAATAAAAAAACAAGTGGCCTTAGGGGATATATAAAGTCATATAACAGGTCTTTTATAGCTCTGACTGATAGAGTATCTACAGTTAAGTAAATCAGCAGGATATTTTTGTGATAATGCAGTTCTGAAGTAGCTAATATTGACCTTTAACTTATCATTAGGTTTCATCATTATGATAGATGAGACCAGTTCATAACTCTCACAGGTATTTATTAATGTAACCTATATGCAGACAAAGGGAGAAAATCATGAGTGACTAAAATCCAGAATATTTTTCGGTGTAGGTTATCTTTGTAGCCCTAAGACATATCCCATGTATTTTGTATGATTATGTGGGTCCTGAATTTAAAAGAGAATTTATAGATGCAACAGAATTTAGTGCCAGAATGTTCATGTTCAGCTTCCATTTAAAAAAGGATGTTATTAGATTTAGCAAGCCTGCCCCACTTCTTTGACTTGTATAGTGATAAAAGTCTACTACATAAGCAGTTTAACTAACTAGCTAGTTTCTTGTTCTTTTTTTCTTTTCTATTTTTTTTTTTTTTTTGGTCAGAGTGCAAAGCAATCACAGTACACTGAGAAATCTCTAGTCTTAAAAATTTCTAACATTTTGGACTATAAGAGCTGTAAACTGCCAAATATAAGCCAGATGTAAGCTGATGTACTGTCTTCTGCCTGAGTCTATACACATACTCTAGGAAACAAGCATTCTGAGACGTATGAACTCAGTCATCACGAGGAAATGCCAATTCTCAACAATATGGTTTGTGGGTATTTGTTACATGTTTTCTAAGATGTATTATGCACATATTTACCAAAGAATACATATTTCATTTTGCAAAATTGTTCAATTTTGATTGTAGTAAGGAAGAGCTACTATTATGTAAAATATATTTAAATACAACCTATTGCATGAAAAACACATTAATGGCATGCCATATATTTTATGTATCTTCCTGACAAATATATATTCACTACTGGTCCTATAAAATGCAACAAGTAGCTTATTTTATTTCTTTGACAGATGCCTGCCAAAAAGGACTTCAATTTTTTTTTTTTTTGACTCAGGAATGCAGGATTGGTCTTGGACTGATCTGAATTCCATTACCTTTTGCACTATGTGCTGAATGTCTTACAAAACTAAGAGGGGCTGGCAGTACAGTAACAACTGAAACTCACCTTTTGGTTTGTTTTAAGTGGCACAACCTCCAGCCCCACTCAGATTTCCTGCTTCTGCTCCAGTATGACACCCCAGCATATGCCTAGTGATGTCACATCAACCATGGAATCCCGCAGAAGCATGGAGCCAACCTACGGGTGGAGAGGGGTTGATGTAAATTCAGGCTTTTATTGAATTTATTAATTACTCAGCTACTTGGCATGGCTTTGCAAATCTACTTTCAAAACATCATGTTATATCCCAAAAGGATTTAAATTATAATAGAAGCACCCTATAGTCATGCTCCATGTTCCAACATAATTTGTGGTACAACTTGGCTGTTGTCACAACAGAGCAGGAGACAACAACAGTATAGGTCACAGTAAGACCTGAAAAAAGAGGAAGATTGAAATATCCTTACTCATTGATTATTGACTGTCTTACAAAAGAATCCGCCTAAAAAAATGGGAGTTTTAGAAAAGATTCGCTCATTATGAGTAAGGTATCTCAAATCTGGACTGAGGAGAGGTGTGATTTCAATTGATGTACTGAATGCCCCTTTAACCATTCAGCATATATTGCTAAAGATGATGAAATGTTGTGAATCTCATAATTGATTACAAGCCCTACTGTACAAGAATGGACAAATAGGAGAATGTCTAAGTGTTTAATGGTTCCAGTTCCTTAGGGTGCACTATTTTCATGTGATTCAAGATGTTATGAAGAGAAACAACTATTGGGGTACAAAAAGATATCATCTTTGTGGAGGGATTGGCTTTGCCAGGATGTGTCCTGGCACAGCTGATTTGATAGATGAGCAGACAGATGTTGCTTGGGGCTGTTGTCCTACAGAGAACACCTCCTTGGGGCAGTTGAAAAGCACAGGCAGCTCCAGGCTGCCCACTCTCTCATGACATAAACAAACAGACATCCATTGTGAAAAGGCATGATAAACTATTACTAGGAATTGAAGCACCCACACTTTTGGGCCCTTATGGAGCAACAAGTGGCAAGGGCATCTGTTCACTTAGGTTTTATGGCAGCACAAGAAAAACATCTGCATGCTTAGATATCTAAACATATACAAGTTTCCATCAATTTATGCAGTACATGCGTTCCCGGAGAACGGCACATAAATCAAATTCACATAAAGTGAACCCACTGTCCCCACTCACCTCTGCTCCTGGGCTGCACTGTGCCCTGGTACAGGCAGCTGGTGTTGGTTGCTCCTGGGGCTGCATAGCCAGGGCTGGGGTGAGTGCCGTGCCCTGCACTGCCCAGGGCTCCGCTTGCCCGCACTCACCCCAGCCCATGCTGGAGTGGCCCTAGAAGCAGCCAACACCATCTGCCTGCACCAGGGCACAGTGCAGCCCAGGAGTAGAGGTAAGTGGGAACAAATGGAGCCCAAGCATGGGGGGACTGGCAGAGAACAGTGCAGCCCAGAGGCTGCAGGCAGCTGGCACCAGCTGTTCCCAGAGCCACTGCAGCTGGGGCTGGGATGAGTGGGGCCATGGCCCTTTTCTCTCCCCCCAGACATACCTGCTTGGGCACAGGGGGGAGGGGGGGGAAAGGGCATCTATACTGATCACGTAAGAGCAAATTTACCTTGCATATAATGAATTATGGGTCTACATATCATTGCATAAGAGTAAATTCGCATATAAATAACCTGCATAAATAGAGAGAAACCTGTATTGCCAAAATTAGTGATAACATAAGGATGTATTTATATCATGGTTGGACTGCAATCACACAGTATAATAAAAAATGATGGATATTTACACAGGTCATTTTGCCCAGAGATCCCATAAATTTCAACAAACTGGTGAAAAAGCACAATAAATACTTAAGCCACTACAGAAATTTACCCATATGGATAAAGAACACAAAGGAACTCACATCCAGCAGATCAGGGTAGAAAGCAAAGAATTACATCGATCCATTTGAAACTAAATAAAGGTTTTCATTACGCAGAATATATTGACCCAAGTTATAATTTGGCCAGGAAGTTAAGGTCACAATATTTTAAATAATCTCACACACACGGCATAAAATCTAGAAAAACCCAGTATAACAACAATTGTCCTTAACCTCCACAGAAGCATAACAGAGATCAGGATGATCGCATCCTAAACACCAAGGAGACATGGGTTCTGGACCCTACTCCCAGCCTGTGCTCACTAGACTTTTGTGCCTTTTATCCAAAGACCATTCAATGAAAAATGAAAAAATAAAATAAAATAACTGAAACCAAGAGCTGCAACTCAAGTCTTTGTCTGTCCCAGGCCAGTGCCCTCCTCACCAGACTACAAATCTTCTGGCCTCATACCTCCCCCTCATGGCTGCTAACTGGGTCAGCTTCAGCAGAAGACGGAGAGTGTTCTTGGCCCTGGCTTGTCCATGGCCTGGCAGTTAAGGCACTTTTCTGGGTAGTGGGAAAACCCCACCTTGCTAAAAAAGGTTTGGAAGGTTCCCATCCCAAGTGCCTTAACCACTAAGCTATTAGGTGAGTGGGCACTCTTCCTAGGTTATTTAGATGGCTCCCCTGATAAGTCATTTTGAGCTTTCACTCAGTGTGAGTTGGATCCATATGTGATGCCGCTGAATAGGGGTTCCCGGCTGAAAGAACAAGAGAGGCATTTGTGTTTTTTTTCTGGGTGGATTATAAGTATTGAAGGCTGCTTCTTTTCAAAACAGAATTGCTATGCATCGATGAAGGTGTATTTGGGTTGGTCTCTGATAGTGGAGGAGACTGCCCCCAGTGCATCTTCCTAAATGGATTTGGGTTACAGTCTGAGGCAGGATATGCAGTTTCTGTGGTACCTTATGCACAAAGACTTCAAGGTAGATTGAGACTGGGACTCAAGAATGTACTTTGTAGCAATTACATTTTCTTTTCAGGTCATGCAAACACTAACCAAATCTGACCTTCTACTGATTTCTTCTAGTGAAATCTAACAAGATCAGAGTTCAAATAGTGATGCTGAAGGTCAGTACAGCAGTACCTGATACAATACTAGCAGCCAAACATAACACTGGCATTAGAAAAACAATCAGTTACATTCTGCAGGAATTGATTTCTAGCTGAGTTAGAAATTGCTATCAGGAGCCTACTCCACCTACCTTATAAATCTTTGGTAGTTGTCTCATACTGTGCATGTGGCTATATCTTTTTTGTTGTTGTTGCAATTATGTGGGTAATGACATAAAGCTACAATGCCACTGCTTAAAAGAAAACAGTGAAGTGTTATCCAACATCCAGAATATTATTTCTTTTTCTAATACATACTAATAAACTAAACAAAACACTAATGCAGATTTGACAGAACAATTATATTGATAAATGATTATTATTAGGCTTGAATGTGCTTACCATGGTGATCCTGGAACAGGAGTAGATGCCACAGGCTTGTTGCCATTGGATGTTCTGTCATCTTCATTTACTAGTTTTAAAGAATGATCCTTGACATAGAAATAGACAAAGATTAGTCAGCAATTGAAACTGATACCCAAGAGTGCCAATAAAATACAAATGACTTCATTTTAACTGGAAGTGGATTAGACAAATCTTGGTTGTTCCATTTGGTTGAATGTGACCAACCGTCTACATCTAAGCCAGCTAGGGTAAACTGAAAAAGAACATAACCACTGCCTTGTTTAGAATATTGCATATAGAAAACTGGAGACGTAAAGATGTGTTTGTAAGTAGCATTGATAATGGTGCATTTGGGATTCTTCATACAATTTTGTCCATGTTACCATATTATCAGAAAAAAAATATGGGCTGTGAGACTTGAAAAGTTCATAATCAGGGAGGGATATAGCATCTGAAAAGTCACCTAAATACAAGGCAACCTAAGTTAAATGCAGACCCAAAGCAAACTTGTACATACAGAAAAGCATGAGGAAAAAGTAGAATGGATAATGTTGCTTGAGTGTTACGTCGACTACAAAACACTTCTGCAAGTACTGGAAATGAAAAGTCTGTAGGAGGCAACCTGAATGATATGTTGCTGAAAGTGCTTGCAGTAAGGACTGCATGCAGTGAGGTGGATGGTGCTTTGCATAAGTTAATAATGGTTCTGTCACTCTTAGATGCTTAAATGTAGGCAATTTCACATTACTCTGCAAATGAATGATAGTCAAAACTGTCTCTTCTCTAGCTTCCATCAGCTATGTTACCTACTCTGAAACCATGTATATGCATTGGTGTGTGTGTGTGTGCGCGCACGCGTGTGCATGCATATTTGATAATGTTTTTGATGCTACCAAACCTTGCACTGATGTATTTTTGATTTATTTGGAAATACAGCTCATTCACAAATAGGCAAATTCATAAACATCCCTTTATCTGGTACTCTAGAATCTACAGTTAGCAAGTGTTTAAACAGATAAGAAAAGCAATTTATCTTCCCCTTTCACTCATAATTTTCCTTCTGAGGATATTTCCTAAATCTCCAACTATGGATTATTATAAAGCTCTGTTCATCCACCTCATCTCAGCAGCCATCCAACTGATAGCCATAGCATGGAAATGGGTAATCTTGCCAAATAAGGGAGAATGGACAGAGAGAATATGGCACATATTCACCATGGAAAAGGTATGGATTTTTACTCCACCTCTTTGCCATACTATAAATATCTAATGCAAGAGGGTCATAAAAGAAAAGCATCACAGTTATACAGCAATGTGGAGATACAAGTCTATTAAAAATGAAAAGACAGCATGAGACATAGTCCCGCCCTGCTTCTGAGTAAAACCTAATAGATAGCTGAGGTTGAGGGAAGTAACTGAAACATTTATATAGATAATAACAGTTTTCACTCCCAAATGTGTTACAACATTCTTTATATATGTGTTTTTGATATAGTTATATGGTTGTGTTTATAAAAATAAAGGAAAAAAGGAAAATCAATTTATATTAGTAACTTAAAGAAATGAATGGAAAAGAGGCAGGAGGGATAATAATAGCTGAACACAGCATTAATGCTTGAAAGAAAATCATATGATTAAAAAATAATAAGCAAGTACACAAAGCTGGTCATCTTCCAAGTATTTTACAAATGCTAAGCACTCAGTAATACTTTTGATACCTAGTGCATCCCTAGAGATAGAGGCAGATGCAGTGCCTGAGTGATGAATGACTGAAACATTATGGCTGCATAAAGTATAATGATGCCAAAGGTGCTGGAAAGTATGGAAGGGGCAGACAAGCAAATAAAAATAAGAATGGAACAGTAATGTCTGCTATACCTTTACACAACGCTTAGGGTGCTCTCCCTGTAGTTGTGGTGTAAACCTGTGTGTGCATGGGAGGCAGCAGACTGGGTGCTCTACCCATGGCTGTGGTATAAACAGCACACTGGCCACACATGCCACATTTGGGAAGTGCAGTGTATGCAGATGGCAATGTATTGCATGGCATGCTGCCATAGCAGTACCTGGAATAGCACTGTCTTCTACTCAAAGGGGACAAGCATATCAACAAACTGGCATGTTAAAAGTGCTCTTTTATACTAACTCATAGATACTAATAATTTGGCATTACCTATTATTAATTGTTAATTTTTTTAAGATCTGCATCAGGAAAGCAAGTTTTTCTATTAACTTGAAGGGAACTAGGTTCAGGTTCTTTATCTTTTAGAAGACAGTAATGAAAAAGATATGTATAAAAAGATGTTTCTGGGTTTTTGGTTGTGGCCGTGTTGGTCTAAGGAGATACTCCCTATGCCTGAAGAAGGGTGATTGCACCCGAAGGCTTGCAAAGAACTTTTTTCCAACTACTCAGTTGGTCTAATAAAAGATATCACATCTACCCAAAGAACCTTGCCCGTATTAAAAGACTGTACCTATGCTAATAATAATGCATGTATATAATGTTTAAGTATGTATATGGATCTATGAAACACATAAAGAAAACATTTGTAATCCATTCATGTCAAATTCATATCTATATTTAAGAACTGTGTGCATGATCTTAAGAAGGAATTAACAGTACATTCATTGAGTACACATAAGATTGCAAATGGGAACACTGCAATGGCAATAAAGTGGGACACTAGTAATAAGACCAGGCTCTTATCTCTAGGGGCTTCTGGAGAAGCTCTGCACAAACATCTGGAATTTGGGAATCTATAGATATTTGATGGTGGTGCTTTGGGGATCCTGATTTTCTAAACCATTTAAACTGCCATAATAAAAGACAAAAAAAAATCCGAGCTCTATCAAAGTGAAGGCTTCATGTCTCTGACTATTCCTGACTTGAAACAAAGGAGAGAAGGAAAGAAGAAGGAAGGAAGTCAGGAAGCCTCCTACAAGACATAAGAATATCCATGGAAATAAACAATTTCTGAATTATGGGCTACTTGTTTCTTCAGTTGTCCATTGGTTGAATTTCAAACACAGATGCAAAACAGTTTCCACTCATTCTCTTCATTCTTTCCCTCCCCCTCCCCCTTTTTTACATACAAGCAGATAACAAAATCTGATCAGGAAGAAAGAAAGATGTAGATTGTCTTTTCTGTTACTAAAATAATTAGGAGGCCCACAAATACTACAGCACTGAAGGCTGCATAAGATACCCAGGCAGAGAGTTTTGATAGACTGCTCATAAAACACAAAGTATATGGAATAATCCTGTATCAAGAGGAAAAGTTTCAGATCACGCAATAGGCCTTTGCTCACTCTCTAGTTTCTGGTATTCAATATTATTATAATGCCTTTTAAAAGAGAACAAAATCTATAATAAGAAACAGACCTTATTGTCATCATTCTCTGTAGGTTTAGTTTTCCTGTCACTGTGTAAAATCAAGGTCCGTGGACAGGAGGCTCTCTTTGATTCTTTGCCATTATCTGTAAAGGAAAAATAATTTTAAAATTCATAATAAATGTACTATCAGTGACCCCTTGAGGTGTCTTGAGGACTTATACCCCTTAGAGAATAAACTCCCTGGTTAGACAAAATGTTACATTATTAATAATGAGCAAATGTGCTGTTTGGTAGAACTGATCTGTCAAATCTTCAGAGCCAAACTGCCTTAACATTTTTTTTGCTTGTGGCACTAAGCTAACAGGTTCTGAAGGCACTGCTTGTGTCATCTAAGAGAACGTGGAGGCCTGGGGTGAAATTACAATCTAAGTTAGGGACAGAACTATAAACCTGCAGTGATGGAAACAAAGCAACTTTATAAGTATTTATGGACTGCCATTGTGCTATGTGCTGATAAACTCCTACCTTAGAATGTCAACCAGGTCAGGAAACAATGGGATGAGGTAAAACAAAAGAAAACGACATGAAGATCAAAATATCCTCCCCCCCCACCCCCCGGCTGAAACTCTACTGTTTCTTTCTCACTCAATGCTTTATTGAAAGAAGGTCTCCCTCTTGCTCTCATTGATACCAATGATAAAACTCTTCTTGACCTTTTTAGGAACACAGATTTCATAGATTTTCAGGGTTGGAAGGGACCTCAGCAGATCATTGAGTCCAACGTCCTGCCCTGGGCAGGAAAGAACGCTGAGGTCAGACAACCCCAGCCAGGTGTTTGTCCAGTCTCTTCTTAAAGACCCCCAAGGTAGGGGAGAGCACCACCGCCCTTGGAAGCCCATTCCAGATTCTGGTAACTTGTACTGTAAAGAAGTTCTTCTTAATGTTTAGTATAAATCTGCTCTCTGTCAGTTTATGGCCATTGTTTCTAGTTACTCCAAGAGGTGCCCTGGTAAACAGAGCATCTCCTATTCCTTTGCTGTGCCCCCCACCCCCCTTGGTCAAATTCATAGACAGCCACCAAATCCCCTCTCAGCATTCTCTTATGGAGGCTAAAGAGATCTAGGTCCTTCGACCTCTCCTCATAGGACCTATCCTGCAGGCCTCTAATCTTATGAGTGGCCGTCCTCTGGACCCTCTCAAGGTTATCCACATTCCTCTTGAAGTGCGACGCACAAAACTGAACACAGTACTCCAACTGATGCCTTACCAGTGCTGCATAGAGGGGAAGTATCATGTCCCTAGACCTGTATGTGATGCATCTGTTAATGCATGATAGATCACTTCGTTGCATTGCAGATTCATATTAATCTTTGAGTCAACTATGATTCCAAGATCCCTTTGTGCTGCTGTGCTGCTTAGCATGTCCTCCCCCAATCTGTATGTGTACTGATAACTCCTTCTCCCTAGGTGCAGTACTCTGCTCTTATCCTTGTTAAACTGCATCCTATTTTGTTCTGCCCACTTTCCAGCTTGTTCAAATCTGCCTGTATCTGCTCCCTGAGCAGATCATATATATGTTCTTAACTGTTCAGAGCTCCTCTGAAACAGCAGTCTACAAAGTTATTGGGTTTGCTGAAATATGAAGTCTACGTATACTGAAAATGTCTTAGGCAAATACTTAGGCAAACACTTACAGGACTGATAATAGCTGTAAATCTGAGGAAGGCAGAGGAAATGGGCATTCAGTTAAACAGTTATTTGAAAGTGGTCCCTTGAAACAGGAGGCTCAAAATTAGGTAATCTCACATACCGTAGATTTCAGCCTTTTTACTGCCTAGTATCTTACATAATCAAAATTTGCACAGGTGTAAATCAATTTACACCTGTGTAAAAAAATTCCTTATTCAAAGTAAAATGCTACTTTGTATAGGAAATGACAGAAGACATCAAAGAAAGCCATGCTCCTTTATGTATATTTCATGATATGGCAGGGTTCTTTTCTCATTTCCCCTTAATTTAACCAAATTTGGTTAACACTTTTTCACAGGTCAGAAGAGGTTATGATCACAAACTACCATATTTACTAAAATCCAAGACAAGGTTTTTCCTCCCAAGCAATATTAAGTACTGTCCTGGGGAAGGTAACTGCTCAGCTCTGGCTTGGCCCTGGGCTTGAAGATGATGCAGGAGCTGAACTGCTGCCTTCCCTAAGCCAGGGTGGGTTGTATGGAAGGGGAGAGGGCACATGGCCAGGGGACTGTGGGGAAGACTGCATGGTGAGGGAGGGTATGCAGGGAAGACTTACCTGTGTAGCTTGGGGAGAGTGTAGGGGAGACCTGCCCCTCTCCAGTGTGCTTCTCCCTTATGCCCCTCTCCAGCATGTTTCCCTGCACCCCACCCAGCTTACCGTCTGCTCCAGCTGTCCCCTCCAGCCCCAGACCAGTCATCACTTTTGTCTAGATGAGCAGGGCAGCATCAGGCAGGGGCTGCCACTGTGGACTGCTCTGGAGGTGGAGCAGAGCAGCAGAAGGTAAGTGATGGGACAGATGCAGGGGGTGGAGTGGCAGATATGGTGGGGGGCAGGACAGTTGGCAGGGATCAGGCACACGGGGGGGTAAAGGGCAGGGGGATAGGCAGCACATGGGAGCAGGGGGTAAGGAGGTAGGCACATGCATGGGTGGGCTAGAGGCATGGGATTCAGGTGGCAGGGGACAAGGGGAAAGATAAGTAGCAGGGGAGGACAGGGTCAAATATGGCCAGGGAGTCCAATCTAAGGGGCAGAGGTCTGGCCTCTTGCCCCCTACCACTTCTTTCCTCACTGTAGCAGTGAGAGAAGGGAATGAAGATGACCTTCCATGACTTAGATTCTATCCATGGAAAACTGTAACAAATTTATACATTTCCATGGATAGAATCTAATTATCAGGGGCTGGGTCCACCTTAAATCCGAAGGTATCTTGGATTCAGATAAATATGGTATGTGGAGCATAAAAAGAAGAAATTATATGCTTTATGATATTCCAAAGCTTGGACTACATGATTTAAGGGGACTTCTGGACTTAAAGGTCTATGAATCTATGTAATGGGCCCCATACTATTAAGTTTAGATTTAATTTCAAACTCTGCAAAGCTCAGGGATATTTATCTATACATTTTCTCTGCTGAGCAATTTCCAATCAAACATCATGGTAATAACATGTCAAGCAAAAATTTCTGCAGTAGACTATATACTGACAAGTGTTACTTTATTTCCCTAGCATACATATCTGAAATTTTTGATCAAAGCAGAACAATTTGTTAAAATGGAACTGGAATGATTCAGAAATGTGTCTTCTTGCAAAAGTACACTATGGTGCCATAGCTATGTGCAGTAGAAATGATGGTCTACAATCTATACCTGCAACACGTACTTTTTATATTTACTAATTAAACTATTAATGGATCTAGTAATGAAGCTTTTCTTACTCTCTCAGGTCCTTACTCCCATACATATACATATACATATTAAAGATATATTACTGGTTTGAAACCAAAACAGTGATCAAGGTAAATAAATGGTTAAACAGCTGCTCCTTCCTTGGATTACTCAAAGGTGAAAGAAGAATTGGTGATGGGATTATTGGGAATTTACCTAATCTGAAAGAATAAAACAAACAAAACAAAACGAAACAAAAAAAAACCCCCAGCTTCATATTCATTAGGCATCTGTATTCTATTTTTTCTTGTTTATTGCTGTATTTCTATAATTAGAAGCCCTTTAGCCCCCCTCTAGTCATTCCCTATGATTCATTAATCAAAAAGTAACTCTATTTTTCATGTAAGAATTATTTCATGACAAGGGCATCAGAATTTGTGGAGAAGCTCACACAGGGGACAGGGAACCCTGAGACACCACATATTCTGCAGCAACACTAATTCTCAGAGACTTATAGAAATACTGTTTTGTTTTATTAAACCAGGTAAAGCACCAGAGCCCATTTAGCATTTGTAAAAAACAAAGACAAAAAACCCTCCATGCAAGGCTTTAAATTTGTTGAAAATCTCAGTGACTATGAAAGGAATACCTACTACAACAGAAAATATCTCTAGTTTTTCCTTCCCCTCAAATGTTCCCTCTTTTCAGTAGACACACTAATTATATCTTATTTTAAAATCTTATTAGCAGTGTAAGAATTTGTAAATGAGACATTTAATTTGTTCATTGCTTCCACAGTTTCAAACAAAAAGGTGAACATCTGGGATTTTACTGGTAAAATGTCAGGCCAAGAACTGAACTTGTTTTCACTTGCTTTTACATACTACAAAGCACCAGAAAAGTGAGACTGAGTAGACAGAATCAGATTAATAGGAAGACATCAAAGTTGATCTGATGGGCTTGATACATTTTATAAAGATTTTGTAAAACAAATCAAAAGAAAATCTGATTCTTCTTCCTTTTGATATATTTTAGAGGTACTACTTTTAGGACAAAACAATTCAACTAAAAGGGTTTTGAAAAAGTCAAAGGGATGTCAGAGTCTAGATCCCATTTTTCCTTTTAAACTCTCTCCCCTATCAGTATTATTTAGAAAGTAAAAGTAGTAAAGCGATGTAGGGAACAAGTCACACATCTGAAACATAATGAACAAGGCATGCATACCTGAATAATCCCATAAGACATTTCACAACTAATCACACAATAAAATATATTTACAAAAAAATAGGTAAACAGTTTGGAATAGCGTGTATATTCAACAGAATCTGACAAAAATGATTAAAAAACAGGAATAAAAAGCTAAATTCACTAAATACATTATATACCTCAGATTAATTAATTTTAAGACATATGGTACTTTTAGAACCATTGACACTAATCTCCTGTATAAAAAAAGGCCATATAAAAAGCCACAGAATTTCAGCCAAGGGATTCTTGCATCTAGCACAACAATATGTAGCTGAACTAGATCACATATAGCTGAGAAGTGTTGTCACAGCACAAGCTTTTTGCTAATGAGGGCACCTGAGAACTAGAAAAACATTAGAGCTGGATTTGCTGGAAAAGCGAACAATGCTCACAGAGGCCACCTACGGACTAAAACCAGAAGCTTCAGCTGCCCATAAGGGGGAATCTTAACAGGTCACTTCAAACATTTCTCTCTTCTATACCTGCTGAAAGAAAGGACATCTATTGAGATGCATGTTTACGCTCTCTTGTATTTGGTACATTAGTCTACAGATTTGATCTTCCCTTCTTAAATCAACTCTTCCCCAATTCAGTTTAATAAAAGTTCATAAAATATACTGTAGTCTGACAATTAAGATAACATGATTTCAAGAAAAACTTTTTTCCTCTTAAGCTTAGTACCATAATTAACAAGGATATGTTGCTATAGTTGTTTTACTGCCACCTAAGGGTGCGCTGGAGACTTTTGAATAAAGACATTTGATTAACAAGACTTCTCTACATTTTTGCTGCAGGTAGAACTGAATGAATAATAATTCATAACATAAAAGTAAAGTGTTACCAGAGGCATTATCTTTGGTGTATTACACAATATGTGTGTAAACAATTTATATATATTATTAAAGATAGGACCCTGCAGTTATTATTGTACTTATTTAACAGGAAGGAAGGAAGAAAGGAAGCAAGCAAGCAAGCACAAAGCAGACACTATTCAGTGCTGTGAATTAACTGTAAAGATTCAGAGCTATCAGCTCTGTTAATTAATGGTAAAGATTAAGGGCCAGATCCTCAGCTGGTATAAACTGGTTTATCATCAATAAAGTCCATACAGTATAGCTGATTTACATCAGCTTAAGAGCTGTGGTCCTTATATGCTAGGGCCTATATGTTTAAAGGTATTTAGACACCTAACCTTCATTGAAATTAATAATATATACACTTTTGAAATTTGTGTGTTAGGTGTCTAAAAGCCCTTTTAAAACTCTCCCTAAATTTCTTAGATATCATTATATTCACATTAAGTTCATGTACCTAAAAGCTCTATGTTTTATTGCCATACCTATACCTCTCCTACTCCTTCTGCATGTGTGTCTTCCTGTACAAATCTATTCTTCGTTGTACCTTCTTCTTTGGACTTGATTGTGTTTTTGGGCAGGATCCTGTGTTAGTGTCAGCATGCAGTCCAAAATATGTCCTAATGCTTTTCTGTCTTCTCTCTACTGCCCATATTATTTATTTATTTAGTGTCTTTCATTATGCTGTATTTTCTGCCTAGTGCAATCTCCTTCTTATCTGCCAAGCTTTCTATCTCTTCTCCTTAAAACTTCCCTCTGAGCAATCATTTTTCTTTCCTTCTTCCCCAACAATGTCCATACCAGTTCTCTTCTGCACTACTGTCCTGCAGATTTACTGCATGGCAGAAATACAGGAAGAAAAGTAACATGAGAGAATTCTATGTCCCCGGTCCATAAATATGTGAAACACCTGTAATGCATCTGGTATAGAAGAAAAGACTTTTCTGTTGTCTAGGACTTTTTCAGGTTTGCAGCCAAGTCTCTCAGTACTGCCCAGTACATCATACACCATAACTTTATGCTGGATAGACTACACCAGGGGCAGCAACATTTTTGGGCAGAGTGCCAAAAACATCCACAACCTTGACTAGTAACATGTTGACGTGCCAGGGTTGGGCAGTAGGGGAGCCACAAAGGGCCCAATCCTTGTTGTGGAACCCCCTTCTCCACTGTGTACCTTGAGGTACTCATGCCAAACAAAAAGCCTTTGCATGCCATACTTTGGCACCTGTGCCCGCCTCCATTCGATTAGGTGCTCCCGTGCGGCCTTAGCCTGGACTATGGACCGCGCCTGCCCTGGGCTCACGGGTGGACCCCACAGGCTACCCCTGCTGACGTCAGGGGGTCCCCTTAACTCATCTGCCACGACTTGGGATGTTACTTCAGTGGAGGGGTTCCCCTTTGGGGCAGCCTCCAGGGTCGTCGCACCTCCCGGCGGGCACTCACATGGCTCCGACCTCCCCTACACGCCAGCCACTCGCCACCTTGGGGTGCCGATCTTCGGGCCCCTTTGGCATTCTCTGCTCTCCCCAATCTCTGCCCATGGCCTGCCAGCTACGTGCCTGAGTCTTCGGGCCTTGGTGTATGGTCCTCGAAGTCCTTGGACCTGGTCCCTCCAATCTGACACCCTACTGCCCTATACTGATCACCCTGTGACGTGATGTGCCAATCCCACCACCGTGACAACTGAGACCCCAAGCTACTGGGCCAGGAGGCCCCGAAGGATGCCTCTGGTCTATGGGCTGCGTGGATTCCCCTAGGCCTGGGTTCCACAGTCCCGGCGGCTCACCCCACTCAGGTATTGAGTCCCCGCCTCTTCCTAGGGCCGCAGTGGGCCACGTAGGTCACCTGTGAGGTCCCTCTTTGGGTCTTCAGCCGCCCTCCGGTGCAGCCCGATAAGGCTCCATTGGCCACATTCCCAGTTACCTCCTCTCCTAAGCTTTAATGCCAGTTCCTTCTCTGCTCTAAGTGCCGGTGTGTGCCGACGTTACTCTCTCCCTACTTCTGCTACCAGTCTCTCCACCGGTGCTGCTGCCGGGTCTATCCCAGGTGCTGTCGCTGTGGCCTCCGCCGGCTACTTCACCGGCGTAACTCCTGGCTCTGCTGCCGCCTCTACTGACGGCGTCACTGCCGACTCCGTCAGCTCCGCTGCCAGCCTCGCTGCCGGCTTCTATGCTAAAGTTGCTGCCGGTGTTCCTGCCGGCTCCGTTGTCGGTGTCGTTGCTGCCTCTGTTGACTCCCCTGTCGGAGCCTCTCCAGGCTCCACCCCCAACTCTCCATACTGCTGGGTGTGGCGGCTGAGCCCCTCCGAGGGAGGGTTCTCCCCTCAAGCCTCTGCTTGTCAGCCACCTCTCCGCATCATCGGAGCCGCTTTTTATCTCCGCCGGGCAGCGTCTCCCACCCACGCTGCTCGGCCGCAGCTGAATATATGCGCGGCTAATTATCCGCAATGGCGGTCTCGCCGTGTGCATCTCCTCCAGCTCTTCGGGCTCTGTGGGAGGTAAGTGGGGCTCTACTTTGGCCTGGGCCCCTCCTGCAACCCCAGCTCCCCTGGGACAGCACCGATGCTGGAGGTTGCCTACTCTTGAACTACGTTCTTTGCCATTCTGATATGCAATTTTTTCCCCACACCATTGTTGGTCAGTACATCTCATTGTCCAAAACCAAAAAATCATACTTCATTATATTAATTTCTCCCACTGAAGAGGAATTCTGAATTAGTGTAACAAAAATGAGGAGAAAAAAAAATTGCAAGTGTACTGGTCTCCTCAATTGTGACCTTCTTTCAAAACAATCTCATTGGATCCTTTCAGTCTATAAAGGAAACCAGTTCACAAGTCTCTTCAGCTAGGAACAGACATTACACACAACCTGGTTTAAGTGATCAGAATCTGGTTTAAAGCTGTAACAGGACAGATGTTGAGTGCACATAAACCAGTTTCAAAATGGCTGAAACTGGTTTGAGATAAACCTGGTTGAATGTAATATTAGACTTAACTGATTTGGGTCAAACCAGTTTATGTAATCTCTGTCCCAGACCCTTGGCTGGTTTAAACTAAACCAGATACCCCCAGCATCCTGGCATGCACTCCGGGCTTGGCAGGACTCTCTGCTCCACAGAAGGACTGGCCCCTTCCCTCTGCTCCCTGGCTGCAGCTCCAGGACAGACTTGCAGGCACTGAAAGTCTGCTTGGCTTGTCCCTGCTAAGCAGGGATTATTCCCCCCTCCCCTATGCCTTACACAGACACCTCAGCATTAGCTGGCAGACCACATGCTGGCTACAGTCTGTGCTGTGGGAGACGACAGAGACAGACAGGCTTTTGGAGCTAATCAACAGGTCACTTAATGTCCTTACTTGGAAAACCTGTTTAAGAAGAGCTGTTTAAGAACAGCTCCATTAGTTAATGGAGAGAGGCTTTGTTTTCTTAACTGGTTGATAAACGCTGAGCTAGGGGTGATAAATATTCCCTGCTGGGCTGCTTGGGAAGAGTGGGAGGGAGGAATAATCAGAGCATCTTTCTGACACCTGGCCATGCCCCCCCTCAGTTCAGTGCTGTGGAAGCAAGTGAGGGCTGCTCTAGCACCCCCCAGATTCTAGCCTGAGCCACTGCAGGCATGTACCCCCATGTCAAGAATGAAAAGGGAATGTCTATAAATCAGTTCAAGTTTTGCAGATTAGACTAACATGCAAAGATTGAATCAATTCAGGCCCAGGTTTTTTGAATGTCTGTCCCTAGCCTTTATGTTCACTGGGTACCCTCATCATTTTATTTTATTAAGTATTAAAGGTTTTCAGCCCATTATAGTTATTTTCAGTTTGACAATTTTTGACACAGGAAAGAGATTTTAGCCCAATCTATACTCTGTTATACAGCCTCTTTATAGTTCTTGCTGCTATACTGTCCTCTGATGTCTGTGCTGTTTCCCACAGAATACCAAGATTAAAGCAGTCAAGGCACTCAATGGTCCTGGCCCAGGATAGCCACAAGATCAGGTAATGCTCTAACATGCTGCAATTCTCTAGTGCCAGGGAACTGTTGACCACAAGGGCAAATCTGTTCTGTAGGTTGCTGACCTTTTTCAACCTGAAACTGTAGTATGGACTTCCACAGGAATTAAGGACCACCAGCATTCACCAACTTTCACTCTAAGAACAAAAGTGCACCACATAGACCTTGTCTTACTTAAAACAAAAACATAGTAACATCAATTTAAAAAAATATGTATCATTAGAAATATAAAATACTGTACTTCACATGCAGTTCTTCCCTGGGGCAAGATGAAAGAATTAACCACCCATGAGAGATGTTAGTCCCATCACTTAAGGCACTACAATAGGGTTGGCAGTGTGTTCTGGCAGTGGGCCAGAGTGATCCACTTTAGGTCCAAGGCAGGCTGACATAGGAACCTGGCTTCTGCTACTCCTTCTCCCCACTAGTATGGCATGGCATGGAATAGACAAAGCCTCTGCTGTCAAATATCACTTGCATCCCCACTCTGGGCTGAATAAAATGGATCTGCAGGATGTATTAAAAAAGATGTTCAGGTAATATCATGATGAGGGTGATAAATGAATGCTGGAATAGTTGCCAGTTCTAGTTCTTAGTATCCATTTCAGAAATAAAACAAAATTGTTGCAATGATTTGAACGGCATTTCTATACCTCAGACAGGGCCTAACTGCTTGCAATCTGTTAGTTATATGTCACTACAAGTCTGATGAATGAATTTTCAGCTGTCAGTCTCCTGTTTTAGCACAGACTCAATAATAAGCATGTGCATTTTATTATGATGTGGCTACTGCCTTTGCAAAATTCCTTTAGATTTTGGAAGAAAACAAAGGCATGAATGAACCATTGAATAGTATTTCTGATGAAGAAACAATTGCTAGCATTATGTGCGTAGATTGCTGTTGAACTGTCTATAACACATTTTTCTGGAATGTAATCTGAATAGAAATAATGTCCTAGTGAATAGAGCTGGGGAATCTGTCACAACATTACAGTAAAATTTAAATTTTCTGAAACTCAATATTATCTAAAACAGGGTCACACATCCTAAAGTTTCTTATTTCAAATTCCCCTCAGTCAGAGAAACTTGATGCTCTAATGCATTCACTATCCCCCATGATATTTGAATAATCAAAGTCATACTGTGTTTTTCACTACAAAGAACACAAATCCCTTCAGTTAATGAAAGTCGTGAATCATTAATGAACTGATTACAAAAGGTATATTTAATGTTGATAATTATTAAACCATTGGGTTATGAGATATAGTTAACAAAGAAAGTCCACAGAACTAGGCAGGATACAAATGGAATATTTAGGCTCTGCTCCTACCAAGACACATGAATGTGTATAATTCTATGCATGTCAGCAGTTCCATATAAGTAAGACCTGGTTTAAATCACAGACCCAGCTCACAGCACGGTGGCTCCTTTAATCTTGGAGTTTCCCCTGTGCGGCCCCCTGTCGCTAATCAATGGAGAGGACCTGTTGGCCCCAGTGTTTGCTACTTGCTCCTGATGACCAGGAGGTGAAAACCATGGTTTTAAATATTTCACAGTTTCTGCCTCCTGTCTGTTCAGCAGCAAGTGGCAGTAGTAAAAAATGGCAGCATATTTAAACTGCAGCTTTCACCTCCTGGCCATCAGGTCTGAGCAGCAAGCAGAGGGGCTAACGGGGCCCCTCCATCAATCAGTGATGTGGGCGGTGCATGGGGGGAACTCCAAGATTAAGGGAGTCACCACACCATGAGCTGGGCCCATGATTTAAACCGGGCCCTATATATAAGTTAATGGTACCACTTACATGTATGTATATGCATACTTTAGCTTTTGCAAGTGAGAGCCATCATTATGTACCACCACCACCACCACAGGCATAAACCCACTTAGGGCCAGATTCCCTTCCACCTATTAGGCATGTAAGTGGATTTAAGTGCCTAAATGTGATCACACTTCAGTTTGAGTCCCTGAAAATCTATTAATACAAAAGTTGGGTGGGTCTTCCTTCTCCAAGCTGTTTTTTTTTTCCAACTCAGTCTTCAGGATAAATGGACTGTGAGCGCATCTACACAAGACATTTACTGTGGAGTAGAGTAATTAGCTTTGCAGTAAATATAATGCATCTACATGTGAGCCCCTATTAGGCAAGTACTATCCTGCTGTGTAGTTTTTCACTCAGCAGCAGCACACATGTAGATGCTGCTCTTCTGGATAGCCCCATACTTCTGCCCTGCTGGATAGTCCCATAGCACCCTCATGCTGCACCCAGCCCCAACGCCCCTTCCTCCTTCCCCCCACCCCACCCTCTCCACAGCACACTGAGCTGGGTTGGGGAAGCAGCTCCAGGCTGACAGGTTGCCCCCCCCCCCCCCCCTGAGTCCCCTGATGGCCAGGGCTACTCTGACCTGGCTCAATGTGCTGTGGTCCTGGGTCCATGCTGAAACAGTGTGCCCAGGAGCAATAAATTCTGGAGCAATAAACTCTGGAGTTTATCACTTTGTATCAATTGCCTGTGTAGATGTGCCCTGTGTGTCAGAAAAGACCTTGTTAGGTCTTCAGGGACGCAAACAGGGTGGGACAGAATTGCACTTGGGTGCCTACATCCACTTAGATGTCTAGTAGGTAGAACTGGATCTGGCTAGTTCTCTGAATTATGTCAGAGAAAAGTTCCCCATCTTCATCATTCACAACTCCTGTTCAATTATGCAACAGCTTTTGGGTGGCAGGGTGAGATAATCTGTTTGGATCCTCCAAAACTATTTGCCAGACATGAGAATTAATAATCCTTGTGACATTTTGACACTTGAACGTGTGGCTGCAAATGTTAAAATATCAATTGCTTTTAAAATTCTGCCTAACTTTTTGCCCTTGGCAATGGATTCTCACTAGTTACCTATGCACTCTGTTGGGAAATATTTTCTTTTATCCATTTTAATTATTTTCCCTTTCAAGTTCACTTCAAGTTTGCCTTCATACAAGATCTGAAAATACTCACACTTGGCCATAATATATAGCACTACCTTAGTTTAGTCAGAGTACAGAAAGTGCAGTACAGAGCAGGGTGGCTGCAAACTGTCTCCCCAGCTAGACTATGGCCATGGATAGACATTACATTTGTGCTGGGAGAAGGGTCTTTCTTCTGGCACAAAAAGAAAGTTTAACATGGCTTGCAGAAAAGAACTGGAAGAAAGTTAGACTGATTCCTACCAGCAATCTCTCTCCCATAATTTGAATGGTTGCATACTTCTATGGGGTTTTTGAGATCACTCAATATCCCAGTCTTCTCCTCTCATTCTCTCCCTCTAAGAGACAGGGAAGGAGGAAGAGCACTTCCCTCAGTAGCCTGCCCAGGGATAGCTGTCAGTGAGCTCTGTGGGGACCCTGCCTTAAAAATGTTCATCCATCAGCTGATTGGCAAGGGAAAGGGGAGAAAAGGACATTCACCTCTAATGAAAATCCTCCCAGGGCCGCAGGATGGTTGCAACCAGAGAGAATGGCTCCAGGTCACCCGCCCCCAACCCCACCCCCAACATGCACACTTCTCCAGATCAGTCCAGAGGAGTATGAGGGACAGCAGTTAGCTATCCCGTGACAGCAAGGGTCCTTCACTCCAGGAGCCTTGCCACTGCGGGAGAATGGTTTCCAGTCCCCTCGACCTAAACAAGTGTCAGGGGCGGGAGGAGGCAGAAAGCTGCTGTGCTGCATCAGCACAGTTACCCAATGATATGAATGCCTGTTTATAACCTAGAAAACATTACACCTCTAAGAAATGCATTTCTATTTCCTTGACTTATTTAATTGGTTTCTGTTTTATAAAGTATTCAAATTCCAAGCTTTTGCAGATATTTTTATCCAAAAGTAGCATTCTCTGTTTTGCAGTGCAGCCCACCCAAACGAGAACTTTTCCAATGGAGTCTGCTCTGACTTCCTGGTGTCATATTGAATGAAATAGTTTGAATGTTTGTAATGGTTGCCCATTAGCCAGTTTCAGGAAGAAGATAAGATGTAGCTCCTTATCTAGCTCATTGTTTTGGACTATGTGCAAAAGGTCCTGACTTTGTTTAAAGTCTTAACTTCTGAATTTTATCTTTAGAAGTCTTTTACAAAGAGCAAATATCCTGAGTTCTGAGAGATCAAACCCTAAAGCCTTTTGACAGATTGGTAAGAAAAGGTCACTTGCAGTGGTATGGAAGTTCCCTAGAATAATTAAAATGATCAACAAAAAGAAACTAATTACTAAGCAAAAGAATCTGTTGAGTAAGATCTGAGCCCAAATTTGGGGGTAATGACAGGTTTGAGTAGGAGGAGCCCATTGACGGCAGCTCACTCAATAAAAACTGTAATTTACTGTCCCAATTTGGAGGTGACTTCACTTGCAGAACAACGAAGGAAGAATCGCAAGTGTAGGCTGGAACAGACTGATCACCTGATCCACCCTCTCCGTGAACACGAATCTCTTAGTTCACGCTGAAGCCACGGAGCACCTGAAAGGGACTGAAGGAAGGGGACTTAGTCCTATCACTGCTGAGGCCAGCCTATTGAATTGTATTGCTGAGGCGAGTCCATTGAACCGTACTACTGAGGCCAACCCATTAAATTGTACTACTGAGGAATGAAACCATATTTTGGTATTTGGCTTCTCGGAATTCTAGGATTGTAAGTATAATATGAAAAATAATAGTATTGATTCAAATTTAACTTTTAGTTGTAATTGTAGTTGTTTTTGTAATACTAATTCTTATAGCATTGTTTGGGAAGGAAGTGCATTCGGAGCATTGTTTCTGATATATGTAATTATTGTGTTCTTAATGTTTGTGGTGTTTCTTAAAGCTAAGCAGTGTTATATACGTAGCAAAGAGTTTTAAAATAAAATTGTGTTGTAGAAATTAAGTGTGTAATCATTGTGAAATCGTGCAATCAGCTAACTACTCCCCCAGCCAGTGCATCAAAATGAATCAGTAAATTGTGTGGGATTTTCTCTATTCCATAACCCACTAGAGATACCTGGCAAATACTCCACTGTTGAATACAGTCTCCCATCTCTTTGCTTATCTATAAGTCCATGTATATCAAGGTCAATGGGCAGATACAGAGGCAATGTTTCCCCTCCACATGCACAAGAATGTGGGTGAGAAGGGAATAATATGGCCCAAAGTTTATATAGCCTGGAAGCCCTCTCATTTGTGCCATGTTCTAGACTTTCTCTAACCCTTTAATAAACAGCAGGGAGTGAAGTAATGTGTCACTTTGTGACCTCAAGCGAGGCATTTAGCCTTTTATTGCCTCATCTGCACAATGAGGATAATTATGTTTACTCGTTCGTAAAGACCTTTGAGATCTGCAGGTGAAAGACTTCCAAACTTTGAATTTTTAGTGTTATTATTAATCATCTTCTTCTTGCATTGAGTACAATGATAACTCTGTTTAGTAAGCCACTGAAATGGTGTGTATCCTTCTGGATATTATTAAAGGATAATCCATACTACAGTGAAATTCTTATTTTTCTCGATGAAATAGGCAGCAAATCAAACAAGCCAAATAAGGAAAGATGAATGAGTTTTATATTTGTGAGGAGAAAATTGGAAATAATGTAATGTTAATCTTATTTACATTACATAGATAAGTTTAAAAATATAACAACTGCTTTTCTACAACTATCACCTTTCAATAAGCCTCCTGAAGCCATTTGATTTAGGAAACAGAGGGTGCCTATACAAGAGCAGTAAGGCTGCTCCAGTATACTGTAGTTACAGTGCATTGGAGCAGATTTGATTAACTGATTCTGCTGAAGCATGGTAATTATCGTACTCCAGGAGACTCCAGCATCTCATGCATTGGCATCCCCATGCTTAAAAATGGTGGCAAGAGTGTTTAACTAAAACTCATTCGATAAGCTTTAGTTAAAGTGCCCCCACTGCCATTTTTTAGTGCGGGAATGCTGATACACATTCCTTCCCCCCACATGTACACACCCAGTGCATGTGTATAAACAACCCTATTGATCAAATGTTATGTCAGACTAGCAGAAAATATTGATAGTCACAAAAAGGCTTCATACAGTCATGTTACCACACAACGTTCTGGAAAATATGGGAAGGGACCATGGTTTTTAAAACTGTCATTTGGAAGATTAAACATGGTAAATGGCAACTAAAAATTCCATTTTACAATGGGCTACACTAGTGTACATTAGCAAGACACTGGGTGTATCTATATGTGTAATTAAGGTGGAGCAATAAACTCTAACACAGTCCGCACTGGAGTCAAGTGCTCCAGGGCACAGGGTCGACACGTGTCCGGGACTGAAGCACTCTGAGCCAGGGCACATCAGTCCTGGGCTGGCAGAGGACACATGGGGACAGCTCTGGCCTCTGGGTGGCATTGAGGAGCTGTGGAGGGGCTGGCTGGGGCATGAGGGTGCTAAAGTGTAGTGCTAAGGTGGCAGGCAGCCTCTGCACTTTAGCACCCTCATGCCCCAGCCAGCCCCTGCCACCACCTACACATGCATTTTGGCACACATAAGTACTCTGCTATAAGATAGTACTGTCCCCAACAGTACTATTTTGTGGCAGAGTTAACTAATTTACTGCCCCTAATACCAGCACACATGTAGATGGTAATGCTTTACTACAGAGCTAATTAGTATAGTCTACAGTAAAGCGTATGTGTAGATGCACCCACTGTGAGCAAATTTTTACCTGACCCTCAGAATACTCTTTAAAACGTATTCAAGTTCATTTATATCAAAAGATTTGTTTTCAATAAGGAAAATGGACATAATGTAGCATAATTCTCACACTCGAGGTGATTTTTAAGCAGGGATTTGTCATTTTCAAGCAGTATAACTTAGAAAATGATGGAAACAGAAGAACTGCTGAAAAATAAGTAGAAGATGACAAAAATATAAAAACTTTTTAATTTAAAATGAAGCATGTCAAAAGGAAGATGTTCCCTGAAGTTTTCCAAGAATTAATGCCTGAAAATGAAATGTGTACATGTTTGCGAGAGAATATTCAGTGAAATTAAAAAAAACAAACAAACTAATTTCTTTGTAAATGATGTAACAAACAGAAACATATTCTCAAAGAGATTCTATGATTACATTTTCTTTTTTCTAGAACAGCCCGACATCACAAATTTTATAGGAGACATCTTCATCTTATTTTATGTTATACCTATATCTTTAGCATGGACACGATTTACCAATACGCTCTAGGTAACTTAAACACAACTGTTTTCACAAAGCAAGCATTTAGACATTTAGCAAGCACTCAGATGTGAACACAGAAAATTAGCTCAGCTCCTAAAATGGGGCATGCCAATTTGGCATTCCTATGAGGGAAATATTCTTATGCTACTATCTTTGCAGCATAAGAAATTAGATTAGCATTACACAATGACTGAAAATTATTCATTCTTGAATAGTCCCACTATTTCTCATAAAAGATCCCTAGAAAATGTGTTCACAACTTAGGGGTAACAAGTATGTCCAAACAGGGTTGCTTCTATTTTTTTCTTGCTTATGGCTAGGTAAAATTTTGAATTAAACTGAAACCTTGTTTACTATTGCAATATGGGGTCAGGTTATGGAGAACATAAAGAACTTAGGATCCAGACCATACATACAGCTGCAGTGCCTTGAAGTACCTCAGCTTGATTCAGCTTCTCATTCAAAATGGAAAGAGGAAGTACTTTACTAGAGTTCAAGAGCAGTGTTCCTCTGCCACTAACAGTAGATCTTGTTGCATGGGTCACTGAGCACGTTTTATTATCGTTTCTCGCCCTCTTGAAGGCTCAGATGAAGTATAGTACTGCCATCCCACATTAAAAGTTAGAATGTGTTTTGAGGTTTTTGGTTGTAGCCCTGTTGGTCTAAGGACACAGGCAGACAAGGTTCTTTGGATAGATGTGATATCTTTTATTAGACAAAATAAATAGTTGGAAAAATTGTTCTTTGCAAGGTTTTGCACACAAACTATGCCTGAAGAAGGGTGTTTGTGCCTGAAAGCTTGCAAAGAACAATTTTTCCAACTGTTTAGTTGGTCTAATGAAAGATATCACATCTTGTCTGCCAGAATATGCTCTGAGCAGTCACATAGCAAAGCTTACTATAATCTCAGCCTACTCTGGACAGAGTTGGAGCTGGTTGTGCCCCCACTCCTTCCCCCACCAACACTGACCTTGGTATTAGGCACTGAAGCTCACATGTCCACCTGTGATGATGTGAATCCCTCATGCCAAGCACCTGGGATGTTTTGTATCGCTACATGTAAAGGTGATGCCAAACACCAGGCAGGGTGAATAGGATCTAAAACACTGTGAATAAGTTTCTAAGGCACTAGAAAAAATTCTGTACACTTGCAGAAGTTTTTTTTTTTAAATGCTTTTCAGTTTTCAGTATGGAAAACATGATTTGGTTGGGAATACACAAATATGCAACATATGCTTTAGTAATATAATCAGTACATTGAAACATAAACACACCTGTTAATGTCTGATCCACCAAATTGGTTGCCATGAAAGTCACAGCTGGTGTAGATACAGCAGTTACCCTGGTGACTTGAGTTGGCATCAAAGGAGTCATATGGGCATCCATTCTAGAAGCAGCACCTGCATGTGAACCATAATGAAAACATTACTTTTTTCCATTGAATAAAAGTATCAAAAATAATCTTTTTGCAATCTTATTCAAAGCACCTTTATTTACTGGCTGTTAAATATAACTGGAGACATACTCCAAAGCATTCCTTTGAATGTTTCAGTCCTTCTTTTGTGTGTGCTCTAGTTAGTAACTCTGGACACTGACAAGGTTATAAGAAAAGTAGTCAATTTTAAGAAATTACTAAGAAAATCTTATTGATTTAGTAAACGTCCAGTAGCTCCACCAGAAAATGAATTTCCTGGTGACATATTTAACCAAACAGGAACTAGATATATACCACATTCAATTATCTTATTCAGAATGAACCAAAGCACTTTTAATGCCTCATATAGGAAAAATAGGCTGCTTAGGACCCAATATTATTCGCAGAAAATATTTGGCAAATAATTTAACATAAGAACTACTTCCAAGGAAATCACAATCTGCTCACAAACAATTCACAAATGGAAAATGGCTAAATTGATCAAAAAATTATACATGATAGAATACTCATCCATTTCATCTGCTAAAACTATGCTACATTAAAGCTGGACCGCTTATTCCTCAAGAGATATTTCAGTGTAGGGCCACTGACAAATTCATTGAAAGAACTGCAGCATTAACTTACAGCTATGTGTGATTTTAGTCACACAAAGTTTCATGTGGTCATGTGTGATTCCATACTTGCAAATTTTGCTGTACATCTATTTTATTGAATACTTTACCTGTACCCAGTAGTTTTTATATCTCCTTTTCCACATTACATGGTCATTGCTATAGAACACTTCTTTAATATTTACTATATATTGTAAAAATTCCTCTTGAATCTTGCTCACTGTACCTTGCATTTAATATTTATTGAATAAACGACACTGGAAAAGCTTCTGCCCTAGTGGGAAAGAAGGGGCCCAAGCTACAAGATAGGGGCCTGTACCTTCCAGGGTAGCATCCATATCATTAACCATCTGGTTTGTTCTCTTTATCCTGGCCCCGCATCTCCCACTCAGCTTTCCACTGGACCAGTGTCAAGGCCTAGAGAGATGTCTGAGTAATGACTAGCTTATGTCTTGGTACCACCACAAATCCCTGGACCAATGTCCTAATTATTGGCTACTGGGCTAGAAGATGAAAAGGCTACCCCACCTCCTCTTCCATCTAAAACCTGCTAGTCATGGGGGGTTTTGCAATTAAAAGTTTGGCTTTACACATGTACATAAGTGATACTATTTTCCTGCACAGCTGTGTGGCCAAAGCAAGTATGCCTATATGGGTACTGATGAACTGAAAACTATGAGCAGGCTGCTACACATTACAGCATTCCTTTCCTTTTTCATCCTTGTGATGAAGTTTTTAGCAGAATTTGCAGATTCATTTGAATTTGTGAGGGCCATGCCATGAGTCCTTTACCATAGCCTCACACTTGCAACTTCTGGGCGGTAAACCATGTATGCACTTTAGTACCCATGCCACCCCAGCCCCAACCTACAAGCAAAAATTGCTGTGTATGTGCCATTTATGTGAATAAAACAAAATATGACTTAGCTAAGAATGCCTTTTGGCTCTCTGATTGCGAGACTGATACTAGATTAATAAACAAAACTACCACTAACACACAGCATGTTCATCCAATTGTTATATACAACAAAAGCATTTTATGAAATAAATAATATAGCTTATATCAGCTATTTATTTATTAAAAATACTGTTTGCATCTGTTTGAATTGGAAGACTGTTTTGTTTCTTGTTCATATCTGAGATGTAAATCAGAATATATGAAGTTAACACTGAGGCTTCTAGCTGCTGCAACTGGGGTCAGGAGTATTCAGTAATCAAAGATATAAGATTCATCCTAGCTAGACAACTGAAGAGACAAGATATATTCAAAAGGTGGCTCTTCTGGAAGCAACAAAAATAACTAGTCATGTGTATATTTTGCTGTTATGCATGCATATCCCCTTTGAATTTAATACAAGTGATTCGTGCAGTGAGTAGAATAAATCACTCACAGTGAATGCTTGCAATTCTTCCTCCTACCTCCAGTCTTCAAATTACAATTGTAACATCTGTCGTTTCCCCAATAAGTGGAGGGCTCCCTACTCAAGTCACTTAAAACTTTGGAGAAATATATTGTAATGATCAATGGTCCAGTCAGGATAGAGTAAATGATCTGACACTTTGTGGTCACAGTAGTCCCATCCACAAAAAACGCACCATAAAAGGAGCTGGGACAGAAGAATAGTTGAGTTAACTCCTATTGCATATCTTATAACGAATGATCTTATCACTGAGAGGGACTAGTTCCCTGGCAACATGGTTTCAATAGAGCTAGATTTCTAGGATTCCTCTACCTGCCACAGATCCTAAATGTCCCATGGGACTTCTACATCACAGAGGATACACTATGGGAACACTCAATACCCTCAGATTAGTTCCATTTTAATGAGCTTTATGTGGGCTAGGTTAATGCATGACATCCTTACATGCAATGCAATGCACCCTTACATTCCAGCATCCCTGCAGATGATGTCAAAAAATCTTTAATTTCAACTTTCATATTGGGGGATAGCTCCCTGCCTAGACCTGATGGCACATAATCTGAACCTAGCAACTCTATAGAAATATATCACCAGGACTACTGACTAATATTTATTGTCTTTTCCAGTTAACAAGTTTTAAAGCTGCTATTTTAATGCATTCTCATATTATCAATTACAGTTTCTTGGAGGAAAATTGGAGTTTAGGCTATAAACCAGATCGGTGAGATGTACCCTCCTAAGAGCTGAAGGAGGATTTAAAAACACAGTAAATCATTTTAACGATGCTCCATTTTTTAAGACTCTGTCCTCTACTGCAGCAGAGGTGGCAAAAATATAAAACTTATGAAAGTAGTAATGTTTAACAGAAGTAGAAAGGAATGTTTTCATAAAGGGTTAAAATGACTAAGAAAACCAGGAAGAAAAAAATAAAAACTCTTACAAAAGTGACAGATCTGTGAAAAAAATCTGGTATTCAGAGAATTAAATATTTGATGCATATGAGGAATAAAGTATGATATTTATGGAATTAGAGGAGACAGAATTTTAAAGCACAGTGAATGCTATCGGGATGGCCTATGGTTAGTCAGAGGGATTCCCTGTCATGTTAGTGGGACACAGAGAAGATAAAGGAGATTGACTCATTCCAGGTTCATTACCTTTAGGGTTTCAAGAGTGATCCAGAAAACAGTATGATCAGCTCAGCAGTAATATTATCTGGCAAGGGACAACCATACCAGATAGGATTCATAATATGCCAAGGGCATTCCATGTTTGCAAGATTTATTTGGAGGAAGAAATGGAATTTGTACCCATGGAGATGGATAAATATTTTGATCTGAGAACAGATGACTATTCGGTTTTTTGCTTTATTACTCAGAGATTTATTGTTATGGTATTGTAAGAGTGATGTTGTAGCCACAATTGTCCAGATATACAAGAGGCAAGGGTTTCTTAGGGTGATATCTTGTATTGAACCAACTGTACAGAGTTGGGATAGACTTAAACAAGCTTTCAAATGTCTAAGGTCACCTAAAGAAGAATGTCTTACATTTGAAAGTCTATGTAACTTTATCCCAACTGTACCATTTGTCCAATAAAAAAACACCCTAAGAAATCCTTGCCTCTTGCATATATTATTGTTATACAATTTTGGAGTACATAGTGCATAGGGCTCTTTGAATTACAGGTTCAAATTCCCGGTAGGGTCAATTCAGATCTTCATTTTTTTAGGTAGCTAAACTGCATAGTGAACTAGAGATGAAAATGATCCAAGACCTTAAGAAAATGGATGGATGTCTACTGTAGGAGCATGTCAAAGCTCTACTGGCACTTTGCCAGAATAGTTAAGACTTTGTTTTGTGCTTCATTCATGTGTTGCTTTGTAATTGTGTTAGGTAGGCTGTCAGCTGCCAAAATCAGGAAATGGGTACCTATCAACTGAACTATTTATAAAATTCTTAGTAACTTCACAAGAAGAAAACTGTGCAGGGAATATGAGTTAGCATTAACAAATTCACTATTCTGAGATTTATTTATAAACCCTCTATCTTCTGTCTATTTACCATCACCCATGACTCCTGTCTTCCAAGAGAAGCAGTTGTTTCCTGAAACTAATATTCCCTGACCACTCAGGGTAGCAAACCATCATTCTCCACTTTTACTTGAGACCCATCTTTGATCTTCTGTCTTCACTGATGCAAGACTGAACGCCTTTGGAGAATTCAAGTGGCACCTTAAAAGGAGTATTCCATCAATCAACACTATGCTGTGGTTTTACAAGACATTACTTGTAGTAGAACAGTAGACATCTAATAAAACCTTAATCCTGAAATCACAATCACACAAATGTGGTGGCAGATTAGGAATGGAGACAATAGAAGTTATAGGTCAAATTTAAATATATATTTATTGTATTGTGTATGTGTATTGTGTATGTGTGCAGACAAGGTTCCTTGGATGAATTTGATATCTTTTATTAGACCAACCCAAATGGTTGGAGAATAGTTATTAAGCAAGCTTTCGGGTTCAAAAACCCTTCGTCAGGTTCAGGAAGCTGCAGCAGTTGGTGTGTGCTCTTCCTGGATGGAATGTATGTGTGTGTGTTTGTATTACATCAATATTTGTTTTTGTCCTCTGCTTGAGACATTTGAAAAAATGTATGCATGCAAGAAGTGTATCTCATATTTTTACAGACTTTTCCATGTAACATCATTCATTTAAGTCAGGGGTTTTCAATCCCTCGGCTGCAGCCTGGTGCCGGGCCATGGTGGGTCGCTGCTGGTCTGCAGCACAGTTGGCTACCAGACCGGAAGTGGCTGCAGATTGGCAAACTATGGCTCTTCAAAGCCAGGCGGCGAGGCTGAAACGCCTTCTGCAGGGCCTGCAGCAGCTCAGCGTTTGGCCCGCCCCCTTGCCCAGAGGGTGGGGATATCCTTACCTGTACGCCGGCCAGAAATGCTGGTCGCGGTTGGTTGTGGCTGCTGTACCGCGGCATAAAAACTTTGGGAACCCTGATTTAATTTTCATAATTTAACATGCACAAAAATTCTCTCTAAGGGACATATGAATCCAAAATTGCAATGTGCCCTTCCAATTTATTCCTGGGGCAGACTGATTGATTTAGGAGCTAGTGCAGTGGGAGGAAAAGTGCTGGGTAAAACCCAGGCCAGTCTTCAGCTTATAATATAGATTTAACTCAAATAAGGTAAAAAAAAATGAAAAGACATAAATCACAGCTACAGCATATGCATTATGGGCCAGATCCTATTCTGTCTATTAGGGCCTGCATGGACTTAGGTGCCTAAATGCATTTTATACTACTCTGCTCAGGTCCCTGAAAATCCATTAATGAATCTACTTTTGTAACACACCATTGAGTTTGATCTTAAGACTGAATCATGAAAAAACAACATGGAGGGCTTACCTCCCCTTTCAGATTAACTATTTTTCAAACAATTAGAAATAGGACTGCATTTAGGTGTGTAAATCTACTTGTGCTCCTCATATGTGAAATAGAAACTGGTCCTAGATTGATAGATCGATACAGACATATATTTGTATCTGTATATCATAAATATATAAAGTGCACTGTCCTTATTGTATTGTGGTGGCACTCAAAGGTCCAAATAGTATTGGCACCCCTTTGTGTTTACTCATAAAACAGACATAAAATAGTCACAGACAAAATAAGTGTCACAGTAGTAGGGAATGCCCAAGGCCCACCCCCCCAGCCGCAGAAATCATAATGGTAACAGAAATAAGATATATGTTAACATTGGTTAGCTAAGGCACAGCTAAATCGTGGCTCTAAATCACCATTTTAGAAAGTAAATAAACAGCTGTACTATCTAGACTATCTAGACCTGGCCAATTTCTTGCAAATATATCTTAAGGGAGGACTTAAAGCAGGACCTTCAGAAATAGTATGTTTGGGGTGTTGTACCCATGATGATCCAGGAAATATGTAAGAAGCCAGGGGTATTGTTTGTTATTGGGATATTTTTTATTAGATAAACTGTATAGTTGGGAGATATATTAGACAAGCTTTCAGGCACAAAGCGCCCTTCCTCAAGTTTTGGAAATAAGCTTCTTTCCCGGACTTTAGTAAGCACTTTAGCAGGGGGCAAGGTATGGCAGGACAAGGGGTGAGAATTGGGTTGCTCGACTTCCCTGCCAACTGCCCCACCTACTGCTTCTTGCAGCAGTGGAAGGTTAGAGGAGGGCATGGTATGAATTTAAGACAACCCTCTAATAATTAGATTCTATACATGAAAAATTATAACACATTTAAAAAATTTTCATGTGTAGAATCTAATTATTGTGGGGTCATCTTAAATTTGAAGTTGTCTTTAATTTGAGTAAATACAGTAAGAAAATAGTGGTGGAAGAAATGGTCAAGTTAATATTTTAGCTTGAGACTATTGATAAACCAAGTAGGACAGGAAAACAGCTGATGTAATAGGATCGCCCTGATCTTCAAAAGGAGGTCCTAATATTCTTCCTGCTACCCCTAAACTCCTTATGAGCATAGTTGTCTATTGATAGTTACCCTTGAGAAGATAGTATGAGATACTTTAGGGAACTGCTGAGAAGATTATTTGCCAACAGCTTTAGAGTATATGTCAGTAAAAAAAATCCCATTATTCCTTCTTATTTTTAGTTATTAAATCAATCATTCCTAGAAGACATCCAAGGAAGAGATCACTTTGGATTGTAATACATTTATCCCATGTAAAACTAAATGTAAGGTTCTAAAGCCATCATTTAGAGGAGAGGAATTACATACTATGGCGTTAGGCAGCTTAGAGAATATTTTACTGAATCTAGGAGATTTGAACTTGGTCATCTCTAACAAAATATTGAACCATCCCCAGTATGAAGTGATGTTGTGACTTCAGGCAGGGATGATTTCTTTTTTAGGGTCTGCTTCTGCTCCTTTTTCAGTCATTGGCAAAACTATTAACTTTGACAGGAACAGGTTCGGGGCCTAAAAAATGAAGTAGCTCTTAGAAAGCACCATAAGGGTTCTAATGCTTTAGTGTGAGCTATACTCAAATATACTGGGAAAGTTCAGAAAAAGACCACATATATACGGTGTTCTATTTTACGAACACTGGCCAAAGGATCCTCACATGGACTATAATTTATAAATCTATAAGTAACTTTCTATAGAATAAGGGATATAATTTCAAAGTACTTTTAAATTATTTTGATGTGAACAATAAGGAAAATTGTATCCTATTACTTTCAGCTACTCTGGTAACAGATTAAAATGGTATTTGTTTTTCTGATCTTTTCTAATTTTGGTTTAGTAGGAATCAATTTGCAAATAATGATCTCCTTTCCATCTGTCCAGGAAAAGGCAGAAAAGAGCAGATAATTATTTTATATATCTTGAAGGTGACAACAAGACTCATGAAGAAAGTTAGAATGAAAATACCACACTTGCTTCACTCACATCACTAACATTTTGAGAATTCCCAGTAACTTTCAGGCAGACATTTAGGGCCAGATTTCTTGAAAGTCTCTACTTTATTATACTATTGATGTGTTCCCAGCAGAAGACCATGTTTCATGAGGCTGTGGCAGTGGAAAGTGAATTCAATATCTCTTACTGGAAACAGGCACCAACTACAAAGTGGATATAAACAGAGTCTACCGCTTCACTAGCTCTCAAGAAGTTCACCCACTGGAACAATGGCTATAAGAAGCAAATACACTTGCTTTTTTATATGGAACAGATCTTACTTCACCAGCATACTCTCTTGATGTATAACATAGTGGGAACATCTACATGTTCATTAATGCATAATTGGTTACTGAACATTTAATTTAGTACTTGTATAACCAAGTACCTGTATAACCACGTACTAAATTACATGCACAGCAACCAGATTTACCACGCAGTAGTGCTGGCAAATGCCTTCTTACTGATGCTACTGCACAGTATTGTATTAGCACTGTCTGTGCTGTGACTCTCTATGGTGGTGTTATTAGATTACTGTGTAGTTAGTATCTCATGTAGACGTACCCAGCATGAGGTTTAGCTACAGAAAGAGTACCTAGAGTAGATATCCAACCACATCCTCCAGAGGGAGAAATAAATTATCAAAGTCAGCTGAGAAGAGGTTGGGCTATACAAAGAACATTTCAGAGTCCGTTTCTTTTCCTGCAGGAATTGTTTTGCTTATCTGGTTCATCTGGGTTTGCTCAATAGTATGGATACCAGCATTTTCCAAAATGTCAGGTGAATTGGAGGGCTAGAGGGCTCTCTAGGTTGACCTGGCAGCAGACTGCCCTGAGGCCAGAAACTTGCATTACTCTGGATTTCTGGTCCCAGGACAGACCCACCATGTCCCTGTTGCCCACAGCTTTTAAGTTATACTCTTTATAATAACCTTGGTTTAACTTCCAGTATCCACTATTGCCCAGACTCCAATAATACACAACACTGCAACATTACCACTATTCCTGTTGTCAATCTTTATTAAAATATGACTCACAGGTCTGATAGCCTGGACAGTGATTCAACAATGTGGGCATATAAAGATTTGGATGAGATCAACAAATTTAATTGTGTTTGTGAACCAAAAGACACTTGAATTTAGGTCTTGTTTACTGGGGCCAATTTTCCCCTGTGTCTTGTATAGCTACCGATTGATCAGCTAAGTTCACCTGAAATAAATTTGTACAAATGATTAATATTACACTGCTGTATTCAAATGGAGCTTTCTCACTGACATCAGTAGTCATGGGATTAAGTCCAACTGCAGTATAATATCATTCCTTCCTTTATTTCTATTACAAATTTTATACTCTTAAATCAAAGTTTTCTGTAAGAAAATGTAATCAAAATATGTCACTACAAACCATCTAAGCTGACTGAGCCTCTCTAGGAACATATTGAGGTTCTTAGTCACAGCCTCACTGCTATTGACAGACTGTAACATCATTATACGGACTTATAAAGAATTATACTCATTCCCCATAGTCAAAAGGAAACAGAATAATTTGCATCTGGAGAACAAATCAATTCCAAAAACATTAGAGATGGGCTTGAATTAGAACTTTAAGTCCATCCTTTCACACACTTAATTTTGCAGTGAAAGGAGATTTGGGTTCTTAACTACAGATTTAAACTTGTTTCTATAGTTTTCCTTCTGCATTGGATTTAATTCAGATTTAGTTCAGTATCGTTTCATGCAAATTCCATATTTTGTTTGTTTATAATCTTGAGGGAACAGCAATTGGATCCAAAATCTGAAGCCCAACCAACATTTGGCCTCCATGACTTGCACAGCAGCCTAGAAAAGAAAATTGCAGCTCACTGAAAATGACTTTAGAATACAGATGAAAAAGTCATAAAGGTAAAACACAGTTCCATCTTGTGGCTTGCAATTTCATTCATATTTGCAGGAAATTATTCCATGGTTATCCTTACCATACAGAGGACAAGATTTAAAGGGACCAGAAATTCAAAGCTAAACATGCACAAATATACACATAAATTATGAGATTCCTAATCCCATTAGTTATATGTATGGATAAAGTCAGTGCATACATTGGTATAATACAGATATGGATGCTAAGCTTTGAAATTAGTGTCAATGCATGTACCATTTATGGTATATTTATTATTCATATGATTGATATATTGTATACATATTATTTGATATTCATTCTATTTGTTTTGTCAATGCATGGCATATTGATTGCTCCAACGTGCTTCCCTACAATGTACATCTCTTTCAGCTAATTTTCTATGTTGATTTGTTTTCACACTTTGGCACAATAAACATAAATAGCACAGCTCTCATTGGCAGTAAAGAAATTAGCTCACAAATTCCATCCATACTTCAGACTTTTTTGTTTATTGCATATGTGTGGACCACACACATATACCTTATGTTCACCCAAATATGCTTGATTAATTTAAGGCGATCATAACTTTTAAGGAATAAATATTTGTGTTTTTAGTACTTTATGCTCATAAAAAACCCAATCTTTGCAACAGACTGCTTTGGAATGCAAATGCCAAATAAGCACTACAGGGTTGGTTTAATGTCATAATGTAACATAAGCTTTCAAAATGAACTGAATCTAACCTTCAGGGCTAGAATAATACCTAAACTCAAATCATAAAGAACCTAACACACACATGCCATGCAAGACTGTGCTTTTTATGATTAAGCTTAGGTAAATTTAGTTGTAAAAATAAAATGATGAGGAAAAGAAGGATTGTCATTATCTCTGTGAAGATTTATATAATTTAAATTCTGGGGACTAGACTCAATGGATCAGAAAACATCTTCCAGGCCTATGTTTGTTTATTCCTCACATCTGAAGTAAGCTATTGCTCATGGAAGCTCATGTTTCTCTGAATGAGTTTAGTCTATAAGGTTTAACTCAGCCCTGCCTTCTGACTATGGTCCTATTGGCAGACTTAAAGCAAGACAGTTTCATTAGCAGGTTAAATAATTTAAGAAATTACTCTTCTCCCTTTTGATTTTCACTTAATTTAAAAATACAAGCAGCCTATCTGTAAGTAGAAGTATTCCCAGGATGGTTAAATCAGTTAAGGTTAAATTTCAGAAATCTGAAGCTTCCATGCAACCGATGTCACACCCTTATTAATATATTTGATGAGAACACATTATTTACATAAATGAAAATAAATGTCTTGGCTGTCATAACTTAAAACTGACAAAACTGTAATGTGAAATTAACTTTAGGCTCTGGAATTACTTTGGGCAGTATCTAGCTAATGCAACCAACCTCCTTGAGCCTTTCTCCATGCCCTGAAGAGGAAGAAAGCATCTAGTTGAATAGATCATTCCTGTTCTCCCACAAACTGCTCTTCAGGCTGGATTCTTTGCTCACTTGTTTTCTGAGTGTGTGTGTGTGTGTGTGTGTGTGTGTGTGTGTGTGTGTGTGTGTGTGTGTAAGTGGGTTCCAGCTGCCCTACCAGGTTACTAGTGGCAGATTCTTGTAGCAAAGCATAGAAATACTACTGTCCCATGTCATCCTAGTCACAATTCTGGAGCTGGATTTGGGGACTATGCTGTAGGTGTGCTTATGAGTTAGAAGTTCAGCCTCATCCACAAAAAACAGGCAAATGGTAGGGCAGGGCAGTACCTAAGAAACAAACTGGTTCAAAGACACATAAGCTTTCATAGTTAACTATGACTGGGGCTGTGAAACTTCAGCAGCTGTTTTGTTTCACAGGTGTTTCAACCCGTTTCAGCAAATGAAAAACCAAATCCAAAATGAAACAGGAGGCTCTGAAACATCTCTAAAATGAACCGAAACCATCCAAAAAATTTAGAGATGTTTCAGGATGTTTTGGAGGCAGGCTTGCAGGGAAACAAAAACTCAGATGAGGGAGGAGGAAAAGGGAGAGAAGGACTGTTCTGATATTGATATCTGTTGCTGGCCAGTGTCTGAGATCTGTCCTTGAGGTTCCTTCCAATCCCAGTGCTCTGGGGGACGAACAGGGAAAAATATATAAGGCTTTTTGTGAACTGCTCTCTGTCTGTTGTGAGATCTGTCTCTTGCAGCACAAGGAGCAGAGCACAGCATCTGAAGAGTCTAGGCTGGTAGCAGTAGGTAGTCTGTTGCTACCAAGTTTTAGCCAGCCATTAGCCAATCCCTTCCCACTTACCTTTGCCTACCATCCCTATTGTTAATCCCTTTCAAATATTTCTTCCCTAAAAATCCTCTTATTTATTGTTATATTTTTTTACCACAAACAAAAAGAAAGCTGTGCTTTGTCTGGCAGTGTTTCATCACTGTGCAGGAAAACACTACACATATACAGCACACAGACACACATTTTCCAGCATACCAAATGTGAAGCATGTTGGAAAGGCAGGTGTAAGGTCTTCTGGCAGGGAAGCGAGAGGGAGCAGATGGAGAGCTGTAAGCTACTTCCACTGGAGCATAAAGGGGGACAAAATGCTGTGGGACAAACAGGCAGAGCAGAGCACGTTGCAGCACAAAATCATGCAGGATGTGGAGACTCATTGGAACTCCACATACTTGATGCTTGAAATGCTGGTGGAGCAACAGAAGGCCATTCATGAGATGGCCTTGCTTGGGGAGATTGGGATCAGCACCCCCTTAACAAAAGTGAGTGGGATACCATCTCCCAGATCTTGGTGGTCCTCAAGTCATTCGTCGAGGCCACCGATAGCCTCCACACTGGCGATGCTCTCCTTAGCCAGGTGACTCCCATGGTGAGGGAGCTTCAGAACCAAATGGAGAAGTTCCAGGGGATCAATGTTCCTGGCTAGGGCAAGCTGCTGTCACCAGAGGTGCAGGCACTGGTGAAGCGGCTGAAGAAGGGCATCAAAAAATGCCTGGATCCATTGTGGTCCAGTATGGTCCACATGCTAGCAGCCATGTGTGACGCGAGGGTGAAGGGGAGCATACGCACCAGCAAAAACCCTGGATCAATGGACAAGGTGCTGTTTAACATAGTCTAGGAGGCAAAAAGGCACAGACGGGGGTGTGGGGGTGTGGAAGAGGGGAACAACTGTACCGTGTCAGCACTCCATCCATCAGCCAGTCTCCTTCACCACAGGTGCTGCCAATGTGGGGCAAGGACATGGATTCCATGTTGGGTTCCAGAGCCACGGGAGCCTAGCATCAGGCAGGTAGTGCTGAGGCCTTGGTGGCTACCTATCTCACTGAGGACATGGAGCTGCCGCTCTGCAACCCCTTGGCCTACTGGACAAGCTGCAGCCAGATGTGGCAGAATCTGGCCACTGTTTGTCCTGTCCACCGACCAGTGTTCCGAGCAAGACGTTGCTCAGCATTGCTGGAGATGTTGTGACACCCCACCATACCTCCTTGGATCCTGGTTTGGTGGAGCAGCTGATGTTCCTGAAGCTCTGGAACCCTCTCGCTGCTAGGGTTCCCCAAGCTCCTTGTGCAGACGGAGTGAGCACCACCTTCCTCACTCCATCTGCACCTAGTTCTTTTTTTTTATTTGGTTTGGTTTCACAACCATTTAATGCCCTGTTCTTAGAGCTGGAAGTGGCACTCACTGTATCACCAGCCAGCAGGGGAAGAATATGTCCCTACTGAGCTCCCATGCCAGGATGCACTTAGAGGTATAGGTTGGGGCTATGGGGAAGGAGGAGACCCCAGGTCCTGGGCATGTACCCTGCCAGGGTCAGGAGGCCTGGTGGGACTGCCAGTAGTGCAGCAGCACCCAAGAAATGCCACAAACATCCCTGGTGAAAGGTGAGTAGGAGGTGCCTTATACCCTCCAGCCACCACACGCATGCATGGTCCTGGCTAGGGAAAGCCCAGACCTGCAAGATGTTTGAGGCCTGAGGCTTCCTGGTTACAGTGGAGTTATAAGGCTCCAGGTGAGCTTACCTGCCTGGGATGCCATCTGCAAGGCATGGGCTGCAGTGTAGGAGAGGTATGAAGCTGCAACACTGATGTCACCCCTAGACATCAGAGGCCTAAATGGGGAGCCTCCCACCTGGGTAACATCTGAATCAATTTACCTTCAAGGCATGGCAGATAAAACTTCACTTCATCAAACTCCTGGATACACAAACTCATGGACTCAATATAGACATTGGATTTATGACACACTATAACTTGCCTGACATCTGACTCCCCAGCTACCTCTCCACTTTTATCTGGCTGCTACATCCCTATCCTGCCCACCCCTTCCAGCCTGTCTCTTACCCCCTGGAACCTCAATTTACATTTTCACTGACTGGCTATCTTGTCCGGCTTCTTTATTATTCCTTCCACCAAGAAAGAGCACATGCCAACTGCAGATGCTTCCTCAGCCTGACGAAGGGTTTTTAAACCCGAAATCTTGCTAAGATATACTTCTCCACCTATTCAGTTGGTCTAATAAAACATATCAGAGGTACTCTCAACTGGTCTGTGCTGGGGCCAGGACCCAAAGGGAGGTCAAAGGGCCATGGGCCCACCATGAGCAATGCCTAGAGCAAGAGGCTCATAATTCCGACTGGCCTGAAAACAGAGCCAGGGCCTAAGGGGGAGCCAAAGATCCCAGAGAGGGGACCGCAGCTGGAGGGGGTGAAGGATGCAATGTG
>NW_005842170.1:1520289-1526852 GCF_000455745.1 Alligator sinensis
TATAGAAGTGCAGAATGGATGTCACCCCAAGACACATAATTGGGCAGCCTCCCACCTGAGAAACATCTGAATCAGTTTTCCATCAAGGTGTGGTAGGAGACAGAGGGGTGGGTGGTTGGCCCAGAAACAGGTGAGCAGGTAGAGATCTGACCAGGACCAGGAAAGCCCCCCCGTTGCAGGCTACCATCCCTGCTGTTTTCATCTTGCTGTGCCTTAACACACAAAGTCACGTTATGAGTTTTGCTTTGAACAGTTTGAGGTCTAGTTTCACATAAACCCCTACACCTATTTCCTTGAAACATGGCAAGCTTCATGCCCCCAGAGGAGGCTACCATATATGCAATTTTCATCCAGATCAGGCAAGAAACAACAAAGTTATAGGCATTTTAGTGATTCCCATTATAGCCTATGGCCGAATCACTGAAACAGTGTCGAAACTTCGAAACAGATTCAGCTGAATCGAAATGGAACAGTGATCCAAAACACTGAAATGAATCGCTGTCCTTCTAAAAGGGCCAAATCCAAAATGGAATCAAAACATAGCTGTTTAGCACAGCCCTATTACCTATGCCTCTCTGAACTAGTATCTCTCTAAGGTGCTACGCTGCCATTCCTTCTGCCTGACTTCAGACTGACATGGCTTACTACTTCTCTTTACTTGCAGAAAAAGAGTAAAAAGCAGGACATAAAACAATCTAGTCTCATTCATGCAGCCTGCTCAATATACTCAGATTGTGCTGAATCATGTCTTTCTTCAGAGAACTTCAAACGTGAACCGATTATAACTGGCACTGACATTTGCCTGAGGCTGCTGAGTAGAGATAGTCTAAAACAATGACTCCAAAAGGTAAACTCCCCTGAGTCTTATTAATTTCAGTGGAGAGTCAGTTTTAAAGCTTAGTGATGATACTTCATTTCATTCCTGTTCCAACCCCAGAAAAATCAACACAGGAGGTGAAACAAAATCCATTATGGGACAAAACTGGTAGTTGCTTCAAAGAAAGAAGTATAGAGGGAAGATCAGAGGAAACTTGCAAAGAGAGAAGAGGGATAAAAGCAGAGAAAAGATATTTAGGAAGAAAGAGAAACACAGAACTGAAGACATGGTGGCTTTAAAACAATCAGGGCTTCTCTCTCGCGCATGGCTTCATTAACACAATACTGATAGGTAACTAGAGAGTGAGTTTATAATTCCACGCTAATTGCCCATGTGCATGCTTACTTTGGTAAACACAAAGTAGCTTACCCCACTTTCACACAGGATAAAGACATTTTGAATTAACTGCAAGGTAAGAGCAGACACAGGTATTTACTGTGGAATAGGTGACAAGCTGCAAGTCCATCCACCGCCCTGCTTTAGGGTAACTTGTTCATGCAGCCATAATGATACTAAATGGAACAATACAGACTGAAACTGAAGCAGAATATTAGCTTCATTGAACTCAATAAATAGAAAGGCTGTTCCTATGTAAAAGCTATATTCACCCTTTAATTTCTGCGCAAACTTTGCTGTGACATCTCTGAAAAATCTATCATGGATCAAGGATGTTATGAAGTCCTGATTTACATGCCAGTCCATGCACCACAGATGTTTTTACACATGCTCCATGAGTGGTGAGGGGGGAGGAGGGGAAGCCACTTTAATCAAAGCACCCAGGACATCAAGTGTATCAGCATCTCCACACTGAAAAATGGTGGTAGTTAGTTAAAGTAGTTAAAGTAACCCTGCTGCCATTTTTTCAGTACAGAGACAATGATACACATGATGCTAAAGTCTGTTGGAGCACAGTAATTACCATGCTTCAGTAGACTTGATTGAGTCTGCTCTAACATGTTGTAATTATAGCTCATCAGAGCAGCCTATCTGCACTTGTCTAGGTGCCCCATAAAATGGCCTTCTCTTCTAAAGCAGTCTGACTCTCTCATCCTAGAGCATCTATAAGCTCTTCAGCATTTCAAGTCATCAAAATATTTAAGTCCAAGCTTAAGTCCTAATGAAAGTTAATATACACTAATGTGCTTTGCTGAACCAAGGCCCGAATCAGGATAATTTTGCTCTAGGCAAGAGAAGTCCAGGTAGCAGCAAAAAACAGGAGCTCAGTATCCAGAGTAGGAATGTTGACAGGTCTGAATGAAGTCATTTTGACAGAAATAAATAAAATAGGGCAGAACATGTATATATGCTGGGCTCCAGTGGCACACTTGAGGAGACTAACTACAATGAACGGCACTTATGACAGATTTCTAAAGCTCATCTGCAGTGTTTACTAGGGATTGGAACTGAATCAGATGTTAACAAGCAAACAACAAAACAATTTGCTTTCAACTATGCAAATCCCTAACTTCTTAATTGCTCAGGTTTCACTTCCTTTAAGCTTGTTAAATCATAAACCTAATAATTTGCCAGGCATCCCTAGAAACTTGCAGAAAAAACAGAGCAGACATTATAATACACAACATTTTTTAGACATATGGGTGATACAAAGTCATAATGCTGTGAAACTGAGGTTAGAAGGGAATCAACAGCTTGTGAGAATTGGTAAGAGATATTCCTTCTTGTCATCCGCTTCTTGGGCATTTTTACCAGAATAGATGACACACAAACTAATCAATCCATTCATTACCTCTTTATTATTATTTATAACTGAGTGTTAAACCTTGCCCATGAAGCCTGGACATCTATCACTCTTGCCAGCTGTCCTATCTATTTGCTTGTGGCCAAAATAGCCCCTAGGAGAGGTAGCAGATAAGTTACTCAGGCTTTCACTCTATTTTAAAGGGATGGGAGAGACTTTCTGGGCAAATCTATTCTTTCTAAGTGCTTAATCAATGGCTTTCCAGAACCATCAATTATCATCTTTCTTTTATGGAGGAATTGAATGTTAAGGATGATGGCCATTAAGGATTGTACTGTGCCTAGCAGAATAACAACTACAGTATATTGCAACTAGCAAAGGTCTTCAAGGTTTTTCACTTTATTTTATATGTATCTTGAATCACAACAGCACTTAAATCTGCTTTGAATTCATCTCTCTTCAAGAGAGCCAGCAGAAAGGTGTTTGAAGGCAATGAGGCATAAGAGTGATGCCCACAAGTGAGTGCTATCCAGAACAAGGAAGCTTTTCTGAATTGGGGCCACGGAAATTAACTGTAACACATTTATAGAAGAAACATGCACAGTATAGGCCTAATCTTAAAATAACCTTGTTATAAAGAAGGGAATTATTCTAAAACATCAATCTTTCATAGATGAGTGCACACATTTTATATCTAAATCATTTTAAAATTCACTTCCACATTGGAAAGATTGGTTTGCAAAGAGAAACAATAAGAAACAGAAACTTTCCTGGAAAAGCCTATTTGTATTTTTATGAAGAAAAGGTGTGCTAGGCAGAAAAGACATTATTATTCTATACTGCCACTGCAATTAGGGACATTTTCACACAGTGTGTGACAAGAAGATAGAGCATTCTGTAGTGGTAGTGGCTAATTGGTAGTTTTATTTATGTGTTTCGAATACTTGTGAAGTTCCCTGGTTGTTTCTGATGCAATTAATTTCATTGATATTAAGTTTTAGTGGTGAATTAAAGTTTTCCCTAGAACAATGGACCATGGTAAAAATGATTATTTATCCTCCATGTAAGACACCTTGGAAGCAGCTTTTAAATTTAAAAAAAAATAAAAGTAGTTCACTCTTGTTTAAGGAATCATTTTATATAGTACACTGGAACTACTTGAGCTTACCTCAAGAAGCAGTGAGCTCTGTAAATAAAAGCCACAATATGCAAATATTTAGACAAAATGTTTTCTGAATATGAAGCCCCCAACTTTGTTTAGCTACTAGAAAAGAGACATAGTTCTATATTTACTATTATTCTGTCAAAGATATAGCAATTGGTTTTCAAGAAAGACAATGAAAAGAAATATGGATGACATACCAGACATGCCTGATGTCAAGGGCTAAAAAAAAAAGAACAACAAACAAAAACCCCACACTTTGGGGTATGTGGGCGTATGTTTGTATGGTACTACAGATGTTGGAAACTTCTTTTACCTCTTTGTTGTCCAATTGTGAATATTTAATATGCACACAAGCTGCAAAACTTGAATCCAGAACAAGACTGGATGCATGTCAGAGTTTTGTATTGGTCCAGAGTTGAGGATTTAGCATTTTGATTCTATCCATTATAAAAAAGATGAGCCATTTGTTAAATATAGACTGGCTTAGATATTTTCCATGAACATAACAACTGTTTGCTTTCCTGTTTTCTTTTCCTGTCTTATATGAGGTGTTTCAAATTTCGTTAAAGTTGGCTGTATACTAATAATGCAAATGTAATTGGCAATTTGTGTTTCTGAACTATTGAAATCCAGTTGTTAAAGAGGAATATAAATGTAAGTGAGATAGGTTTTTGGCAATGCAAAGTCTGTTCGATCTGAAATGAATAACTCAGTCAGAAATACAAAAAAATGTGAATTCAAAGCACAATATATATTTATGCACAAAATAGTATAATTATACTTGCAATTGAAAAAAAACCAAACCAAACTATAACCCAACATTAAAGTAGAATTTATCCCGATCATTTATATGATCTTTCTTATAACAGTAAGAACACCTCCTAAATGCTTGATAAGATCCTTGTTCAATTTATCTTGAATTTAAGGAGCTGATTAATAGCTCAATAAATGACTTCCACTTTCAGGGGAGAGAGGTTGATTTTCAGAGGAACATGTAGGGAGCTCTGCTTTCAACTTTTACCGTTGCTAAGCACGATAAAAAGATGTATATAAACGCCCGCTTGCTGGACAGGGGCAGCAACACATATTGTCCTGTTGGGGAAGAAGTGCCCTGTTGAAGATGATGCTCTGTTGAGGCACCTGCACAGTGAGGGGGGAGGGTAGTGCTAGAAAACTTTCAGTAGCATCCAAACACATTGTGCCTGGAGTAATTTCCTTTCCTATCCATATCTCTGCACACCTGCTGCTGCAGTTGTAACATTCTCTTCAGGGACAAATGCACTCATGTTTTACCATCTAGGCCAAACACCAACCATGTGAGATTAGCCAAATCGTTCCCCTTTATGCAGGCATGATAATTAAAAATATCTAATTTCAGAATGCTGATTCACATTAAGAAATCAAAACTGCAGTATCATGGAATGCCTCTACACCTATGAGTATTCACCTGTGCGGACATGACTTCTAGCACGTTCCTATTAGACACGAGAAAAGAGAGAAGATGTTATTATTACACATTAATTTTCCTGCATGTTAAGAGCACTTAAGATGGGAATGTCCACATCTTCAGGCAGGAAAAGACGAGCTAAGTGGGCTCTGAGTGTCTCAGAGATAATCCTCTTTAGATGAGGATTATCTCTAGCTTGTTTTAGGCAGTTCATGTTGCAAAAATGTTAGACTGCTCCATGCGGCCAATATGAGTTGGGAGCAGTCTTCCAGAAAGCAAAATGCACTGCTTTCAGCTCCATCCCACCCTGCAACATGGATGATCTATTCCCTGGGGCAGTGATAGCCAGGGAAAGCTGGCAGCTGGGGTAGCCCCAAAGAAGGTAAGAATTCCCCCCTGCTTCCCATCTGCACTCAAAGGCATGTCTCCTCACCTCTCCCTTGGATCCCATTCTGAGCTCACCCCATGTTACCCTGACACTCCTTTTTTCCCTGGCTCCTGGCTTCCTGCTCACCTGTGACTGCCGGTGCTGTCCCAGGTACAAGGGAAGTCCCTAGCCCACTCCAGAGGCTGTATGGACACTGGGCTCAGCCCAGAAAGCAGTAGCAATAATGCCAGTGTGTAGGCAGGATTCCCCCTTCATGCCTTCTCCTGAGCTGGTGGGAAACCCCACCGGGAGCTGAGCTCAGCAGCAGGTGGGTTTCCTCTCCCTGTCTGCTACCCCTGGGTGTTTCCCACCAGTTGGAGAGCAAGCAGGGAGGCAGAACTGAAGATAGGGAGGCACAGCTCCCCAGGCTGAATCCATCCCCCATGTACCCCCTGAAATGGCAGAGGAGTTTCCCTTGTTCCCAGGTCTGAGCCGGCAGCTGCAGGTAAGCAGGGAACCAGGAACTGGGGAAGTGAGCTAGGGGTGGGGTGACGGGGGTGGCAGTGAGCCTAATAGATTGAAGGAAGACCAGCGGGGGGAGAGGGGGGAAGGGCGTGAGCTGTGAGGCCCAGGAGGGGAGGGAGATGTAGGGAGTTGCTGAAAAGCAGGGAAAGCATGGCAGCGCCTAGCCATGGTCTTGCTTGCCAGCCCTCTAGTGGAAAGTCAAGAAATGAAAAGAAAACACTGGGCACTACAGGTCAGAGAGGGTACTAACCCTTAACACAAGGGCGGGCAATTATTCCGGGTGGAAGGCTCCTTAATAAGGTTTGCTGAGTTTTCAATGGCCGCATGGGTAGCCCTGCCCCTTGACAGTTGCCCTACTCCCTGGTCACCATCTTGGGACTGGAAGTCCTGCCCCAATCCCTGACCTTTGCCACCAGAAGTCTCTCCCCTTGCCCCCTAAAAATTACCTTTTTTTTTGGGGGGGGGGGGGGGGGGTCCCTTTTG
>NW_005842170.1:1526883-1529150 GCF_000455745.1 Alligator sinensis
TAGGACCAGAAGAAACCAAATCATACACTAAAAGTCAAACACCTACTATAACATATTTTAATATTACAAAAAATACTTTTGTCATGATTTGTGTTTATGTATTGAATATAGATGTGATTGCATAGTAACTTAAAAATAAAATCTTAGTCTTGTATATTGTGTGTGGGGGGCGTATGGTAGAGTGTAGGGATCTGTGTGTGTGCGTGCACACGTGCTGGTGTGTGGGGGGCATAGGATATGTTGGGGGTTGTATATATGTGGGTTGTGGGGGCAGGGTGTGGGTATGTGGTGTTTGTGGGATATGAAGAAGGGTGGGGGTGCCCCCCCACACACACACACACACACTCCTATCATGGTGCAGCAGTAGCAGCGGCAGGTGGGGGCGCTCATGTCTGGTGCAGGTGCCGGTGCCTTGCAGCACAAGGCTCCAGCCAGCACTTCACATCACAGCGAGGAGCACAACCCCTGCTGGGCCACCTCTACTGCCATCACTCCCCACCACACACGTGCAGTCTTCACACTCATATGTCAAGGGAGGGAGCCCCACATACTGGAGCCGTCGGTGTGGTCCCAGGACTCCATGAGGAAGCAGGAGCCAGAACTCCCCTCCACTTCTGCAGTCCTAGGACCTGTGCAGCAGGGGCAGGTAAGACAGCTGGGTCCCGCACATGGAGCTTCCCTCTGGTGGTGTGCAATTTCAGGGGCTGCACTTGCATGGTGGGGAGTGCTGGTGATAGAAGCAACCCAGCAGGGGCTGTGCTCCTCCCTGCAATGTGCAGTGCTGGCTGGAACCGCATGCTACTGGGTACCAGCACCTGCACTAGGCACAAGTACCCCGAGCACCCCTGCCTGCTGCTGCTGCTGCCACCACTACCTGCTAGGGGCTGCGTACAATGGGCAAAGTGTGGGGGGTTCCCCACCACTCCCACCCTCCCTCTCACCCACACCCTACCCACCCAAGCTCCATGCTGCTGCTGCCTCCCTGGACACATCCACACATGCAGGCACGTACACTTGCAGCAGCTCAAATAGAAGCGGTGCAAATGTGAGCCAGGGTTTTTGGCCTCACCAAATGTGCCCAGACATGCACTTTCATGTGGGGCAAATTGTGCCACTTGGGGAAAAATAACCCTGCCTGGCTCCTCCTGGATTTGGAGCCAGGGGGAGCTAGACCCCAGAGCCAGCACCTGTGCTGTCCACAGCAGTATAGAAAGCTGCCCTGTCCTGGCCTGATCAGTACAAAAAGCTGCCCTATCAAGTACCTCAGGGCTACTTGCTCTCAGGAGCTTCTGGGGCTCAGGCAATTGGTACCTGGGGACACTATCCCTTGTCCCAGCTGGACTGCTGAAGCAGCCCTGAGAGCTCCCTGTACCCTCTACCCACTGCAGCAGTCTGGCTGTGACCGGCTGTGCACCTGCAAACCTGGATGGGGAATGCACAGCTAAAGGCATCTTCCCCTCTGGGCCAGCTGCCAGTGGGCTGTGGCTGCAAAGTTGGCCTTTGTGCAGCACTACTGCCATGTGTGCCACCTGCCTAGCCATCTGGGCAGCTATCGTACGGATGATGTTCCAGGTGTGGTGGCCTGTTTTGAACTCTCAAAGCATGTCCTCCTGGCCTCAATTGTCCAGGAGGTCAGACACCACCAGCTGGGTCCAAGGTGCCAGCTCTGAGCAGGCAGGTTCTGCCACTGGCTTCCATAGCAGGAATTCTGGTGTTCCCTATTTGAAAACTGAAAAACCTCTGATAAAAAAATCCCAAAGTCACTCTGTAAAATACCCCAAAATCCATGTTTATCCACAATTAAAACAAAAGATGGCTATGTATACACACACACACACACACACACAGAGTGAGACAGAGAAACAGCAATCAGTTGGGCAATGTTTTATTGATATATCTACAGTGTTAAAGCAATTTGGAAGTGTACCAGTGTCTCCATCATCATAATAAAGTGAATTCTAAATACTTATATGCTTTACTGCTCCCCACAGGGGCCCCCACAGGGGTGACAGCCCCTCCACAGGGGCCACATCTCCTCCACAAGGGTTACAGACCCTCCCACGAGCTACACCCATCACAGGAGGCACAGCCCCCCCAAAAGGGGTTACAGCCCCACCATGGGAGCCATAGCCCTCCAATAGGGGTAAAATGGCCCCCATAGGGGCTACCACGCCCCCTGGAGGGCCCACATGCCCCACTCCTGCTTACTCCCCCAGCCCCCCTGATTGCTGCCCTGCCTGGCCGCATCCCCCACTGGCTCCTGCAGC
>NW_005842170.1:1530365-1544562 GCF_000455745.1 Alligator sinensis
CTTAAAATAAAAAGCCTCTACTCACCGGCAGTAGCAGGGGCTGTGGGGGCTCTGGAGCCTCCTGGCAGAGGCCCCCCATGATGCACAGGGCAACAGAGGGCAGCAGAGCCCAGACTGGGGCCACTGCGGCTATCACCCGGCCCTGCACTGTGCGGGGGGAGGGCCCAGTGACTCCAATGGCAACTGCTACTGCACTGGTGAGTGCGAAGTGGGGGTTGTCTTTTTTTTAATTGCAGGATGCTGGAGCCCAGAGGAGCAGTGATGGGGGGGGCTAAGCATGATGCACAGGGCAACAGAGGGCAGCAGAGCCCAGACTGGGGCCACTGCGGCTATCACCCGGCCCTGCACTGTGCGGGGGGAGGGCCCAGTGACTCCAATGGCAACTGCTACTGCACTGGTGAGTGCGAAGTGGGGGTTGTCTTTTTTTTAATTGCAGGATGCTGGAGCCCAGAGGAGCAGTGATGGGGGGGGCTAAGGGGGCGGGCAGGGGATGGGGCCAAGTGGGGCAGCAATTGGTGGGCTTTGGGGGCAGGCAAGGGGTGGGACCAGGTGGGGCAGTGATCAGAGGGGCTCAGGGGGCCAGTGGAGGATGGGGCCAGGTGGGGCAGCCATAGAGGGGCTCAGGGGTGCAGGTGGGGGCTGGGGCCAGGCAGGGCAGTGATCAGGGGGCTGGGGGAACAGGAAAGGCTAGTGGGGGTCCCTCACATGGGCAGGCAGCGTGCTTCAGCACCAGGGTGAGCGCCAGCCATAGAGACGATCTGGCTGCTACCAAAGCATCTCTGTAGAGGACCCAGCCTCCCATTGTCCGGGACTGCGCCCTGCCCCGCTTTTTTCTGCTGCAGTTTTTTTTTGACCCCTGGATATTCAGGGGTCTAATTTTTCCCCTGCACTACAAATTTGCAGCACGGGGAACGTTTTCTCATTCCCACATGTGCCTCTTGCAGTGTCTCAAAGGGCTTTGAGATGCTGCGATATGCACATGTGTGCTCGTCTGGATGTGCCCCCTGGGTGTGGGCTCCACGCTGCCATGCTTTGTGCTCCCACCAAGCTGCAGCTCTGCCTCCACCCCCACCAAAAAGTTCCTACCTGGTGCCTGGAATGAGCGGGACCCAACGGAAGCCAATCAGGTCTCTGGGTGGCTGTAGCAGTGGCAACAGCAGCCCTTTCTGGAAGCTGCATGCTGGCCAGGCCGGGCCCATCCTCCCAAGTGGGTTGGAATGAGATGCAGTAGGGTATGTTTTTGGTGGGAGGGGTGTATGTGTGGGCACCTCGCTCCCACTGTCATGGGTAGGAGGGCTGGGCAGGGTACAATTTGTTGGTGGGTACCACGGGCTGGACAAAAGTGCCTTGAGGGCCGGATCCAGTCTGCAGGCCATATTATCCTGCCTCGCCTTAACATGTGAGTGCTTGAACACAATGGTCTAACTTTAGTGCTGCCTAGCTTTAGCATGTCCTAATCCTAATGTGTAACAACACCGAGAGTGGCTAACCTTAATGATTGTACTTTACAGGCTAACTGCCTGGTCAAGAAGGCAGGCTAAAGCCTAGGACAAGTAGTTTGACCCAGATTCTCTCCAAAACTGAAGAGAAAGTGGAAACTCCTCAGCCAGGACTGGGGTATGGAGGTGACAAGGGAAGAGTTTTAAATGACTGACAGAATGACTCACACTCTTATTGCCACAAAAAGTATTTGGGGCAGGAGAGGAGAAAGGATAAGCAAGAGTCTAGTGGCAGGACAAGCCAAGGACAGAGAAAATGAGCTGGTCTGGAAACAACTCTGTGGTTCAGAGGTGGAGAAGAATACTGGATAAGCATATCCCCAAATACTCTAGAGCATGAGGAAACAGAGGAAGGGCTGGGCTTATTATTTTTGTCTATAGCTTAGTAATTCTCAGCATTTTTTAGGAATGTATAACCTGTGGCCCTGAAGACTTAAAACCTATGTCCGGAATTCTCATGACTGGGTTTATAAAGATGATGTGTTTAAATTACCGTGGCATATTAAAGGTATTAGTCTTGGTCCAGGGGGGCTGGGAATATTCCCATAGATATCTATCAGTTCAGAGAAAAGATATTATGCCCATGGTTTACAGTTTCTGATTAAAAGGATTCTATTATTCTGTTGGAAAATAAGACTCTGAAAATGTTTGTCATTCTGAATAAGGGCTGGGTTTATGAAGCTCAGTACACGTAAACTCTCATTAAGACTATCTGCTGCTTAAATGTCGGGAGAACAAACAGACTTTACAAATTCTACCACAACACCACTCCTGAACAAATAAATATGTTAATTAAAAAAGAAAGACTCCAGTGCCATCTTGCTATGGAGCACTTTGTTTTTTAAATGGCTAGTACATTAGTACCTTAAAATCTGTCTAAGCTACATTAACTAAAGTCACTGCAGACTGTGTGGGTGGATGAGCTCCTTTATTACTTTTGATGTGTTAGTGTGGCATTGCTCACTGGGGTGCTGATACCTAAGACACAGCTATTTTCACAGCTCATTTAGATGGAGTATGAAATGTTTAATTAGTTTGATGGCAAAAGAGCAGTATAAGGATAGTATCTTTCTTTAAGCCACATACTATAAGACTTCTACATACCCAGAGCCAGCATTAAAGCTTACTATAGAGCAACATATTTTAGAATCCTAATTCAGAAAAGTATGTGCCTGGCTTTGAAAATGTGAACAATACCATTGACTTCAACATCAAATAGTGAGCATTTTAACTAACCATCTGCAGGGGAACACAGAAGGAAGCGAGTCCAGGGACCAACAATCTCCAACAACTGAGGCTGCTCAGATTGTATTGCTGCTTCATGAATTGCTGTATCTTGGAACATCATGTCTCATACAACTATTCCCCCTGGAATTGACATCACCACCAGCAAGCAACACTCTGGAGCTAGCAGATCCATGCAGTAGTTTCCACTATGTTATAGAATCATAGAAAGTTAGGGTTGGAAGGGATGTCAGGAGGTCATCTAGTCCAACCCCCTGCTCAAAGTAGGACCATCCCCAACTAGATCTTCCCAGCCAAAGCTTTGTCTAGTTGGGTTTTGAAAACCCTAAGGATGGAGCTTCTACCACCTTTCTGGGTAACCTGTTCCACTGTTTTACTACTCTCCTAGTGTGAAAATTCTTCCTAATATCTAACTTAAACTTCCCTTGCTGCAACTTGAGAACATTGCTCCTTGTTCTGTCATCTCTGTCACTACTGAGAACAGTCTAGCTCCATCATCTTTCAAACCCCCCTTCAGGTAGTTGAATACTGCTAAATAAGTCTAGTTCCCTCAGCCTCTCCTCAGAAGTTGTGTGCCCCAGCCCCCTCATCATTTTGTCCCCCTCCACTGGACTCTCTCCAATTTGTTCACATCCTTTCTGTAGTGGGGGGCCCAAAACTAAACACAGTACTCCAGATGTGGCTACACCAGTGCTGAATAGAGGGAAACTGGCCACTGGTGTCCCCCCAGGATCAGGAGGCACCAGTTGCCCATTAGTGCATGGGATTGTTACGACCTAAGTGCAGGGCTTTGCACTTGTCCTTGTTGAACCTCATGAGATTCCTTTTGGCCCAATTCTCCAATTTGTCTAGGTCACTCTGAATCCTAGCCCTACCCTCCAGTGTATCTCCTATTCCCCTAGCTTGCTGTCATCTGCAAACTGCACTCTATGCCATCTTTCAGGTCATGGATGAAGACAATGAACAAAACCAGCCCTGTGACTGACCTGAGGCACTCCACTTGATACCAGCTGCCAACTAGACATCGAGTCATTGATTACTATTCTCTGAGTGCGATACTCCAGCCAGTTTTCTATCCACCTTACGGTCCATTCATCCAACCCATACTTCCTTAGCTTACCTCTGAGAAAGTTGTGCGAGACCGTATCAAAAGCCTTGCTAAAATCAAGGTATACCACATCCATCAGTTTCCCTGCATCCACAGAGCTAGTCGTCTCATCACAGAAGGCAATCAGGTTGGTCAGGCATGACTTGCCCCTAGTGAATCCATGCTGCCTGTTTCTAATCACCTTTTTCTCCTCCAAGTGCTTAGAAATGGATAACTATTCTATTGTATTCATAAGCTGACTTTTTTGTTGTTGTTGAAACACAGTGTATACCTGGATTGGGCAAACATTTTGAGTGAAAATAATATTTTTCAAAAGAATGAGGTTTCAGATCAATTGAAATGTTCAGTGAATTTGATAAATAGATTGGCCAAATAAACAAATCACACATCCAAAATGTCAGAGAAGTTGGGGACACTGGTAGGGGACACTGTAGTCCAGGACTGGGGGCACTTTCACTCGGAGGTTTAAAAAAAACCCAACTCAACTCAAATTTGAGCTCTAAATCAGTTAAAAAAGTGATTTGAATTCGGGTTCCCATATCTCAAACAAGTGCCCTAATCAGCAGGCTGTAGCACATAAGAGAACATCACTACTACCACCACTTCATCTTTTGTTTTATGGCGACCTATTTTACTGTGAGTCTACCTCTTATGGCGACCTATTTTACTGTGAGTCTACCTCTTATGGCGACCTATTTTACTGTGAGTCTATCTCTTTGCTTCTATATTTCCTATCTGTTTTTAATTAAAATACCTGTAAATGATTCCTTTTGTTCAGTTTACAATAACCTTTTTAATATTCTCTACATATTTTTATTTAAATGTCCCAGAATATCCTTTTTTATCCTTCAGTTATTAAAGCAAAATATCAATGTTTTGAACAATCCTGGTTTATGAACCAATCATTTCCTGTTGTAGGGAGTGATAAGTACTACTCACCTGAAGTGCTTCTCACCTGAAGTTGCATTCAAACTAAGACTCCAGAACTGTGGTCTGTACAGCAGGGATTCATATCACATCCCCAAACCACCGTCTCAGTTATACAGATATATAATAGAGATGGATTAACCATAAAACCATATTTTACTTATTTCAAAGGTTACAGGGTCTAGACCATACCCTGAGCACATTCCAGATGGCCTTGAGCATGCTGCCTCCTACCTTTTGCTGCCTGCACATTTCAAACTCAGGAGAGAAATCAATCTGGGAGCACCTATTGCATATACTCTGAAGGCCACATTCAATATGATTCAGAAGAGCTCCTGATGATATCTAGAGCAGCTTCTCCACCACACTGGAAGGTCTGGCATGTCCAAAAAGGTGATTTACAATCCCAATCATCCCTTCCAGGCTAAAACAAAGATGAATTGTAGGCATACCCAGAGTGTTTTTAACCAATGAACAAAGAGGTTTTTTCATCCTTTTGCCCAGTAAAATTTTCCCTGAATTTTCTTGGCCAAAAATGTTTGGCTTGTTGTTACATAGGAATAAATGATATGGAAGCTACTTACTCTTACATAAGCTATCTCACACCAACTGGACCTGTCCTCAGCTAGTCATGGCTAGTTTTGTTGGGGAGAGTTCTGTGTGGTTCTTCAGTCATACCAGAGCTGCATGAGTTACCCAAGGAAAAGGTTTCTGGGAAAGGTGGGGGAGATAGAAAGGAATGAGGGGATATATAGATGTATGGCAAATAAGCTCTACAATTCCCTAAAGCAGATCTACATGCATCCAACCCCTCCTACTTTTCAGTGCCACTCTAAGGAAAATGCAAAAGAAATGCTGCAGGAAAGGGACAGGAGAAGTAATGGGTCCCTGAACAATTACACCTAAACTAAATGCACTCAGCATCTCCTGGGAGAATATTGCATAGAAGTGTGATTATTCAGATAGCTGTGTAAGTGAAGAGGGAAACTGTCTCCCTAATAGACCTCTTATCTATTAGACATGATGCCCCATTTTAGCACTATCATGTTGGAGTTCAGCCTTATAATACAAAGCTGCTGTGACTTCTTCTGTTACTGGCTGTCAATCAACTGTGGAAAAATCTTCCCTTTTATTCCCTGATGTAATATACTATCATGCACAGTGCTTCTCTGATAGAATCCAGAGGAGCTGAAGGAGAGCCAAAGACCCTCTCCCTTGAGCAAAGGTCGAGTTTATGGGCACCATAAGAGAAACACAGTCACCCTGGAGATTATGCAAAATCCCTCAGGATACTTTTGACATGTCATGGTCAGAGAAGGATGCACAGTTCTGTTAAACTCTGTCTCAGGTTGAAACTGGGCCAGCATTTGATACACTATTAAAATATGTTCCAAGGAAATAACTATCCTAACTAATATATAATTATATATAAAACCCAAACACATATAAATAAAAATGGCCAAATTAATACACATTTTCATGAGTGAAAATAAATAGGTGTGACAAATCAGATGGAGATGGATTTGATCTTATTTTCCCCTCTATAAGAGGATAATGATTTTATTAGGTATGCCTGATATTAATTAATGGTATTAATGGTATTAATAAATTCCTAAAAATGCATGCACATACATATATGAGAAATATATTTTGTTTGCTGTTGCTTGTTAAAAATAAAAATGCATATCCGCTTTAAGCAAGCAACATTTTACAAAGAAAACCTCAGTTTCACACCCACATATAATAGAAAAATCATAGACAAGTGGAGCTGGAAGGGCCCCCAAGAATTCATTTAATCCAGTCTCTTAATCAAGGTAGGACTGTACATGTGTAAACTGAGTGTATGTCTAATTTTCTATTAAAAACTTCAAAGGATGGAGATTCCACAATCTCACTAGGTATTATATTCCACCCTTAGAGCGGAAAAGTTCTTCTTAATAATCAACCTAAATTTCCATAGTTCCATTTTAAGACTGTTATTCCTTGTCCTGTTCTCTGTAGTCATCACCATCCTCTTTATAACTACCCTTCAAATATTTGAAGGCTGTTATCAAATCTGCCACCAAGACTTATTAAATCTGGAGAAGAGAAGTCTGTTTTCCTTTTTAAAGACTAAATAACCTCAGTTCTCTGAAATTTTCCTTGCAAACCGTGTTTCCTATATCCCTAACCATTCTCTGCTGGATTCACTCTAATTTGTTTGCATATTCTTGAAACACAGTGTCCCAAACTGTGCCTAGGCCTGGTACCCAAGGTAAGACCTTATCAGTGTCAAATTGAGTGAGAGAATCAAGCAAAGCCAAGGAAGTGATTCTTCCAGTTTACTCAGCATTGGTGAAACCGCAGCTGGAGTACTGTGTCCAGTTCTGGGCGCCGCACTTTAACAAGGTCATGGAAAAGTTTGAGAGAGTCCAGAGAAGAGCCACCCATATGATCAGAGACTTGCAAGGCAAACCATATGAGGAAAGGCTGAGGGATTGTGCCTCTTCAGCCTAAAAAAGAGAAGGCTGAGAGGGTATTTGGTAGCCGCTTACCTCTATATCAGGGGAGTACATCAAGGGCTCGGTGAACAACTGTTAACCAGGGCATCCTTGGGGAAAACCAGGAGTAATGGCCACAAACTCCTGGAAGACTACTTCAGGCTTAACACTAGGAAGAACTTCTTCACAGTTAGGGTGTCCAGACTGTGGAATAAAACTCCTTCCAGAGGTCGTGCAATCATCTACCCTGGAAATCTTCAAGAGGAGACTGGACGGTTACCTCGCTGGGATCACCTGACCCTAGTTGTCTTTCCTGCCTAGTGCGGGGGGGAGGGGGGGCTGGACCCGATGATCTCGCAAGATCCCTTCCAGACATACAATATATGAATCTATGAATCAATTCCCTTGACCTATAGGCAATACTTTTATTAATTTACCCCAGTATGGTATTGACTTTTCTCCTCCCTCCCCAGTATGGTATTGACTTTTCATATCACCTTGCCTTCTTCGAGGTGTTTAGAAATAGGTTTCATGAAGACCTATCCCATTATCTTTCCAGGCATCAAGGTCAGAATGACTGGTCTATAATCTTCTTTCTTCCCTTTCTTAAAAAGTTGGACACTATATTTGTCCTTTTCCAGTCATCTAGGACTTCACCCATTTTCCAGGAGGTCTCAAAGACAATAGCTAATGTCTCTGAAACTACCTGAGCCAATTCCATAAAGTACTCTAAGATGCATCCTATCTGGTTCTGATGACTTGAAAACAACCATCTTCGCTATGGAATTTTTATTTCATTCTGTCACTACTCTAGTCTGCTTATCACCTCCACTATCATTTCTGCCAAGTATGTTCCTAATCTGATAGTTCACCATTACTTGGGAGACTAAAGCAAAAAACGCTTTAAGTACTTCAGCCTTCTCCACATCATCCAGGATTGGATTGTCCTCTGTGTTTTTGAGACATCTATAGTTTCCTTAGTCTTCTTTTTACTTCTGACATACACCTAGAATGCTTTTTGATTGCCTTTTATACCCCTTACTAGCTGTAGCTTAATTTGTACCTTGGTCTTACTGATTTTCTCCCTGCATATATCTATGAGATACCTTTATACTTTCTCTTTAGTAGTATGATCAACTTTCCATTTTTGTAAGATTTGTTATTAAATTTCAACTTATTAAAAAGTTTAGCCAGACTGGTATCCTGCTGCACGTTTGTTCACATTGCTCTTGAATATTTCATATGGAATTCTTAAGCTACAATCAGCTCTCCTGGACTCTTATTCTCCTCAGACTTGCCTCCCATAGGATCTAGTATACCAGTTCCTTGAATTTGTTAAAGGCTGCTTGTCTGGAGTCATTCTGCTGCTTTTCTTCCTTTCTATTTCTTTCAAATAATCTTCAATTCCATCATTCCCTGGTCACTGTCATCCTCCCTTCCATTCTCATGTTCTTAACCAATTCTTCCCTATTTGTAAGTAGCAAACTGAGAAGAGCTCTCCCCTTACTCTTCCCTGGTTGGTTTCTTTGCCATCTGTATCACAAAGTTATCCCCAACACACTCCAAGAAAGAAGACTGAGAGAAACTTATTATGCAGTTTGGTTCTAACTCTACAAAGTTTTCCAAGTGCTTTCCTTAGTTCAGGATCAAACAAAGGTCAAAATGCATCTGGCTTTAGCTGACATATGACAAACAGTGTGACCTACAGTAATAATAGACCAATCAACAGAAAGAAAAAAGCAGGTAGACATTGCCATCAGGGACTACAACTTTTAACCTGAGAACCCTGTAAACAGTCTTTAGTACAAATCGCTTACTGATGCTGAAAACAAAAATAAACCAAAACCCATTTCCCGTATAATACATAATTAAATCAGAAAGTGATGTTTCAGTAAGAAAGATAATGTGACTTGCCTTTTTAATACCAATATTAAATTATTTGTGCAGTTCTTCTATTAGTTGCATTGTTTCAGACTTTCCCACATCTAGAGATCTTAAAGAAATCATCAGGAAGTAAAATTGGAGAAACTATAAATGAATCACATAAAAGAAAAGATAAACCTGAATGGATCAAACATATTCTTTTCTTGTTCTTCTTTTTTTAACTGGATGAAAATGTAATTATATTGGGAATTTAACATAATAGAAAATGCATAGGAAACAAATATATAAAATCAAATAAATGTCAAGCATCAAGGAGCTCTAACACCAACTGCACTTTATTGCTAATATGCTATTATAGGTTGACTGGATTCATTTGGAAAGTAAGGATGAAAAGCATGAATGAATACATATAACCAAACATATGACCTCTCTAAATGCCTTAATTTCTGTCAGGAAAAATACCCTAATAAGATACTACAATGTGGAGAACTAGAAGAATTTTTCTGACACCTCTCTCTCAAGGAAAATTTTTACAACCAAAATGAATCCACTTGCAACAACATTTCATCCTGTAACAACATTGAGAAAAAGATTAACAGCAAAAAATCCAAAAACCCCATAAGATTGGACACCTCATGGTGGATGAAATTCAAACCTTGACCACTATATTGACTGCTTCAGGGAAAGAATGAACAATGAAACAATCAACAACAAACACCACCATAACAAACTCTCCCTCTCAGAGAGAAGGCCCATAGAATTTTTAAGATCCAACCACTAAATAGTAATAAAACCAGAAGATAAAGGAAAAGCTATAGTTATCTCTAACTGTGAAGACCACATAAAAGAAGACAACAGCTAACTCACTGACACCGCCAGCTATGAAAAACTAGAGGAAGATCCAACTCCACTTTTCACATTAAAACTCAAAACCACCGTTACATGATTTCCATTTGAACTATAAGAAAAACTACAAAACTTGACTCCCCCACTACCCAATCTAGGACTTTTTACATGCTCCCTAAAATCCACAAACAAGGAAACCCAGGTACACCTATAATATCTAACCATGAAACCCTAGCTGTAGAAAAATCAGGTTTCATCAAATCCATACTAAAACCTCTTTTCGCTCAAGGACCGAGTGTTTTCCAAGACACAACAGACTTTCCATGAAAAGTTAAAAACATAGACCACCTTCCTGACAATACCATCCTAGCTACTATGGATGTTACCAGTTTATATACCAACATCCCACACCAAGATGGCACCCAAGCCTGCCTTACATATCTACAAGAGCAATATTACAACTCAGAGTTCAGACCTAAAGATATTGCTGAACTTATACACTTCATCCTCACACACAACAACTTCAGTTTCAACACTTCCTCCAGACCATGGGCACAGCTATGGGCACCAAAATGGCCCCACAATATGCCAACCTTTTAATGGCCCACTGGGAAGAATTCCTCAAGAACTGCACTATCAACTCCATGCTATACCCAAGATATATGGGTGACATCTTCATCATTTGGACCTGAAAACCTGCAGTCTCTGACTGATTTCTGTGAATTCAATAACCATCACCCCTCCATCAGCCTATTTCTTGAATTCTCCAGCACTAACATTTACTTTTTAGACACTATGATCAATATCCAGAATGGTAAAATACAAACTACCATATACAAGAAACCCACAGACCAACTTACCTATCTACACAGAACCAACAATTGCCCTTAACACACCAAGAAAGCTGTAATGTACATCCAAGACTTCTACTACCACCAAAAATGCACTGAGGAGAATATCCACAATCATCACCTCACAAATCTCAAAAAGGCTTTTACCCAACAAGGATACTCCTCCAAAGAGAAAGATTGTACCTTTGAAAGAGCCAACCAGATACTACACGAAGAACTGCTGCAATACAAAAAAAATCCCCATGAATTGCACACTATTAGTTATGACATACCATCTTTCCCTGGAACCTATACAGAAAATCCTTAAATATTTGCAATCCATAATAGAAGAAGACCCAATTCTTTCCATAACCACCCATCCTAGCCTTCAAACAAGCATCAAACCTTGGCAACCTCATCACCAGAAGCAAACTTCCTATGGCCCAAAGCACACCAAATGGATCCAGACCATGCCAGGACAAGAAACGTAAAACCAGCTGACACATCTCTGTCATAACCCAAGGGTATGATTTTGTGTGTGCTTCGGCACTGCAGAATTATTTCCCGCCACGAGGAGCTTTCTTTGCACGGTGCAATTTTCAGTTGCATGGAGAAAACCCCAGTGCAAAGGAGTTCCTGCCATTCGCATGCAAATCTAAATTATTCTCACGTGGCGGCTAGCGATTGGCTTGCTAGCTGTATAAGAGGTTTGAGCGGTTTCCGCCCAAGTTGGAGGACTCCACAACCATCTCGTGGAGGAGGAGGAGTTCACATCCATCTCGTGAAGAACTCTAAGCGCTGCGGAGCCTAACGAACCCAGCATGTGCCTTAAGAAGGATATAGGGGTCTGATCAACCTCTAGCCTCTCCCCGTCGCCGAAATGCTATCCCTCGACGAACCCCTTCCCTGCGCGCTTGTTTCACGGAGCCTAACAAGCTTTGTGTGTGTGTGTATCCAGAGCTCTGCCCGAGTTATTTCAAGAGGCTCGAGTTTTTCTACGGGTCTTGTTCGTACGAGTTTTGTAACTACAACTTAAGCGAAGTTTTCTCCTGCCTGCACCGCGACCATCTACGGTGTAAGTAAAATAATCTTTAATCGACTGCTACGCGTCTGTGCCTAATTCTAGTCCGCCGGACTGCATTCCCCGACCCGTGTGCCAGGGCTGCTGGCCACAGCCCGCCGCGCACCCCCGAAGGCCTCAGACCGCTCCCAGCCCACCCAATCTCCACTTCTCCCACAAAAACTACACCCACGACAGAACCATCACCATTCCCGGATCTTACACCTACATGGCCAGAAATGTAATATATTTCATCCAATGCACTAAATGCCCTGATGAAAAATATGTATCAAACAACAACTGTGTACCAGAATGACCACACACCAGAAATCTATCAAAGACAAAAATATGCAATTACCTGTGGGTGCCCACTTCTCAGATAAAAAACACTCTCTCTTCAGTCTCTCTGTTCTAATCCTCAGAGAGAGTCTACAAACCACCTTTTGTAGATAAGCTCATGAATTTCACTTTATAAATCTACTGGATACAAAAAATCATGGAGTAAATATAGACATTGGATTTATGGGGCATTATAACCTACCTGCCATCTGAATACCCCAGGTAACCTGCCTTCATTCTACCAGCTACATTCTATCACCAGTTCAACATTCCCCCTTTCCTCCCTGCTCCCCACCTACCTGTCTCACACCTATTGTCTCCCATTCCCTCTGCTCCTCACTGCCATGCATTTACATTTTCACAGACCTGCTTTTGGTCTATTGGCTTCTATTTTATCCAAGAGATCACACCAAATTCCAGCAAACTCCCCTTTTCCTGAAGAAGGGTGTTTGTGCCCAAAAGTTTGCAAATAACAATTTTTCCAACTATTTAGGTGGTCTAATAAAAGATATCACATCTACCCAAAGAACTTTGTCTGCTTATAACCAAACAAAAAGTGAAATAGACATAAAGATAGAAAACAAAGAAAAATGAAAGGGGGTGGGGGGATGAAATGCTACCAGATATACTGGATATATGCTACAAAGTTTGGAACATGTCTTCTGGTAATGTGCAACAGCATCAAAACCAGTAAGTGCAACCACATCAGCAGCTACTGCTTTGTAGCTACAGTAAAAAGAATGAAGCATGGGATAACATTAAGAGTATTTGTCAATTTTTAAATAGGTTTTACAGCTTAAAGCTGCCTGCACAGTCCTTTAGGTTTCTATGCTGGAAACATCACTCTGCCAGTTGTACTGCCATTATTACTATTGATGCAGTTGCATCACTACTGGAAAAGAATGTAAAAAATACTCATCTAGCAAAGCTATCACATGAGCTAATGCTTCAGGGACGTTAAGTCTAGTGGAGAAGATGAAATTCAAATGACCCAGAATGGGTGATTAAGTTGAAACCCACCATGAAAACACAACTACGTTTCTTAAATCAACTTTGAATTAATTAACATTTATAACTGAGCAGTTGATGGCTCTGCTAATCTGTTAATTCAGCCTAGTTTTTTTCACAGAGGTGGTTTTTATTATTTTTATTTGGTGAATTATAAAGGATTTTCTTACTCAAGTGAGATTTTTTTTGTGTGCGCTAATACTTCTACTTATTTAATGCCTGTCCATAACAGCATGCTTTAAAACAGCACTCTTTTTGCTATGTGATACTGTAGCACTATTTAAATGGCTGCCTCTGTTTCTCTCATTTGTGTACCTTACTTTATATTTTTAACCTTAGCCCTGTGCACACGCAGTCTGTTCAAACAGAAAATCTTTTCTTCAGAAGATGAAGCAACACGATGTGGAATTCTACACTGCGGCAAAAACTGAGAAAAGACTGAAATGTTTCTAACCTGAAACAAAACTTCAGAGAGAGAGAGAGAGAGAGGGGGGAGAGGAAGAGGGGAGTGGGAAGGAAGAGACAGAGAGTCCTAATTGCAAAAACAAAATGGCTCAAGTAGATGGTAAATGAGGCATTTAAAAGATAAGGTGGATCCCTGCAAAATAGAATGAGGATCACTGAAACCACTAGAGTCCAAATAATTTCCCATTGTACTGGATTATTAAGAAGCACTCAGGGCCCTTGTACACATTACACCTCTCCTCTTACCGTGTTACACTTTTCCCATTACCATATTACAAAAATAGCCATCAAGCTAGCTAAATCACGCCTGTGTATCCATGTTATCAGCTGATTTTATTGTTTGTTTTTTCTTCGTGGTAATGTAAAACACCTCTGACATGTTTTATTTTTAGCTCCTGAGGCTAACTGTAGGAAGAGGAGTGAGTAGCATTGCAGAGAGGAAATGAGTTATCTAATTTGCATAAGGCAAAATGACTGATCTAAAAACCAACTCTTCTTCGTGTAGG
>NW_005842170.1:1544604-1571784 GCF_000455745.1 Alligator sinensis
TGCTGAACCAGGCAGAATGAAAAAAAACCAAACCAGAGTGTGTATGTTCTGGCTGAGAAACAGAGTTGTATCTGAGAAATTTTGGCTACAGCTTTTAAATAAAAAGCACTAAGCCCAGGTTGGGGTGGGGGATGCTAAATAAGCATTTGTGTTAAAAGTTATTTCTTCAGGAACTGTACACATAGTAATTTAGCCTGTGATAATGTCTTAATCCTTTACTTACTCATTTTTTCCATGAACTGAAATAAATAATGGTGACAATGGGATAGAATCTGGAATTAGAGACTTATCCTGTCTTCTGCTCAGGTAGCATAAGCTGGAAGATGTGATAACTTTGGATAAGAACAGATGCCATATTAGAGTCAGTTCTTATTGATGTGAGTCCAAACTACTCATTACACATACAGTTTGAATGTCAGTTATCTTGAATTACCCTGACTGGGGGACAGATGTTATCGTGGATCTTCACAGGTTCTTAAAGTGGGACAATGAGTATGTACATCTGTAAGATCCAAGATTTTGTCCCAGGACAAATCCAACCTCTGTTTTTATCTGGCTTTGAGGATTTGCCTTTAAGCAGAGAACTGACTCAGAAGTTGTGGGGCAGTCCCAGCCCTGCCATACAGTCTACGACCAGGTGTTGGAAAGCATCCTTCCTTCAGCATCCCAGGATGTCACTCACTCCTCAAGAACCTGTTAGACTTGTATGCTGTACAAGCCTCTAAAAGGAGAAATATTACATGTTGTCTGTAGTATTCCCTTCAGTCAAGACAGAAAAAAAGGTTGAGGAACATTAAAATTAGGGAGTCATAATTAGCTCCTCAGGGCGAGGACGCAGCACCCCTTTTCAGGGGGAAGGAGGACAGGGAGAGTAGGGAATTCGTCCATTAGGTAGAAGCATTGCTTCAAATGGAACTACAATGACTATTGTGTTTTGTTGTTTTTCTTTGCATGCCATGTGATTCTTAAGGAGTCTATTGAACTTAACAGAAAGCCTCCGGTGGGTTTTGAATCAGGCCCCCAGCACATAAACCTTGTTCATAAATTAACTAGCTCATAAAACAGAAATAAACAAACATAAGTTAAAAAATTGCCCCCTTATAGAATACACTCCCTACATCTCAAGGCATAGGTAAATTTGGCATCTTTGCAGATATTGTATATACTACTATAGAGTATGTTCCCATAATTATGGCAGAACTGAAAATGTCTCCACACAGCATGGGAAGGAAGGGATTTCTTTTCCAATTTAATGTTACATCTGTTCAGAAGGCAAAATTATCCTATTCAGGCTGTAAGACTGCAGAGTTCAGAACTTTAAAGTCTTAAAAAAACCTTCAGGCTCTCTGTTGCCCCTTTTCCTCAGCTTAAGTTTTTGATTGAGGTAAAGACCCAAAAGATTTATGCTGCATAATTGTCTGAAGTATTAGCTGTTGTTTGGCTGGGGAAAGATGAGATGCTGGAATATTTTCAACAAAACCTTTGTAGAGTGATGTCAGCTCCTTGCCAGTATAATTGGTCTCAGGCCTGGCAAGATATAGATTTTGCTGCCTTCATGTAAGGTTTTGCTCAGCTGCTAGCATCTTATCTTGTTTATGAAGCATAATCATTGGTCAGGTATTTTATTCTTGTTTACTTGTAAGTATATTCTTATTATGCATACATTTAGAGTCTTCTTTGGTGTCTAAAGATGGCAATGATGGGGCCCAAAAATGCATCAGTGATTTAGAAGAACAAATAGCACTGGTAACATAAGCCCTACTGACTTTCAAGTAACTAAAACTAGTTTGAAAATCTTGTGCTATATCCAGAGCCTAGTAGGTATCCTGATGTTTATGGTAAACACACACAAAAAGCTACTATTTGGGACATAGGGTACATTACTCATTAGTAACATAATAGCAACTCATTGTTATTTATTGTTAATAAAGCTGCATGGCCATAAAGCAGATAAACACAAAACACTTTTTAAGATTGTTAAGAGATAAGGTAAATCCTGTCCCTATGGAAATCAATGACAGAACTCCTGCCCTTTAGAGTTTACAGTCCATAGACTGCAGTGCCTTCCTCATAAAAAATGAGGAAGAATGTAGCTAGTAATTGAAAAAAAAGGTGTGGAAAATTGAGTGTTCTGACTCACTTATCAATAAAGAAGATTGATAAGTGAGTCAGATATCACACAGAAATGAAAACATATTTCTTGATGAAAGACAATGGCCATAATCCATGCAGACTGCCTGTTAAAAAAGAAATGAGAAGCACAGCGAACGTTACAATGGTTGCTTCTTAACGGGGAAATGGAAAAGTGGTTAAATTCTTCTCTCGTTTACATAGATGTTAATCAGGAGAAACTTCACTGACCTTGATGTGTAGGTGAGTTCCATCGGTTTGTGAACGCAATCTGTCCAGTTAGTGCAAGACAAAAGAAAATAGCTACTCAAGTGACTGCAGCATGGGAACTAACACCAGCAACGGTCCATGACTAAAGTAAACAATCTAAAGCTTCATCTGTGCCAGTACTACTACTGACCTTGTCCAGTTGTACTGGTGTGAGTAAGGTCAAGATCCTTTAAAGATTTGTCTCCCACCTCTGTCATTTTAGCATCATATTAAGTAGACTTGAATAGGCAATGCTGAAGTCAGGTATGTGTTTGCATTAGGATTCCCAGCACTGAAGTAGAAATGATATTGGCCATGGTAAGAGCATCTCTAAAAATTCCCAAGTGGGATCAACAGTATAAACGGGAAAACAACCAAACAAAGAGCTCTAAAAATTACTGAATGCCTGATAACAGAGCAGCAAGGAAACTAACAGACATTAATATCTCATGACACATTATTGTGAGCCCAGCAGTCAGCTACATTTTGGGGCCCAGTGGGTTGTTTTTATTAGGAGAAATAGATGAGGACTCAAGGAACCTTCATGCAATCCTGGCTATTACTATGAAATACCTACAGCCCTGTTTCTCTGAACACAAGGGGAATCAAACCATTAGAGAGCGAATCTTTGCTCATGGGTCCAACCTCTTTAGCTGAACTCAGCCCAAAGCCTCTTTCATCTTTTCCCTCTAGGCCATGCTAACAGTGTTTCTGTCTGTCTGATGCTATTTGTTGCCTTTTTTCTATGCTTCTCTCCTTTTGCTGCTGATTTCCTCACAGATACAGATGACATTCAAAAAGCCCAAGACAAAATCTAAGTTACACAGTTTTCTGTAAGCAGCATAGTTTGGATCAGTAGTGTACAGAATGCACATTCGCCATTTGGAGGGTGGGGGAAAGGAGCAAATTTAAGACTAGGTTCTACCATTTTAAAACTAATCTATGTGTGCTGAACTTCTGTTCCATTACGGGCAAAGACCGGCTTTGTATGCTGAACTTCTGTTCTGTTACAGGTACAGACCAGTTTCCAATCACTTATACCAGTCAAAGTGTAATATCTGTACCTGGCCAAACCTTCCCAAACTAATATCCAAACAAACCAATGCATATGTTGCATCTGTCTTTGGTTTGTTGGCCACATGCTGCTATTGTTTCACCTTGGTATCACAAAGGAACTTAATGGCTTCTTAGAAAAACTTTAAGGAGATAAGTGGTTAAACTTCACAGTTTAAAAAGATTGAACCCAATCCATATTATTTGTTTTACAGTTATACCTACAGTCCTCAAATGTGGCCAGAGCCTCATGGTCCTAGGCACTATACGATGCACAGAAAGAGACACTTCTTGGCCCAAAGAGCTCACACTCTAAACAGACAAAAAATGATAGAAGAAGCAGAAGCATAAACAGGTATATAGTATGGAATCAAAGTCTGTGTACCCACAGATATTGCCCAAGTGTCCTGACCCCCCAGGTTTGTCCATTAGGCCCCACCACCGTTCTAAAGCTTGTACTATATTAAACACAATACTAGGAAAGTCTCGTCTGACCCTACCTAACTAGATTTCCCAAGTCCCTCTTACCCTAACATCAGTGCTGGAACACTTTCTGGGAAACCTCTCTGGAGAACCAAACCACATTGTCTCTTAATGTAAAATGAGAGAGTGTGGTTAACAACCTAACCAAACCAAAGAAACTGCAAAATAAAATAAATTTGGCAATTAGTATTTATAATTCTTTCTGGTATCTATTATAAGAGTTGTTAGAAAAATAATGATGATTTATGGCATATACCTGTGTAATACTTCATAATGTTCATTGGCCTGGAAAATACTAATATCCCATTCATCACTTCTCATTTGGAAAGCAGAAGGAAATTTTAGTGAATTATATAGTAAGATATAAACAGATGTGTACACACACACACACACACACACACACACACTTTATTTATTTATTTATTCTTAAGAGGAGGTGATGGCAGGAAGGATTTAGCCTAAAGAGTTTAAATCACATTAGTTTGGAGTTCATGCAGTTTGAGGATGGGTCAGTACCAATCATTTTATGATTAAAATGAGAGGGTCCTGTATTTCTTTCCCCTTTTGTAACTGCAACTGTAGTACAAACAAGATTGAAAACTACTGCTTTTATAGAGTGTTCCAGTGACTGCCTGATTTGGAAGTCAAAGCGAATCCAAAGATTTACTAGCTCACAGACTATTAATGAAAACAAAGTGGGAGAAGAACATCTGGAAACCTAGTTGTTAGCACAGCTAGAGTCTTCGAGCAGGTAGCATAAAACTGTTGTTTTAATTGAGGGTTTTTTTAAGCAGAAAATTTATGTGGATTTGTGGTAGCATAATTTTAGTTAAAAAGGGTAATTTCTATGATTTTTTTGAGAGAGAGCAGTCTTCATATTGTAAACATATATTGAAAATATTTCTGTGCAATAGAATTCCAATCATTTTGATCCCTAGAACATTGCAAGTAATCTTATCTTTTCAGGAGAATTAAAATAGCATTTGTTATTTCACTGCCCAAATTCTATCATAGTTTTGATATACATATGTTTCCAGTTTTGCGTCAGTGCTGTCAAGTGGTCAGAAAAAGATGATTTAGTTCACAGCCGTGCAACTGGCAGCCCCTGGGTGCTACCTGGCAGCCACTGGGCTCCCAGGCTGGCTACCAGTCTCCCATCATTCTCCTGCTACTGCTGCCAAAGTCTTCTGGCTCCTGCTCTCTCCTCCAGCTTCAGCTGCCTACCCCTGGCCCTGGTCTGGGATGGGGAAGCATGACACGTTCCACAGGGCTGAAGGAGCCCATGGCTTAGGATTTCGGGGGACCCAGAGACACTGACCAGAATGGCGCACCAGGTGGAAGGGGTGACCAGAGCCGTGCAATGGGGGAATGCCCACAATGAGGGATGAGAGGCACAACCTGGTACAGCATGCAGCCGGGGAAGGGTGTAGCTCCCACAGCATGTGGCTGGTGGTCCCCAGCCACTCAGAAGTTGGACAGCCTTGACTTAGCTGATATGAGGCGAGTTTCCTTGCTCCAACTTTAATAGGAAATTCATTGGTTTTAAGCTACCTTTGCACATTCCCCTGGAGCCTATCTAAATTATAACAGTTTCCCTGGGCTAACTTGTGGGTCAGAATCTCTGGGGCACTGCATGTTCCAGCCCTAACCCCAACACTTTCTTCTTTCCTCATCTACCCTTTCCAATAGCCCCAGTTTGTGTGGAGTGGCTGTTGGAAAGCTCTAACATTTAAGTTGGAATTAAAAAGACTAGAACAGTGAATACAGATCTCATGGTTGGATTCGATCCCTATATGCTGGTGTCCTCGCCAAGTTTTTGTATTGCAAATCTCTTTGAGCCCCATCTTGCCTATGTACAAATGTGGGGAGTAATGCTTATAGCCCTTTGGAAAGTATTTCAAGAACCCTGATAAAGTTTGCTGTACAAAATTGCAAACATGTTTTTGCTTGCTTACCTCAAAAATGTAAATGCTTATTATGGGCCGTGTTCTAAGCAAACCAATACACGTCACAAATTGGTGTTTCCTTCCCACCAAAAAAAACATAAAAAGAAAAAAGTACCAGAGAGGTCAGCATGCAATCTCATTTCTATTCTCTGTGAAAAATCTAATGCCAGGTAATTGAGTGGAATAGCATGTTAAAGGAGCGACTTCATTGCTGCTGAAAATCTGGACTCAGTTTAGGATTGCCTGACAAATGAAATGCTTTTTGATGTCTCAATCTAATCCCTATAGACCTGTACTTATGTCACATAAAACACCACACAATTTAGCAAAATTCTGAATGATTAGTAACCCCTGCTCCTAAGAAGCATAAAGCTGGATTGTAACAGCTGCTGTAAATCAGAATTGAAGAAAGCATGCATAGGGATTGTGTGTGGTTCACATGGACATTGTCATTATTATTAGCCTTATGAACACTATCATTTAGCCCCATCTTAAGAAAGAGAGATGAAAAGAAACACCAAATCTCAAAGCAAAGCTACTATGAACAAACTGTCATTAGGCATGGTGGTTTCAAAAAGGGTAGATAATGGGTAGGAACAGAAATGTTTATCCGGCTTTATATAACATCTAAATAAGTCTCTGCATAAAATAAGTACCTGAAGCATTAGTGGCCCTTGCAGCAACTCCATAGCCTCATCCATAGAAATCAGCCAGAAATTCCCTCAATTTTGAATATCCTCAAGAATGCCAGTTACTGCCAGCTTGCCACACGTTCACACTGAAAATTTTTTGTGGGGTTTGAATCATTCATTGCCCAGTGGTAGGCCAATAAGTGTACCCCAAATGCAGAGCTTAGATTGGGAAACACATTAAAAGCTACAAACTAGGGCTTTTATTTTCATCCTTATCACAGTTAAAAAAAACACCAAATGATGTAAAACAAACAAAATAACGTTAAGCTTTGGCAGTATTCATTGGCTGGTGCATAATTATTCTGTTTGCCTTGCATTCATTTATCCAGGCTTTCCTACAGTTTCTTAATCTCAGTTTTTTGTCATCCATGTTAATTTAAATAAGGCAATTCAAGATTAGCTGGGAAAGGCAGAAATGTCAGCTGGTATTCAAGGTCAGATTTGTAGGTATCACAGCCAAGGAGGGATTTAAAAGAGGGTAGTGTCACAAATTTTGATCTGAAGGTTCTTTTCCATTCATGATAGATGGAAAAGAAGGAAGCATGGAGCTGCTTGATGGAGCCAAAGGTGGCGCTTTTGTCTGTCTTAAGGTGGGAGTTTACAGCTCTATCAGTAACTAGATTAATAGTTAGATACCGTCACTTGGGATTCCCAGTTTTTGATTAAAAGATGAACAGTAAGGGACCACATCATCAGTATACCAACAGAGAATGACACAAAACAAAGGCATCGTAGAGTTGTCTGAAACTAGATGTTAATAGAGGTTTTGGCTCTCAAGGAAGGCAGAACTGAGTCCAAAATTAATCAACAAGAGAGGAAATAAGCAATGAATTAAACCATAAGGGCGGGGGGGGGAGTCTAAATAGTGATAAACTGCTTGAAGAAAGGGTTTGTGAAAGCAGCCATCTCATTTAATTTTTTTTTAAACTTTTCTATTATTAAATGTCAGGCAGAAAAGTTGTCTCTAAAGGTTTTGTCCTCAAATGTGGCAAATTAGTTATCAAATTAGGTTGGAATGTCCTAACTTTATAACAATTACAGCTTTTTGATTCTCTGTAAATAGATGCTACAGAAGGTTAAAATCTGACCTGCACCGTTTCCCTTAATAATACCTAATACCAAAAAGTGCCAAAGTGACTTCTGCTCTGGCTCATTTTTTTTTTCAGAGTATAATTATCATCATCATCATCTCTTGCTTGCATTGCAGTAATAGTGGACCCAACATTCTAGGAACTGTACAAATACCTTCAGGAAGAGAAAGTAACTCCTGCTTTAGTGAGATTACAATATAAGTAGAAAAGACAGACAACAACTGGAGCAGATGCAGAGGTGCTGCAAAATGAAGCACCATTTAATCACATCACCCAGCAGGTCAATGACAGAGCTGACAATAAAACCAAGGTGTCTTGATTCCCAGTCCTTGATTCCCAAATAAAATACCTTCAGAGATTTGCAGGAGAGCAGCACATATAATGTGAGCATCAAAGTTTTCCTGCTACTGACAGAGCAATGCTACTTCTGTCCACCATCCAGTGCTTCCAGCATGTATGCTTTTATTGCTGTCTTGATGGCTGAGAAGCATTCCTTTCCTGTATGTTTTACACAAAGGTGTAACCAAATTTTGGTGCCTGGGGTGGTGCAGAACTGGCAATGCTTACCTCAGTGTGCAAGCTGCAGCAACAGTGACACTGGCTTCTGCTGCCTTGGAGCAGATCCTCCAACATGGATGTGGCACATGGTCCATTGGGGCTTCCATTCTGGTGCCCTCCCTGAATCACCTCCCAGAGCTGGTGCCCCTGTGACTCCCCCCCACCAAAAAATAAAAATAAAAAGCTACTGGCTTTATGTACTTTAAAAAGGAGTACAGATGGGTTTGAGCAGAAACACTAGATGCAAGCACTCTCTGATTCTATAAAGCAGGCATAGGAGCTTGAGATTTGAAGTCGGATTGTTGCTATAAAAAAGAAAAAAACAAAAACCCTGTACTCAAAACCTCTTCATTGAACTTTGGAAAAGACTAAACCTTAACTTTACTGTGTAGGCCCATATCTGTAGCCCATCTACCTTATCATCAGTTACGTTAATTTGTATCTTTTATACTTTCCAGGAAACAATAGCTAACCTTGCAGCCTGCTGTATGAATCAGATGTTGGTCATCTTAGCAGACAAGGTATTTGTATATTTGCTTGACTATCTGATGATTGTCTGTTATCTTGCTTTCTGAATATCTTGCTTTAATATACTTTATCTCACAGGAAATAAGGGCTGTTTTGTTTTAGCTGAGCGAGTTCTTCATGGATACCCCTTCAGAATCTGATGAAAAGGTTAATACACCATAGTAAATTATGCTTTCTGTGGATAGCATGCACCCCATTTTGGATCCTTAGCATCCCTTTATCTTATGCCTTTGCACAGTGAATATGAAGTGAGCTCTTGTGTGATCTTCCTTGTGGAAATAAAGCTGTGCTCAGAGCTCCGAGAGTTCAAAAACTAGCTAAAAATGATTGAACCAGATGTTTGAACAGTATGCCTGAATATTTCTAATACATAGCAGCAGATGAGTCCAAACAGCAAAAGCCCTGTGTTTGGAAAATATTTACATTTCATTAAAATTAACCTCTGTTATATTTCTGAATGCAAGCTGGCAAGTCAGTTTTGCTTTTGGCTGGATTTTCTCTCGAATTATTAACAAAGTTTTCCAATATATATATCCATACAACAACATAGTCTTAGGGGTCACATATATTACAAATTTCCCACTTGCACAGTATGCTACTGAACCTCCTACAGTCAGTAACAGAGTAAATCAAGTATTATTAGATCCTTTTTTTGGCTGAATCTGATATTTTGAGATTTCTTAATAAAGTACAAGGAAATGGTTGAACTGTTTTAAAAAGCTGATTTAAAAATTCACCTGTGCTGGTGTTCTCGGATCACAGATAGGATTCATTCACCATGAAAAAAAGTTGACTGATACTGATTATGGATAAAAATGAATGTATCTATGCTGGACTGGCAAAAAAAACGTAATATCTTTTTAATTAGTTCTCATGTTAGATCAGCTCCCTGGCTTAAGGGCTTTTTTCTATTATTTGCTACAAAAGTTTGAAATTTGGGCATCTAGTAAAATTCTCCACTTCTTTCAGATTACAGCAGTAACTACTATGGATCTTCTTTCTCTTCACTTGCCTAGAAGGCTGATTTTTTTTCTTTTTCATTTGGATCTTGTCGAACTGATCCATGCTGTTGTAATTTCAAGACTATACTGCTGAAATTCACCCAATGGAATATTACCACTAATCTATTTACCACCTAATCTTAAACAGCATTCATAGGTTTTGCCATGTACATATGACATCAATGCTCCTTGACCTATATTAACTGCTTAAAACTGTCTTCCAGGTATATTTTAATCTGTTGACCTTGATCTATAAAACCTCCAAAGGCCTGAAGACTGTCTCATACTTGATAATTGAGTGTTTTGTATCATATGCTGCAACTGAGGTTGATCAAAGAGGGTTGAGCTGGAAATACAAACTCCTTGATCTATATGAGGAAAGAAGGTACTGACTCAGCATTCTCCATAAAGGTCTCATAAATTTGGAATAGATAGTCCCCTCCTTGATCTCAAGTAGCCCACAGTCATTAATCTTTCAGACACACTGTAAAGCCCATCTTTTGGAGTGACAGATTGGGATGGATTGAGGTAGCTTGGGGTACGGTTTATTTTAAGAACAGGAAGGATGGAGGTTTGTAAAATTAACTTTCTGACACTCTGGTTCTCCTGGAGGAAAAATGTCATCATATTTTGTTCTTTTATAGTTCTACACATGAATTACTCTCTGTCTGCATACTGTAGGGGCTGTTACTGGAATTTCAGAATTAAATTTTATTTTTAAAAATGAAATCCCAAACAAATGCCCTAGCCACTGAGTTAGTGGGGCAAAGAGGGATTGAATAAAGCCAGACATACCCATATGCTTTTTTTCTTGCCCTAAGTCTATGTCTGGAGGTCACTAATTTTGGCCAACTTAATTTCTTTTTGTCTTAGGCTACTATGCATCCACAAGGACCTGCATATGAGTCCTGGTCACTATGGTGCATACTCAGTCTGTGCAAATATTTAGTCATGCACAGCCGTCCAGGTCTATTGAAGGATTTATGTGACCAAAATGCCATGTAAATGCCCAAATCCAAATGCCTTGGTGTCCAGAAATGAACAGAAATCTATCCTTAGTTCAGAGTTACCCCTGACTGAGCTGAAACAAATCTTTGCAAAAAAGATAAGCTGGCAGCTGACCATGAAACACTGCTTAAAACAGTTAACTTACACATTGTTCTTTTGCCACAGAAGTTGTTTGACGGCACAACATTTCAAATCAAAGAAGTTTTCATGAAAACATGTCAAAGAACTTGGTTTGACCACAAAGGCTTTTATATTTTGTTGATATTTACTGCAGAGACCTCATGAATAATAAAAGAGTATGAACTAAACCATTACAGAACAGTCAGAATTCAATATGTGCATCATTTGGTTTCCATTTAACAAAAAGAAGTCCCCATTCTCCCTTTCTGAGTACAAGTTATTTGAAGTAGGGCTGGCACACTGGGAGGAGGGCAAGGAAGAGAAAATAAATTGTGCTTATTTTCTATACAGCTCTGAATCACTGCCTGCCTGTGCTATTTATGGACAGATACATGATCAGGGACTGTTAAAGTGCTTCTCTGCTCCTAGGGATGGTTATTACCACAGAACATCTCTTCCAAGATAAGGCAGTAAACAAATAAGACATTGGTCCTTTGATGATAAGAGTCCTCTGTGAACTCCTCTTCCTGGAAAAAGCATACAGCTCCACCCGTAAGATTCTCCTTTCCTATATACTGTACTGCCCTCCTGATCAGTTAAAAATGTTTACTGGTTGAGTGCTAGAATAAAACTCTCCCTTAAAAAATTCCGCCAACACCTAATGAGTCAATCCCTAAATGCAAAATAAATTTCACAATACAAATCTAGGAAGCGTATAATCAGTCTTAGGGCTGTATATGAGAGTTTAAGCCTTGCTGCCAGCAGTGCACATAAGCACGGGCCTCATGAAATAACTTTGGGCAAGCATGCCCGCATGTGAGCTAATTGCACTGACAAAAGCCACCAAGGTTCTCCATATGCACCAGCAAGGTGGACCCAGTGCCTGGGGTGAAGTCCCTGGATTCAGCAGCACTCCCATGTTTATTCCATAATTTCTTGTCATGCAATACTTTTTGACAATCGCCATGGCAATAAGGAGGTAATAAAGGAAACCATTTCTCAAGCCTGCCTTGTAGCTTTCATACTTTGTCTTTAACAACCTCTCTATTAGAGTCTCTAGAGCTGAGACTTTGTTTCTCATTTCTTTTTTCTATCTGTCATACACATTCTTAGCATATTCTGTTTCAGAAAAAATGCTTTGTGGAATCCAGTCATACACTTACTTTTTGAATTTCATTTGGAAATTATCTGTGGGCTATAGCTATTCACACAAAGCAGACAATTTTACTTGGGATGCAGTCATTATTGTTCAAATAAACTAGTTTTATTTTGGTGAAGAAATAAAGTATCTACATGACACTAACGGAATAGGTGGCGGCCTCAGAGATAAAAGAAAATGGTAAAAAGAGAGGTGCTTTTAGGTCCAGGTAAACCTTTTTATCACACGTTTTCCAATGTTACACTTTTATTTTCTGCCTTTTCTACAGACAACCCTCCCCTGCTCTATGCAATGGTGTTTTTTAATCTTAAAATTTGCAGTAACTCTGGAGCACTGCATCAGATGTAAAACATGTGCAAGTTTGTGTAAAGGTTACATTATTTTCTAAAATAACACATTTTCAAAATATGACACACACGTTTAAAATTATAATTGATATTACACTTCATTAAAAACAGATTAGCAGTCTTAAAACTTTTTCACAAATAACAGCCTTTTTAATGATTCCCAAGACATACCAAGAATACAATTTAGAACATATTAAATATTGGACTAGACAGAAAAAAATCAGCTGAAATGTTTTTTTTTCCATTAAAATTTGCTTATTAGTCCAAACTGAAATATTTCACAAGTGCATTTTTATTTGGAGGAACTTCCCCTGCTTCCAAGAGACTCTGTGTAGACTCAGAGAAGAGGCTCAAATCCTGCCTGACAGGCTTTGATGCTGAAAGCCTCAGACTAGATGTTCCTCATTTACCTTTAGGCCATCAGGTGGGCCATCAAGGACCCAGAGTTTTCCCAATGTTTCCAAGCCCCCACAGCTCTCAAGCTGTCATAGCCCACCAAAATGACTGCTATTGAATTGAGGACACTGGAAACACTAACAGCTGCAGACAGAAACCAACATCATTCTTGTCAGAGTCTCTACTACCCACCCCTGCACAGCAGTTTTCAAAATGACCAGACTCTTCTTGACTTGTTTCCATAACAAAATATTATGGGATTTTAGTTCTGCAAGAATCTTTCTGAATACTGGAGAAAAAAACCAACCATGTTACTAAAATTCAGTTCCCAATCCTGTTCCAATTATAAACTAATCACGAGAGAAACCTTTTTATTCTCCAGGCATACAACTTTAATTCTGTTTAATACTGAACCCCACAGCTCTTGAGATGATGCATTGTGCGGTATTAGAAGGAATTCTGGAATAAAGGCATTCAATTAAATACTAAAAATATTACAATGTCATTGTCTAAATCAGTGATATGCCCTTGCCTGAAATACTGTGTTCATTTCTAATCACTGTCTCAGCAAGGATCCAGGAGAAACAGAAGAAGTTTCAGAGACTGCTGATGACAGTGGTGAGTAACAAGGAAAACTTCCACAGGAATAATAATTGAAAAAACTGGAATTGTTCATCTTAGAGAGCACATAAATGAGAGAGACTTCACAGGAGCATACAAAATAAGGTGAAAAGAAGGTAAAATTGATTATATGTATCCTTTTTATTCATAACACATGAACAAGAATGCATTCAATGAAAATGAAAGGAAATAAAGTAGAACACAAGCATATCACAGCACATAGCCTGCAGAGGTCATTGTTACAAGATATTATTGAGGTCAACAGATTAGGAGAGTTCAAGAAAGAATTATCCGTTGACATGGTTAAAGAGAATATCTACATTAGACAGGATTACAGAACATTATTTTAAAGGGATCTTAACCATCATGGTAGGGAATAAACAATGTACAAATTACTTGAAAGAAAAATTCCCTAAGGGAGAGTATCCATTGCCCAGCACAGGGTTTCCTATACTCTGAAGCAGCTGAAACTAACCATTGCCAGATTGCTAAACTAGATACATCACGGATCTGATTTAGCTTGGCAGGGTACTGAGAGAAATGATGCTTTGTCATGTGACTGGCCTCTGAAAGGGCTCTACAGCTGTGCTCTGATGGAAGTGCACAGCTGCAGAGCTCTTTAAGAAGCATGACAAATTAACCCTCATTGCATGAGGGTTCAGGTGAAGGTGCTCCAAAGCTGTTAGTGCATCCTGGGAGCGGGGCTGTACTGAAGCAGCCTAGCCCCTTCCCCAGTGCTGTCTTCAGGCTGGGAAGGAAAGAAGGAGTTCGGTCTGGGGTTTACCCAGCCTGTGCTGGAGGACAAGACAAGTGGATTGGAGCCCTGAACCTCAGGGGGCCTCCAATCCACCTGTCCTTTCCCCCGCACTCCAGGACAGGCTGGATAAACCCCAGAATGGACCTACCTCTCCTGCCCCTCCCCAGCTTCTTCATTTTTTTTTTTTTTCACAAATGTGGAGAAAAATAACATTAAGTAGTGCTCTAAACTCTGCTAGATGGTTCTCAAGGAACTGTCATCCAGATGAGGACTGTCAGAACTCAGCATGTCCCAGTCTCACCACCCCCTGCCCATGACAAATCCAGGTTGTAGCAGATCACCAAACCAACAGGACTCCCTTTCTAATGCAATAATCCCCTGACAGGGCCAATCTGATCACTTCCCATACTGTTTGGCCAAGCCAGGGACAAAATCTGGACTTTCATTCTTCTATATGTTTGTCTATGATGTATTTTTCAGAGTGCTAGGTATCTTCCATACAGAAGTGATTTACCATAATTTTCAATGTGGCTTCCAGGAAATTCATAGATTCAAATAATTTGGAGGTAATTAAGGCTCATTTGCATAGCTAAAATCCCTGACTTGCAGACACAACCTGGTATGGTATGGTATGGTATGGTATGGTATGGTATGGTGGCAAAACTTCACTGATGTTATACACTTCATTTGATAAGGCAAAATGAGAAGATATGTTTTAAAAAGTAGACACAAGTATCTATATCATAAAGACAGTTATGTAGTCCAGGCAACATTTCTGTATTTTATGTTAAAGTAACAAAGTGAGATCAAATCTATGAAAAATGAGAAACTGCTTATTTACATTTGGCAACACAGTCTATTTTGACATTCAGAGTTAAGGATGACTGGCAGTCTATTCCCTGACAGAGGGTCAAATGCACCTATACTTAAATCTTTGAAAAGTAATAAATCTGGTATTTAACTAATCACCCACCTTTCCCTTTAACTCAATTCTGCCGTTTCTAAGAAATGGTCCCATTAAACTGTGACAGCATCATAACACTCAATCCTTCCAAATGTTGCAGAGCACTGCAGGGAGAGAGAACATACGGATACAGCAAGAAGCACTGTCCACTCATGACTGGAATAGGTTCTAGTCTGACTGTCCAAATATCGCTTCTGTAAAATATGGTGGGTCTGAGATCAATGAATAACAAGTATGGGGAGGATCAGAACTACATTTTGCACCCTTGGTGCATGCAAAATGAGTTATAAGAACTGTAACATTTTGATGTCATGATTTAAGGAAGACTATGTCTTGGGAACAACCTCAGTACTAAACCACTAACCATTTCTTGAACCCCACTAGAAGCAACAATTTTAAAAACAAACTGAGGAATCATATGGCATTGACTGCACATATAAAAACTGGTTGTTAAACAGTATGCTTCTCTCAACCTTAAATATAATGGTGCTACCACACCACTATAATTAAACTTAAATGAGATTATTACTTTTACTGCAGTGCCTCAATTGTACACTGATTGCTTAGTATTGATGTGCAAAATGGAGTTAGACTAATAAGATATCAATTTTGAAAGAATGTAAATATCCTTGGAAAAAATTCAATCAGTCTCTTTGGAAAATACAATTCTTTGTTACCCAAAGCCAAAATCATCTTAATATGCTACAATTTGTTCTTTTATGAAACAGCTGAATATCCTATGAGGATGGCTACTTTTTTTTTTTTTTTTTTACCAGAATATAGTACTCCCACGGTGATAGTATAAAAGTAATGACATTTTATTAATCTCAGATTCAAATAGAGAACTCCATCACTAAATACCATTCATGGCAATTCCACTGCCACAGCCAAGTAGTACAGAATGTGGCCATTAAGTAACCGGCCATTAAGTAACCCTTATTCTCTACCAGTGCTTGACCAGCCATGTGCTGGACAATCTTTAGGTGTAATTTAGAACGGCCCACATACAGTTTCAAAATACAACACTGGGCAGTAATGTAACCAGGGTGGAGTGACTTGGGCACCAAGTTGAGGGAAGGAAAGTCGGAAAAAATAGATGTTGCAACCACGGGGCAATCTTGCCGGTGGCGCGGTAGCCACTACTATCCACGCAGCTACATTAGGGGCACAGACATGTTATGCCTCTCCTTCCTGTGCCCACAAACAGTAGACAAAGATTGCTAGGACACAGGTGAGCCATAAATAACTATGCTTTCCCCATCTTCCTTGCTGGCCAGAGGGAGTTCTTAGCCTTTAGCAGCTATTTTACCACCTATTTTACCCAAATAAAAGAATCTCCAGGCTGGTGTGATATTCCTATTCCCACTAGCACTGGATAGAAGATAACCTTGATCTGCCAAGCTAAAGCAGGCAGTGACAATAGAGCTCAGGGCCTGAGCATGTATATTAATGCATTAAATATATATATATATATATATATATATATATATATAACTCGAAAACCACGGTAACCTTTCTTTATCATTGGTCTCTATCTTCATGATACCTTCTTTCTACGAACAATTTGTTAAATTAATTTGTTAAATTGTAAATTTCCTATTAAATACAGATACAAATGTGAATGATAATTCATATATGCACACGCAAATCATTCTCCCCATTTCTCAACACTTATTTAATAGCAGAGGTCTCCATTTAGATTTAGTAATCTGACATTACTATAATGGCATTACTTTTGAAAAGTATGCTGCATGCTGTCTCTAATACACCATTAACATTATCATAAATAGTACAATTCAACTCTACACTAATAAATGAACCAAGTACATTTGAAACTCTTGATTATTTTAACTGTACTTGATGCTTACCTACTAATTCACAAAATTCAGTCATTTACAATCATTTGGATCAATTAGTGCTGCTCTACTTTAATTATCAAGGGTATTTTTAGTTTTTCATCCTATTATGTTACATTGCTTAGACTACAATATTCCATGGAAACCATACTACTGATTTCCTGCTCGGGTTCACGTTCGCTTTATGATATTGAGGCAGCCATTCAAAGCATATAATGAAGTCTTTTCAAGGATATTTTGAATTTTTATGTTTTAGAGCATATTAAGATTACACCAGGGGGAAGATGGCTTATGACAGAAAGTTATTTGTGTTCAGAAATTACTTCACTTTAGCAAACACTAGATGTTTAGTTAACAAAATTATACACTAAAATAAAGAGGCAGCTTGTATTGTGGGAAATACACAAAACTAACAAATAAATCTCTTCAGTGGGACTAATCAGGTATGTAAAGTCAAGTATGTGTTTATGCGTCTGCAAGATTTGGTCTGGTGTAGCAAACCCAGCAGCAGCAAGAGAAGGTGAAATTTGTACTTTAAAAAATTCCCACGAATGGAGGGCTTTCAAGGTCCCTCTAAAACGAGGTTATACTTTGAGCTATTGTATGATATCTGCACAACTGTCTTTAGCTTGGAGGTAACAGGGGTAGCAGATAATAAATTTTGGTTCTCTTCTTTTTTTGAGTCATAAATATCCAGTGGCAGTGAGGTGAAGTACAGATTGTGCAGAGATGAGTTAAGCTCCCCAAATATATGCCAGCTGTTGCTTATTTTGAGCAGAACACTGCTGCATGACAGTCAGAGATTACTGTCTCTCTGTCATCCACAGCTGTAAAGCAATAAAACAACCACAGCCCTCTTAGACTTGCAGCACATTCCAAATAAATACCATTTTGTTCATAGCATATTAATTACTTTCAAGAGCATCAGTATGCCAAAATAACAACAATCAACTCTAAGACTGTATTTTCTCATTCTAACAGCTAGTATCATAATGTAATTTAAAATAGATATCATGGAAAGAGAGTGGAATTATAAAATGTAAATGGTAATTAAAAAAAAGTAGAAATGTGGTAACTTCCTCAGGCTTTTCCTTATTTTAGATTGTGCTCAGTGATATAGTATTCTTTTAAACTTGCCACTTGAACATAAGAAATAGATTCCAGAGTCTGACAGGCTAATTTTATGTTCCAAGGGCAATTCTGAGTCTAGGAAAAGCCTGGTTTTCAAGTCTTCTTGCAGAACCATAAAAATTGGGGTTATAGCCATAAAAATCAGTATTACAGAAGAAACAGATTTTCTGCTCCACAGCTGAAGCACCGAAGCATAGTCTTATTAAGCAAACAAGCAAAGGAAGGAAAAAAAAAATCAATGAAACAGATGGTGTGAAGGAGAGCAAACTACATCCCCCTGGATTAATGTGTCCAGGGTAAAATTAGTCTCTTATTTAATATGTGCACTGAAAATTAATTCTGTTATATCATTTTTAAAGCAAGCACAGTAGACTTGGAAATAAAATTTTAAACTTTCCAAAGGCCATTATTTATAATAGAAGTTTGTCCATGAATCAGTTTCTCAAGCACAGAACAGGAATTAGAGTTTTACACCTGCTTTGAAAACATAAAAAGAAAAAAATGCTTTTTAAAAAAAGCCTGGCCTGCAAACTATTTTATCATGTCCATCTTTTTCCAATTTGTAGATAGAGAAGAATTTGATTCTAGGTGATTTCGTTAAACAGTTTCAGGCTGAGTACTGTTTAAGAAGATTTTCAAAGTTACTGAAGGAAACTAGCTTTCTTTTGTACCTTTGAAAATTTCCTCCCTCTAGTCTTGGAAATGGATTCAACAGTCTTTAGCATGGCATGCCTATACTATAAGGAAGTGGTTCAAATTATTTTCAAAATTGGAAGCCAATTCCTCAAACACTTATTACTCAATATAGGACTTAAAGTACATAGTGACAAAGCCAAATCTTAGTATAGTTCCCATAGCATATACAGACATTTGGGGCCAGATCCTATTGCATCCAATCTTCAAGTGCGATCATATTCTATCCTGTTTGAGTCCCTGAGAAACTATTAACACAAATGGAAGCTGGGTCCTCCTCCTCACTTTTTGTTATTTAGTCTTAAGGCTAAGATGAAGATACATTACAAATGCAACATTTTTCAGAAGTTCAAAACAGGAATAGAATCACACTTAGACACTTAGGCTAGGGGCAGACATTACACATAAACCAGTTTAAGTGATCAGAAACTGGTGTAAGCCTGTAACAAAACAGATGCTCAGTGCACATAATCCAGTTTGAAAATGGCTGAAACTGGTTTGAGATAAACCTGGCTGAACGTAGTATCAGACTAAACTGATTTGGGTCAAACCGGTTTATGCAATGTCTGTCCTAGACCTCTTGCTGGTTTAAATTAAACCAGACTCCACCAGCATCCCACCATGCTCTCTGGGCTGGGCATGGCTCTGTGCTACACAGCAGGGATGGCCCCTCCCCTCTGCTCCCTGGCTGGAGCTCTGCAGAGACTGCAGGTTGCTCACCCCCTTTCCCCTCACCACTCCGCAGGAATTCCCCACTCCCCTCTGCCTTGCTGAGTAAGTGTCTGTGTATTAGCTAGCAGACCACATGCTGGCTACAGTCCCTGCTGAATCAACAGGCAGCATCAATGGGTAATGTCCCTCTGTTGTTTTTTTAATGGGGTGATAAACACTGTTATCAATTCTCTACAGGGGTAATCAGAGCATCCTGCTGGCAGCTGGCCATGTCCCTGAGTGCTGTGGAAGGGATGAGTGGGCTGCTCTAGCTCCCCCCAGCTTCTAGCCTGAGCCATTGCAGGCATGTGCCTGCATGTTTGGGATGTCTGCGCAGTTACAAACTGATTCAGCCTAGCCAGGTTAGACTAACCTGCAAAGATTGAATCAATTCAGGCTCAGGTTTTTTGAATGTCTGTCCCTAGCCTTAAGGTATGTCCTAGCTAGGACACATCTGAACTACAGCACCATCCCATTACCACATCCCAAAGCTGCTGCTGAAAGATTGCTGGTGAAGATGCTCCTCATTCATTCCCATTAGCTGCTTTCTAGCATGCCAGACTGAGGTCTTGAGATCACCTACAGCAGGATGCCCTGGAACAACTTCACTGGTGTCTCTCCAGGGTGAGCAGGACTTAAGGACTTCCCAGCTGTGGAATACTGCCACTCTGGTGTAAATGTACATTTTACATGCAAAAGTGCCCATTAGGTACCTAATAGGTGGAATCACTGGTCTTTGGGGAGGTTAGTTGCAATTTACTTTCTTTATTTTTTTTTACCATGCCCATTGCATGTGAATGACAAGAGCAAGATTTGTGCCCAGTTTAATGTATTCTTAGGTGGTCATGGCCCAGCTTACCCAAAGCATTTTGCATCAGCTAATATTTCTCTTACAAAACTTTTATTTTTGAGAGTTCCATTGTTTTAACAGAAAACAACTGCTGTTGGTAGGCCTTTAGGTAGATACTCTCCTTTCCACTGAACACTTTAAAGATGAGGACCAAAGTCCTGAACTTGACTCAATATTTAACAGAGATGGTGTGGAATGCCAAAGTCCACTGCTGTTGATGACTTATGTTCCTAAGGAGGCTATCTATTGTGTTTTGAAGTGACTAGAGCCTTTCCTAAGATTGCCAATGTCATCCCTAGGTAAACTGCACCACAACAGATTAAATTCAGAGTTGAGTGATGCAGCTGGCTCAAGTCTGATAAGTAATATCTCCTGCCAGGAAACAGAAGTACAAGAGGCTTCTTCTGAGCCATTGCTATTTGTGCATGTAACACATATGAGGGGTCTCAGATGAAACATAAGTTGCTGATATACTTCCTGATCTAAGGAAGTCATCCTTGACAGAGTTTTCAGTGCACACATGGTATTCTCACTTTCTTTTCTGTACAACTTAAAATTTAGACCAATTTAATGTATTTATGGTTATCTGAATGGTAAAACTCCTGTTTTGTCATTTTTACTCACTGGGAACAATTGTTGCAAGTGAGAATTAATAGTGTGTAAAATATGCACAAAGAGAGAGATGTCAGCTATAGCCTTATCTTCATTAGATATATTTTAACCCATTTAACATTTTAACCTGTGTCAAACTGACCATCTTCAAATCCTAATGAAGAAAAGGCTGTGGAGGAGTTCAGGATTCACTTTGATGCACTAACACTAAAACTAAAACTATTTTAACTAGAATTTTAATAATGTCTGTTATCTCAACATAGGTAAAAAATATACCATGTTCCTAGTAAAAATCAAACTTGCAGTTTTTTTCACATACAAAACTTGCATTTGTCTTTCTTTCAGTGACAGTAGGCTCAGGCTAACAGAGAATCTTTTTTTTGTTTTTTTTTACTAGAAGTATTTTTGCTGTTTCACAAAACCCAGAATCAGTTGTCACATACTAGTTATGTGATTTAAGATTTATGAGAAAGTAGACTTTTTAGCATTTTCCACTTTCCACTTGAAAAACTTTTTTTAGTGATGGTGAGAACAGTTACATTGCCTCCTTAATTTAATTTACTAACTCTCATAAAAAACCCATGAGATATATGTGTTCCCGATGGGAATTAACAATTCTGCAAAGCACTAGAGAGGACAGACTAAAAATATCCTGGAACATTTATTATTATCTATTTCAATCAAATACATTCCTACCTTGTTCCCCATTTACTACCATTGATACAATGAAAACTGAGTCTGAACTGGGAAGAGGGAACTAAAGTTTGGGGAAAATCTAGAGGTGCAACAGGGTTGTGGGGACTCATGAGTGGGTACCCATGCCAAAGGTGCAACCAGCCAGCAGCAGTGGCAGCTGTTATTTTTCTGAACTTCCCCCTCCTTCCCTCCACCTACAAGTAGGTGCCTGGGGCTGGTGCCCTAGTTGCCCTGCTTTAGTTCTCTCTCAAAAATATCTAAAACATGTGGATGTCTAGGACACAATATTCACATTGTTTCTCTTATCTTCCTATTCTGATGTCCAATTCAAAAGTAAAATGGGGAGAGATGAAAAAGATTATAAGAATCTACCATACTTACTCTCTTAGCATTTGCAGATGCATGTATATGTATTTTTTCTCAGTTTCTGTACTTTTAATCTGATTCTATTACATTACACTATACATTCCAGAAGAGAAAATTAACATGAAGACTATTAACTCAGTAAGTACATAAGTTATTCAACCAAGACCAAATTGTGGATCTTAAGGGTTAAAAATGGTCCATTTACACCATCAGAGATTTTGGCCAGTGTATCTGAAGCCTCAATGATTAACAACACATCAATTATAGGAACATCAGCATTCATCCTTCCATATCTGTCTTTAGGCAGTTGTGAAAGATACCATGATCAAAGAAGAATAGTTACAGAAGTCTTAAGTACACTTAATACTACTACTAATCATTTTACATTCCCTTTTGGCATAGGTGCAAACCCTACTTATTTCTTGACAACACTGGCATTCTCAAAAAACAGGCAGGTTTGCTAGGCAATAATCAGCACCTGAAACAGGTACAGAGGAAATGAGTGGCATTAAACATAAGTACCTTCTTTTGTCAATGACATTACTTATAACATGTAGTCAACTGATTGCCACCTACAAGAACAGATGAAATGTTGAGCAAATGCCAGCCTTTTGTAAGAACAGAACACCTGATCCCAGTCACTTTTGTGAACATGACAGTTCTTTGGATGTTTCTTAGTATAAGAGCATAACATTTTCCCTGGACAAATTATGTACATCTCTGTATATTTTAAAATGCAAAGATTTCCCATTGCCACAAGTGAACATTTTGCTATATTCATGCAAAAATTTACACACACACAACCATATTTTCTTTTCTAAATGTAAGTAAACATTTATACATTTCTACTCTGAGAGCTAAACACTTAAAAGTCCAGTATATGATTCTGGGAAGTAATATAATTGCCCTGGTAACATTCTCTTGAAATTCTTAACAGAAACTTAGAAATTACTAAAGTTACAATCAAAGTGGGAAAATATGAATCCATAATTTACTGGGTTAGATGATACAGGGGTTTACTCCAGAACTATCTATATCTCAGCTTTCACCACGGATGCAATCAGTGGTCTTGAACCAATGATGAATTATGTGCTTGATACATTTCACTAGACAAGCCATAGCCTAGAGAGTGTGTGGTGAGGGCCAGATACTATTCCATTTATTAGGTGCATAAGTGGACCTATGTGCCTGAGTGTGATTCTCTTCCACTCTGCTTGTTAATATAGAAGGTGGGTGGGTCCTCCTCCCCCTCACTGTTTCTTGGTGACTTAAAGGTCAGGTGATGATGTGTTACAAAAGGCACTTATTTGCCTAAGTCCATTTAAACATCCAACATGTGGAAAATAATTTGGGTTTCGGCCAGCTGTATCCTAGGATGGAACTATTTAGGAAAGTGGTGCTTAACCTTTTTGCCTGGAGGGCTGGATAGGCAATGTCTGGTCTGTTTGTGGGCCAGATCTGGTCAGCACTCCAATCCAGTGCCTGGTGTGGGTGCGGTGGGGCCTCATCCAGCTGTGTGGAACAGATTGGGAGGCAGCTTGGCCCCAATCCAGCCATGTGAAGAAGGGTACTTGTCTTGGCTTCAAAACACAGCCCCAGGACAGGGGAAAGAGGGTGTGGCCAGGCCCTGATCGGGGGTGGGGGGGGAACAGTATAGCTCTGCCGGCATGCAGTCATGCAAGGGGAAAGGGGTGTGGGCTAGCCTCAATTCAACTGTGCGGGAGGGGTGGGGGCGGGGAGGTGTATGGCCCAGCCCCAAGCCAGCCACATTTGGAAGGGGTCCTGTCACAGCCCCATCGAGCTGTGCTGGGGAAGGGGTGTAGCCTGCTCCCAACTCAGGGGGGAAGGGCTTGGGAATTTAGCAGCAGGAAGGGTGGCAATATTATTTGTCCCTGCTCCCCCATGCCAAATTTCCCAATCCATGGGGAGTCCTGTGGATCAGATGCCATGGTTCTGTGGCCTGTATTTGGCCTGTGGGCTAGAGGTTGAGTACCTCTGGTTTAGGAAGTACTGTGTATGCCTGCAGACTATAATAGAGTCAGAGAAACATAGGGATGGAAAGGACCTCAGGAGACTATTGAGGCTAACCTCCTGAACTCAGACAATACTATGGTTAATAAACCTTCTAACTGAGTGTTATGAATACAGTGTTTCCAGTAACCTGAATGGTGATGCTAGGCATATCTGAAATTATGATTATTTAACACATTCAAGGTTGATCTGTATTGTAGTAAATCATGTACAAACATAGAAATAAAATTCTTTGTTTCCAAGAGCTAGAAATGTGAGAATATGCTTTGTGTAAAGACAGGCAATTATCAAGAAACACAGAAGTGTATACAAAGTAAATCTATGTATACTACTATGTAAAATTTATAATAGTTATACAGAATGTGTTTGTTTACCATATCAACATGGGCTTGATTAATGTTCATTTTGTGTACCTGGCAGAGATTCAGATTTTCTTTGCCCTTATGTGCAACTTGTGGTTATCGGCAGAAAGAGTAAAATCATCACAGCAAAATTGGCAGAAAAATGGTGTATGTCAGGATCAAAGACATGTTAGTCCCTCTACATTCTAGAGCCTTGTTTTTACCCAGATGACAAGTCAAATTCTTCAGATTCTAATTTGCAGAAAGAGCTGCTTAGATTTAAATACACTTCAAATCTCTAGAGAAGTAAAACCAAACAGAGAACAAAATATAGTCTTCTCTGTTTGATGCTCAGCCAGAGCCACCTTCTAAGTTCTGGAAATACTTTATTAATGGCAAGTTATAATCTGGAATTTAGACTTTTCCTGTGTTTCTTTTCCTCTATAATTTGCTCACCTAGCCCCATCTCTTTTTCTTGTTTTGCCTAAAGATCTCTGGCACCTCCAGACTTCTCTTAGTTCTAAACTTTTAAAATTAGTATAAATGCTTTGTCTATCCAAACCCAAAATGAAAGCTAATACAGTTCTTCAGTTGATTTAAAATTTTTCCTCCCACGTGTATCTGAGGGCAACCAGAACATGCCATGAGGAGTATCTGTTCCATGCCTCTTCCTTTCTCCTCCATAATCAACTGTGTTGATTCATGCTTTCCCAGGGGCACAGAAATGCACTTGTGTATTTTGTGCTGTTGAAGGGCCACTACACCATAGGGGACCCTAGTCAATACCTGTCTTTCCCTCATGCATGTTTCTCTTTGAATGAATGTTTCAAACTGTTGCTCCCCATCATTTCATACATCAGAGGAAAGCCTTGGTTCTTTCAAGTAAGTTTGGCAGAAAAGGAATATGATGCGTTAAAACTAAACTGACAAAAGTAAAGCTAAGAGGAAAGACACTGGTGGGTTTATGATTTTCTCCTTGTGCTCAATTAAAACTAAAATGAAACAATTGGCAAATTCTGTTAGTATCATCCTTAAATAATTCATTGAGGTGCATTTTGAAGCAGAACCAAGTCAACATAATATAATAATAACTTACATAGAGCCTAATCTAGAAAACATAATTTTTTCCCCTTTGTTAAGGTTTTCTTTTAAACTCCAAGATATCTGTTAAAGCAGTTCAGTGTGGAACAAAAACACAGTAGCCTACAAGAAAACACAATAATTGTGGCTTAGTACAGCTCTTGTGAAGTATTACAAAGGATGTGCATGGAATTGTTGAATGGTTTGCTTGAATGTAAAAGCCCTTTGAGAGTTCATTCACTATGAGGCAAAAAGAGACAGACAGCTCAATGACACTTTTCATTCATAAGGCCCCCCAAAATGACAACTGTACAGCACAGATACCAAGATGCTCTCAGGCATTACAGGTGCAAAATCAGGGCAATGGGTTAAGTATTATATAGTTTCTCCTTTGCCCATTTTATTTTTTAAAAGGTTACTGAGAGGTTGGTCAGTGGGAATTCATTTTCTTGTATCTGGAGGATATTCTCAGATGAAAATTCCCTCTCCTCTGGCAACCTTTAAGAATTTGGGATACAAAATGGCCCACATACCAATAGTCCTTACAAACCACCCCAATCCTGGAATTGATTAGAACAATCAAATAATTGCAGGCTATACAAAAGTTTGGACCTTGACAGAAATATTATCAGCCTACCCAATCCTGGCTTTCAAACAACCCCTCAACCTTGCCCAAGTCATCAAGAGAATCAAATTCTCCACTGCTCTACAGACATCAAATGGGAAACAGTCTTGCCTTAGCAGTAGATACTTAATCACTCAGTCAGCACATCTCCAATACTACTAGTCAACACCGTTCTCAACAGACCCATCAAAATCCATGGATCCCACATATGTCTTTCCCAAAATGTATAATATACCTGATCCAATGCACCAAAGTGCCCTCATGGTAACTGTGTGGAAGAAACTAAACAGCAACCATGCACCAGAATGAACTCTCATGGGAAAAATATGACAGACACACATATATCCATAGGAACACATTTTTCACAAAACAACTCCTTTTCTGATCTCACTAGCCTCAAGCTCAAGGGAAATCTACCAAACACCTTTAAAAGGTGAGCTTGGAAACAAAAATTCATAAGCTGGCTAGATACTAAGAACGAAAAACTGAACACCAGTACTGACTTCTGATCTACCCGATTCCTGAATTCTACACGATTCCTACACACAACAGGAATTAATGACCCCTTCCCCCCTTTTGATGTGTCCTGATCTCCCATAATACGTTTCTTTTCTTTTGCTAATTGTTTGCCAGCTACCCCTGAGAATCCCCCCCATGTTCATTATTCTACTCTTGTTGTGTTTGTTTGCTTCCTTCCTCAGACCTCATGAATAATGTCTTGTATTTGAAAGCCCATCTAACTTTATTCCACCCATGCAGTTGGTCCCATAAAAGATATTACCACAAAAATCCTTGCAACTTGTATAATTGCTGGATTATCATGGCTACAGCATCACTTATTGCTATGATACAAAACAAAAGGAAATGGAGGAAGCAAAGGAATGACGTACTACACACCATGCCAAATGAGCCCTCCCCAGTAGCACAACTAAGTGGAGAGGTGGGCAAGAGAGGCAGCTGTCCAAGGGCAGCAGATAAAAAGGGGCACCAAAACAGCAGCTTTCTGGGACCCCCAGAGAGCACAAGACTGTACATGTAGAGCCAGAACCCTTTGTACAGCCGGGAGCATGCACAGAGAACCGCTC
>NW_005842170.1:1571815-1579563 GCF_000455745.1 Alligator sinensis
TATTGCGGCAAAAGTAGGCAGGCTGTGGGGAAATGGGATCCTCTGTCCTGCTCTCTCCATGCATGGGTCAGGCAGTGTGCTGGGACCTGCCCCTCACTCCTGGCAACCACAGGAGGAGCAGATGGTGTATAGGGAGCCAGAAGCCTTCCGCACAGGAGGGAGGGCACACAGAGAGCTGCAGCTCCATCTCTGGCTATTGGAGCAGACTGCCCAGGCTGTGGGATGCTGGGAGCCTTCTGTAAGGAAGAGTGCTGCGAACTGTCCTGTCCCCTGTCCTGGCAGAGCACCAGCCACATAGGGCAGGGAGCTGCTCCCCACCCCTTACTTCAGGTTGTAGTAGTCATGAACAGACCCTCCCAGAGAGCTGCCACTACACTCCAGCAGATGTACAGCACCAGCAAGGCAGGGGCAGGGAGCCAAACCCACTGCATTAGCAGCCCTTGTGTGAAGAGCTGCCCTGAGGCAGCAGCAACAAATCTTGGAAGAGATTAGGTGTTTTCCTATCAAAGATTCATGAGTATCCTAGTCCAAGGGTGGCCAACGCGTGACACCAGTGGCACAAGAAGCACAGACAGCCTGTATGTGTGGCATGCAGAGATTATTGGGGAACAGGCACGCAGCACAGCAGCAGTTGGGCTGGGAGCACAGGGAAAGGAGAAGAAAACAGAGCAGAAGCTTGATAAAAGGAAGGATATCAGAGTTGCACTTAGGAAGGGTGCTGCGCTAATTTGTGGCACATCTGCCCCCTGTTGTCCTAGTCCTTTTAATTATGAAATCAGCTCCATTCCTACATCAATTACAGCTGCTGCACAGTCAGCTGGGAATTCTCAGCCCCAGTCTCTATTAGCTCTCAAGAAGCTTTTGAAAATATTTGTTCTGTGTAACATGTTGCAAAGGATAATCTCTGCCTTCTGCGTTATATGGTCAAGCTGGTCACGTCGAGGTACGAGTGATTTTTTTTTTTTTTTTTTTAACGAATGGAAGGAAGGGCAGGTGGGGTGTTCAATGGCATCACCCAGGGTGCCAAAATTGCTAATTATATTTCTGCCTCCCACTACCTGGTTCTGTATTTTCCCTCCTCTATCCCTACCTAACACTTCTTCTGCTGGTGCTACATTATACTGTGCTGCATACACCTTGGGAAAAGAGCTGCATATTTTGTCTCTAAGTGGGTCCATGCATTTTTTAATCATTTCCAATTCCCAAATCAGACAACCATGTCTATAAATGTCCATGGGCCCATACAATTTAGGAGACCACCATCCTACCTCCCAAACCCATAGGCCTGAGAGTTCAGCTACTCCCCCTATTCAATCAGGCACCTTACATGCAGATCCCAGGTCTGGAGGCATAAAAGTTTGAGTGTTCCTAGTCAAGCTTGATCTTAGCCAAAAGGCCAAGAAGTGATGTTGATATATGCATGTTTATTCATAATATCAGCTGCAAAGGAAGCAAGTGTCACAAACTGGGGGTTTGTAGAGTACAGTATCATGTATGTTGTCTTGAGTGTGTTTTGCTAATGTGGCATGTGTAATCTCTACATATACATAACATCAAGCTGTATTTAGCCTTATAATCCTTATATGTATATGCACTGTGGTATTTGATATAAAATGTATTTCTCATGTGTTATAATAGCATCTATGAATACCAGGATTGCTCAACATGATACTGACTTTCAATTGATAAAAAAAAAATATTTTCTTCGGCACCCAAAGAATAGCTGAAAAACTGTAATGAGCATCTAACATGAATGTGCTCATGGACAGATTCTCCCATAAAATAACTAATTTGCATTTTAACAAGAAAAAAAGTATAGAATAAGTAACATCTTGAAACACTTTAATTAGAGCAGCTCTTGGAGCCCCACCCACAGAGCACGTGTAAAAGTACCCTGCAAGTCCAACTCCAGCCTAAGTCTCATAAAAATGCCTAAATTAATACACCTAAATTGAATCTGGCTTCTAACCTCCTGTGAAGTTAATGGAGGAAAATCAGCTTTGGGAATAATATTAGTTTCCTAGTATCAAATAAAATCCTGCGCCGAGTGTTAAATTAATGAAGCTTTTTCTGGGGCACTTTATGAATGTGATTACAAGGTCATTACAGGTTGCATGCATAGATGCTTTCTCTCCAATATTTCCAAGTACTTTAGTTAAGATTTTCCAAGCTAGAAGTCTAAAGTAGACCATAAGTCCTGAACAGGTTTTTAAGTGAATTGATTTTCAAGTGGGTTCCCAACTGATCCAAGTGGCAACTACTGGGTGTGCAGCATTTTTGAAAAATCAGCTCACTTACATAGACATTCTTATCTTGAAAATCTTGGGCTTAGATTTATTCTTAAACTAGCACAATGCCAAGTCCTCCTTCCTGCCATAGCCCCTACAACAGAGGGCATTCCAGAAAAGCATTCTTATAGTTGCTTTCAGGAGCTCTTGGTATTTCAGATGCCTAAATTAAATATTATGGATTAGATTTGAATACTTTTACTCTTCAAATGGTCCATTGAACTCATGTCTACTCCTCAAAGAGTGAGGTACTACTGAATGTCACTTAAGGGTTAAATCTCATTAAAATGACAGAGGGTCTGCTACTAATATAGGGACCAAAACCAAAAGCTTTTCAGTTATGGCAAACACATTACCCAGGTGCATCCTTTTGGAAATGCTGAAGTACTGAATTCTTTCCAAGTAAACCAAATTGCCAATTAAGAGCTATTCCCAATTGTCTGTAACTATTTTCTTTTCCCATTAAAGAAAAAAAAATGAATGTGATGATTTTTTTTTGCACCCAGGAGTAGATTAGGAAAATGTGCAGATGACACTGTTGTAATAGCAAATTACAAAACTTCCATAATGTATAATTCTTATTGACTGTGCTTTTAGCAAGGCCATTGATTTTCAGTGAAGTAAAGAGAATCTGAGTTCACTTTCTTATTTCCTTCAAACAAATCTTTACAACTCTCATTTAAAGAGGCACTATAATACAACATATGGTAAATTAGATCTATACTGAAAATTATGCTTTGTGAGGATTTGGTGAGAGTTTTTTTTCGGTTTGGCTTGGTTTGGTTTGGTTTTGTGCGAACAATATCTCAATATATTTGTATTTACCACAAGACATATTTTTGAAAAGCAGGCACTATTTGAGTGATACATCAACTTAGCAGATTGTTAGAAATATACAAGATCTGCTTTTTGAAGATCTGCTGTTTCTTGCCCCTCAGAATGATTTTCCACAAATGTAAAGTGGACATATCACAATAGCAAATTAAATTAATAGGATTTTCTAACTACTGTGCACTCATTGTGTATGGGGGTAAGTGGCTACAGAGATTCATACTTAAAGTCTCTTCTTGTGCCTTGTTCAAGGCACGTTATCTTATATAAGCTCACTGAAAAATCACAAGTCATTGGTTACAAAATAAACCATGTGAAACTTCCACTTTTGGAAGTGTTTTTAAAATGCAGCCTGGTAAGAAGGAATGAGAAATTGAGTGTGTATACAAAATATTTAAAATATTTTTTAAACACAAGACTTAAATATGAGGTAATCTTAAACTTTGTATCTAAGTTCTGGTCTTGCAATTTGACCCATGAGAGCTGATCCAGGAGCCCTGCATCTCTCTACTAGGAATTTAAAACTAAGTCTTGTAATGACATAAACAACTTTAAAACTTTTTACTGTATTTTTTATTTATTTCTTTACAAGATGAAACTTCAAAAAAACTGCAGTAAGCATTGACATCCTGCTAGCTTCTCTTAATGTACATTATTTCAGCATACAAAGACTTACAAAAATAGATACTCTGATTAATGGTAGATGCTTCCCCTTATGGTTTGTGTCATAAAAAAACAGAAGACCCTTATGCAAATAAGCCATGTTTTGTAAATTGTTAATGCTATAATATTTGTAAATTCTCCACATGATATCTCTGTTTTCTTTTAACTCAAGGGCCCATTCAAAATGCAGAATTTCTGTAAGACTCTAGAGTACTTTATTTGATTTGTCCCTGATTAACTACAAAAGCAGAATAGAAAGCTGGGATTTCTCATTAATGTTAGATGTTCATGGGATTTCCTTTTTATAATCTTTATAGTTTAAAAATAAAATGTTAAAGTACTGATCTCTTTTGTAATGCAGGGTTTTTATTTTGTAAAAGTCTGAAAGGCCAGTTAAAAGATAAATGCAAAATGAAGCTTTCAGATTGAATCACAGCAGTGTAGCTCTAGGGGGAAAAAAATCAAACCGTTACTTCATATTTAAATTCTGTATATTTCTTAATACTCAACAGTATCTCCAAGAAATGTAACCTAGAATTCACAGCTGGATAAACAGCCATTTAACTGTGCGTAGAATTCACTGCTCACTGCACAAAGCCTAAGTAAACAGGGCCTGTACTGGGAATAATGGGAAATAAAAAGGTTAGAGCAAGATGATTTTTCTTTCACCCACAAGCAGGCAACAATCTGGCCCTGTGGCTGCAGTCTCTGTAGGAGCAGGAATATGTAGCCCCTGGATCTGCATATACACATGCAAGCCAGCTGTGGCTTGCCCTATAAGCAGACTCTAAAATATCTTATGCATAACATATCATCATCTCAAAAATTCTACTAAGAAAAATCGTTTGTACACTAATATCCACACCCATCTAAATATTCTTGAACTAGTCTTGGCAGACCTTTAGGTGCTTGAGGCTACTACACTTAAGGGATATATTTTCCCTCTATGACCTTCACTTTCAGGTGTGATTATAGCCTAGAACAGGATTATAGCCTAGAATACTATGCAATGGTCACCTTTAAAATTTTTACCACTATCCTTTATGCATAATTTATGTTTCAGCAGCAATCACAGTCTTCACATGAATACTGAAAAATGTTAATGGAAAAATTTTTGTAGCAATCCAACTGCACTATATATCAAAAGGCAGAATTTGGCTCGTAATGGAGAGTTAATTCAGAAAGCTCCCTAAACTTCTAACCTATCAGTTCACTCCATCCATTTATACAAATCTCCATAATTAAAATGCAATTGCTAGAAAGTATGAGGGACACATGCACAGTGTTAAAGGGTCTGAAACTCGGCAATCAAATGAACTGGTCCATCAAACAGCAGGATTATACTTCAAACAAATTCTATTTTATATTCAGTTCTTTTTTATTTGCCATTGATCCGTACCAAAATAAAAATAAAAAACAGATAAAAGCCAACACGAATCAAAACACTGAAATGTATCTTGTACATTCCTTTCAAATGCTCAGGTTCTTAAGAATTACAAACAACACATGCATGGTCAATAAAAGAAATTGATATCAAAGTATTTCTAGTACCTACCAGAGCCTTCAGTCACTGGAAGGACCCCCTGCCCCTATAAAGTTGTGTGTATCACAATCCCATTCCCACACATCAAGCATTTCTTGCATCATTGACTCTCATCTCAGTCTTATTTCCACAGGCCAAAGAGGAACATACCTAATTCATAACTACCAAACAATATTATATTTCATGATCCACCATTATTATATCCCTCATACATTCCCCCTCCCCATGCATTCCTTATTATCATGCCTAGCACTGTTCTGCACATTTAATTTGTAAAATTGTAATTTGATATGCACCTGATGTAAGGGATTATTAAACGAAATCAATAAAGCTCTATTAAATGGTGTTTCTACAGCTATCCCAAGTTATGGGATGTACACAAGCACTATTATTCCAGTACGTTGTTCATAGGCTTCATATCATTCATTTTCCTCATAGCCCTTAGCTTGACATCTTTCTTTTCCTTTTCCCTGTTCACTCTGTATCTAATGCTACCCAACCATTTGCCCCCACTTTCTTCAATTCTTTACTGCCTCTCCCAGCTTAAATTTGATTCCACGCTTCCCTCAGTATGTTCAATCCTTGCCTTCCTACTCCCTAGTTTTTCTCTTTCCAACCCAAACCCAATCCCAGCAAACTCTACTAGCCTTCCTCACGTCCCCCTCCTTTCCTCCAGGCAAGTTCCAAAGCCTTCACCAGAGGTTTCTCCTTCAGCTTGGCAAACTCCAAATCTGTCCGATGCAGGAGTCTCTGTCACATTACAATAAAGTCTTGTATTCTTCTGCTTATATTCTTCTTCCTTTACCTTCTACCCCCAAATGGCTTCATGTATTATACGTATAGACACCTATAAAGTGCCAGAACTAACTTACCTACATTAAACACTACAGCAATTTCTTATTAAGAGTAGTGTAGTAGCTCATAATGGTGCCATCCATTATTAGCTACGCAACAATTAAATCTTAAAGATGGTTACATACAACGGATAAGTGAGGCCAAAGAAAAGGAAAATAGCTATACAGAGTGTATAGCCATTTTCCAAAGACATTTATCTCCAAAATCTACTGGCATGGCAGAATGCAAGCAGAAACAATACACTGCCAATGTGTACATGGTATAACTGGAGAGTTTAAACCAATATCAGGAATGACAAATTTGGATTGTTGTACTTGGTCCAAAATTACTGTTAACACAAGCTGACTTCATATATTCCCATTCCATGTCTTGAAGACTGCTTTAAAACACACTAAAAAAACATCCCAAGTGTACAGCCAAATAATGCTATATTAACCAAGTGTTGGACTGTGTAACTTAGCTTCAAGTGCCTTTGTAGTACAGTCCTTAAAGAAGATGATTGTCATTTTAAAGGGGAGAGGTACTGGAAATACCATGAAAAAGAAAAGGGCAAATTCACGAATTAATTTGAAACAATAATAAGCAGTTCTATATTCCTGATAGCAAATTTATGACACTCTGCATGGTAGTGACATTGTCAATGAAGCAGCTGGAAACATCATGTGTTTATATAATAGGGAGTAAATCAAGCCCTCATAAGGCTCAGTTTTGTTTGATATAACCTGCCCCTTCCAGTAATAAAGAACTATGCACCCTGAAAAGGTTATAATAATGTTAATATAAATATAAAGAATGTTATTACAATTATCTTTAATTCTATGTGGGTTTTTTCCCATTTATTCACTTCAGTTTTAAGTAACAACTTTTTAGAGATGTTTAGATTAACACAAAGAATGAATTACATCAACTTAGACTATAGACCCTTACTCCACCTAACAATTATCCACAAAAAAATTTCCACTTACTTAAAAGGGACTATTTAGGTGAAGTAACAACAGCATGGTTAAGAAACCCACTTTCTGCCTGGTCCCTTGAAAAAAACCCATGTATCCATGTGCTGAATTCCACACAAACTATCCTTTTAAGCATAGCAAAGATGTTACTGCCATATAGTTTGGTTACCTATTTTCATTGTGTCTCTTGCTGTCTTGCGTGATTCTATAAAATGAAGTTTAGCTATGATATCTAATGTTTAAAAAACTGTGGTAGAAGTAAACTTTTAGAGGTCACAGACAGTTTGATCTTTGGTCAAAAGATTGAAAAAATTCTACAGTTTTCTGAATTTGATACTCTTGACTTCTAAAACAACAAATATAGAATATTACACCAAATAAAGGGAATAAAACTTGCATTACTTCACTGGCTGTGAGATTTAACAGAAAACAAAACATTGTCCGTTGAGCTTAACATACATTGTAAGCATGCTCAGTGTCAATAATAATCCTTAACAAACTATTAAAAATGTTCATTTCCTAACTAAATGTGATCCTGAACTAAAAAAAACATGATAGAATATACTCCCCACTTCCCAGCTGCATTGTCCATGCACATGGAAACAGCATCTGGGA
>NW_005842170.1:1579573-1618423 GCF_000455745.1 Alligator sinensis
CACAGCCACAAGGCCCAAGAACATAATAAAGCAAGTTGGGGTTCCCATAGTCACACCTGCTTTTTAAAGATGCAGACTCCTAATATCTGGGGCTTTCACCTGAGGTTAAGTTCAGGACACCTTGTACCTTTAAAAGGGCAGGCAAGGTTCCTTGGGTAGATGTAATATCTTTTATTAGACCAACTGAGGAGTTGGGGAAAATTTCTTAGCAAGTTTTCAGGCACAGTCACCCTTCTTCAGGCATAGGGAGTCTCTGTTAGTCTGAGACTACAAGAAATAAAAATGAGAGAAGCTGAAAGTGTGGCAAAGTGTCAGTGAGACTGTAACTAGATAGAAATTAGAAAGACAAAAGGTAAAGCAGAGAGGGGAGAGGGAAGAGAGCAGGGGAAAACAGTCTACAGGGAGACATTACAGTGAAAGAATATAGGGTGAAAAAGAGGCTGTCAGTGATAAAAAATAGTTGGAAATCAGGAAAACAGGAATGAGAGAAGCTCAGTGTCAGAGGATGTAGTGTAAATATAAATAAGTAGAAAAGAGAAACAAAAGGTAAAGCAGAGGAGGGAGGGGGAAGAGACCGGAGTGGGGGGAGGCCAAAGGGAAACATTACAGAGGTAAATATACACAGTAAGAAACAGGCTCTCAGTGAAGAAGCAAATAGTAAGAAATCAGGGAGACAAAGGGCAGAAAAGTAGGGAAGGGGAGAAAAGGTGGAGAAAAAGAAGAATGTAATAGGTCAGGTAAGGCAGGTACCTGTTGAATCAGATGTCAGGCAGGTTGTAATGTGTCATAAAACCAATGTCTAGATTGAGTTCATGATTTTTTGTATCCAATAGATTTGTGAAGTGAAGTTCATAAGGCCATCTACAGAAAGTGTTTTGTAAGTTCCCTTTGAGGATTAGAACTGAGAGATCGGAGAGGGAGTGATTGTCCTGTGAGAAGTGTGCCTCCACAAGTAGTAGGCTATTCTTGTCTTTGATAGATTTTTGATGTGCATTCATTCTGGTGCTCAGGTGTTGTTTGGTTTCTCCTATACTTTCCATCAGGGCATCTGGTGCACTGGATGAGATATTATATTTCTGGGGGTTCAGCTGTAAGATCCAAGAACGGTGCTGGTTCTGTTGTGGGGTGTAGTGGAGATGTGTTGGCAGGTTTTGCATTTCTTGTCTTGGCATGGTCTGGATCCATTCAGTGTGGTTTGCATCATGGGGAGTTTGCTTCTGGTGATGAGGTTAACGAGGTTTGGTGCTTGTTTGAAGGCTAGGATGGGTGGTTCTGGAAAGATCTCTTTAAGAGAGGGGTCTTCTACTATGGGTTGCAATTATTTGAGGATTTTCCATGTAGGTTCCAAGGAAGGGTGATATGTCATAACTATGGTGTGTGGTTTGTGAGGATTTTCTTTTCGTACTGCAGCAGATCTTCACATGGCATCCGTGTGGCTCTTTCAAAGTATGATCCATCTCCCTGGAGGAGTGCCCTTGCTGGCTGAAGGCCCTTTTGAGATTTGTGAGGTGGTAGTCACAGATATTCTCCTCGCTGAAAATGCAGTGGTATTGGAGAGCTTGGCTGTATATTACAGCTTTCTTAGTGTATTTAGGGTGATTGCTGGTTCTGTGTAGATATATATGTATGATGGTCCATGGGTTTATATATAGTGCTTTGAATTTTACCATCTTGGATATTGATCATTGTGTCGAAAAAAAAAAAAAAAGCTGTTGTTACAGTATTCAAGCAATAGTCTCATGGAGGGGTGATGATTGTTGATTTTTTTGGTGGAAATCAATCAGAGACTGCAGGGTTCCAGTCCAAATGATGAAGACATCATCTATGTATTTCAGGTATAACAAGGGTTTGATGGTGAATTTCTTGAGGACGTCTTCTTCTAGGCGGATCATATAAAGGTTGGCATATTGTGGGGGCATTCTGGTGCCCATAGCTGTGCCCATAGTCTGGAGGAAGTGTTGGTTGTTGAAACTGAAAATTGTTGTGTGTAAGGATGAAGTATATGAGTTCAGTGATATACTGAGGTCTGTACTCTAAGTTGTAATTTAGTTCTGGTAGATATTTGAGGCAGGCTTGGATGCCATCCTGGTGTAGGATGTTGGTGTATAGGTTAATGACATCCATGTACCTTTAAGAAGCAGTTTTAAAGTTTAAAGATTCCTGGGAGTCTTAAGACCAACATTGGGGAGAGGTTCCCCAGTGTCAGGCTCACGGTACTCTCCATGGTACATCTGGAGATAGGGGAGGTCCTTCATTTTCCACTACTCCTGTTGGCCACATCTTAAATTGGGATGTGCAATCAGGGAAAAACAGAAGCTCCCCCATCCTTAGCTGTGCACCCATTTTTAAAGAGGCACCCAGCATCCTGGACCTGAAACCTAGGGCTGCTTCTGGGGATTGAAGAGAGGGGCAGCAAGAGATGCCTTGTAGCTGGATCCCACAAATTGGGCAGGGGGCAGTTGTCTCCCAGACCAGCTGAGCGTCAAAATCTGGCATGGGGCAGCCCTGGTCCTGATTTGGATACAAGGCTTCCCCCTACCCAGGCTTGAGGATCAGGCACAGGAGAGCTGTGTTGACTCAACACCTTAAAAAGCCTTAGAGAATGTGACCTGCAGGACAAATATCTTTAAGATGCCAGGTCCCAGCAAGCTTTCATCCCACTGAAGACAATCAGTGGTTGTCAGCATTGAGACCAGGGCAGCATGCAGCCAGATTTCAGACTAGATGCTGCCCAGGTCCCAATGCCAACAATCAGATAATTGTCAGCATTGGGATGATTGGGCATGCCACCCATTCAATTTATGGCACCATACATACCAGACACAAAGATTTTACACAGTTTTCATGCAACATTTTATGGCTGCTTTGCCATTTTATGGCACCATAAATATAATAAACATGTAGCATGTTGCTATTTATGGCACATTTAACATGTTAGTCATGCCAGAAATCCATTGTGTACCAGGGGCATTAAAGTCAGGATTCAGCCATGATTCTGGAAAAGGCTTTTACCTTCATTCTGCCTTCTCAATGGTCAATGGCTCTAGAAGTCAATAGTCTCCCTTCAAGAAACATTTCATTTGAGACAGGGTGCATGCCTTATTAAGGAGAGTGGCGGGGGGGGGGGGGGGGGGGGGGGGGGGGATGGTATGCAACAAAATATAGCAAATATGGCTGAAAATATGGCATTTTTATGGCTCTTTTTTGTGCAGCAAAATTTATTTTGGCACTTGTTTTTGGAATATAACATTAAGCTTTCATACTGATGTGCTTTTATGCAACAACTTTCTGAACAAATATATGAAGAAATAAATTGTTCATATAAGTAGGAACTGAAGATGTATAGCTAGAATACTACCATCAATCCTGTAAATGTTCAAAATTAATATTAAATGTCAATCCCTGTCTTATCTTTTGCCAATGAATAGATGTTGAGAAGATGTCTTCTATATTTATTACTGTACTAGCAAAGTGCCCATCATGAATGACAGGGGGGAGGGGGGAGACCGGGGATGCACCCCTCTTCTGCTGCTCCAGGTCCAGCCCCACTCCCTATCCCCCCTGCCACTGCACTGGGTCGTGCCCTACTTTACTCTCCCTCCCAACCACTGCACGTGTGAGAGAGTGTGGTGCATGGCTGCGCAGGGGTGGGGTAGCATGTGGCTGCACGGCATGGAGAACAGCCATGGTGTGGGAAGTGCTCAACAGCTGCATGGTATGTGGAGCAGCCCCAAGGTGTAGCATAGGGCACACGTGGGGGGCACAGTACACAGCTGCATGGGGGGGTGGCACATGACTGTGGGGCTGGGGTGGGGAGTGGTATGGGAAACAACCATGGCACGGGGAGTGCCTGCCGGCTGCAGCTGCATGGTGTGGGAAGTGGCTGCAAGGTGTGATGCAAGGCACACGGGGGGACATGGTACATGGCTGCACAGGGGGTTGGCAAGTGGCCATGGAGTGTGGCACAGTGAGTGGCCACAGCAGGGGGAGCATCTGCTGGCTCTGGCCATGTGGTGTGGGGAGCGGCCTTAGGGAGTGGTGCAGGGCATGTTGGGAGTGTGTAGTGTGTGACTGCAAAGGTGGTGTCACGTGGCCATGGGGCGTGGCACAGGGAGTGGTCACTGCACAGGGAGCGCCTGCTGGCTGTGGCTGCGTGGTGCGGGGAGTGGCCCCAGGGTGTGGCGCAGAGCGTGCAGGTTGTGGCATGTGGGGGGTGGTACATGGGCACAGGGCGTGGTGTGGGGAGTGGCCACATGGGGGAAGCATCAGGGTAACCCTGGGGTGTGGTGGAGGGTGTGTGGCATGCGGCCACAGGTTGCTATATGGGGAGTGTACATGGGGGGTGTGCCCTGCACCGTGGCCATGTGCTTCAGCTGGCAGGTGCTGCCCGCACCCATCTGCCTGCTTCCCTATGGGCTCCCTGTGGCTGCGTACCCCACCCCCCAGTGCCCCGCAGCCAGTGGGCACTCCCAGCTCCCGTGCAAGGGGGGGCGGGGCATGCAGGGTGTGGGGTGGGGACACCCGCATGTGGCAGGGGCTAACAGAGGAGAATAACCACTTCCCTCAATCTGCCAGCAACCCTTCTACTAATGCAGTCCAGTATCCTGTTAGCCTTCTTTGCAACAAGAGGACAGTATTGCCTCATTTTCAGCATATTCTCCACTGTAATCTACTGGTCCTTTTCTGCAGAGTTGCTGCTTAGCCAATAGGTCCCCAGCTTGTATGGGTTCATAGAACTGTTCTGTAGAGATAGTTCAGCTCTTGACATTTGACAGGACTGAAACGGTCCCTTAGACATGCAAAGCCTAGAACAGCCTTGACATAAGTAGGCTAAGAGTGCATTCATGGACTTATGCAATTGTATGACCTGTTCTCTACAGACAAAAAGAGTCTGATGCAGCTTCTTTTTCTGCAAGAGTATGATGATAGTGGCTTCTTATGGATAAAAGGTTTTGTTATGTTGCATTCCACCCATATCTGGAGCAGATGGCTCCTGGTACCAAGCAGAGAGGAAAAAACCAGCAATAAAGGGGAGACATAATTCAGGTTGCTGATGAAAAACAAACAAATAAAAATTCCTAATTGGCAGCTACATGACTAGAGAACTATAATTATTACTACTTGAACAAAAGAAACCTCCTACTTTTCCCTACCCAATGATGTCCGAGAACTGAAGACACCTGGACTCTCTTCAAGGAATCTTCAAGGAATCTAGAAGCCTGACCAGCTCTTGAGTTGTGTATTATTAGGACTGGTAATATACAATTACTTGCTTGCTAAGATTGTATCTTGCCAAGATTACTGAAACAGCTAAGATTGTATCTATATGCATACTTGGTGTAAACACTTTATAATGTTCAATAAAACTGATTTATTAAAGAGTTAACTGAATAGGCCCTTGGATGGAAGGAATGAATAGGTTCTTGCTTGGAGAAAACTGATGGCAATACTTTAAGGCAATATCAGTCTTGCTGTTTGCTCTCTTCTCATTTGGGAGAAGAGCCAGATTCCCTTTGGTCCTTAGGGGAACAGTTCCATCCTAAGTTCAGGACTTTGCACTTATCTTTATTAATTCTCAGGAGATTTCTGATGGTTCAATCCTCCAAACTTTTGAGGTCTCTGAATCCTAGCCCTACCCTCCAGTGTATCTACTACTCCCTCCAACTTGGTGTCATGTGCAAACTTCCTGAGAGTACTCTTGCTGAGGGAGCTAATGAAGATACTGAACAAAACCAGCCCTAGGACCAACCTCTCACTTGATACTGGCTGCCAACTAGACATCAAGCCGTTGATTGCAAACCTTTCCACTCAATGATCCAGCCAGTTTTCTGTCCACTTTACAATCTATTCATCCAACTCATACTTCCTTAACTTGCTTGTGAAAATGTTGTGAGAGACCATATCAAAAGCCTTGCTAAAGTCAAGGTATATCATGTCCACTACTCTTCCCACATACACAGAACCAGTCACCTCATCATAGAAGTCAATCATGACTTGCCCTTAGTGAATCCATTTGACTGCTCCTAATGACCTTCTTCTCCTCCAGATACTCAGAAATGGATTCCTTGAGGACCTACTCCATGATTCTTCCAGGGATTGAGGTAAGGCTGACCAGTCTGAGTTCCCTGAATCCTCCTTTTACAAGATGGGCATTATATTTGTCCTTTTCCAATCATCCAGGACCTCTCCCAGTAACCACAAGTTTTCAAAGTTAATGGGAAATGGCTCTGTAATCACATCAACCAACTCCCTCAGCAGCCCTGGGTGCATCCCATCTGGCCCAAGGAACTTGTACATGTCCAGCTTTTCTAAACACTCGCTAACTGCTCTTTCATGACCGTTGGCTACTCACCTGTTCCCCAAACTGTTCTGCCAGGTGCAGTAGTTTGGGAGCTGACCTTGCCTATGAAGTCTACTTTGGCCTTTTCTGCATCATCTGTCACTAGGATGATTCCCTCATGTAGTAAGGGACCTAATACTTTCCTTAATCTTCCTATTGTTGCTGACATGCTTGTAGGAACCCTTTTTGTTACCCTTCACATTCCTTGTTAGCTGCAACTCCAGTTGCATTTTGGCCTTTTTAATTTGGCTACAGCTGTATTCATTTTGCAAAAAAGGCCATCCACAAGAGCAATTATCTGTCAGGAAAATTATTGCAATGCAGTTGACTTTTCAGGCATAAAGTATAGCAGGCTTCTAGAGAGATGATACTATTAGAAGGACCAATGCACTAAGATAGGGCATAAATAAAAAATGCTTTAATCAGTGTTGAGTAGCAAGTGACCTCTCCCTCCTCTTAGCACTCACTTCCTATCATGGCTCATTTTCTTCTATCTCTATAACTGGGTATGGAATATACAAGGGAATCTAACTCATCAACACTGGAACTAATATGTAGCACAAGAAAGATTCTTCCCTATCCTTTAATGCCATTTATCTGTAAGTAAGGGCAGGGTGGAAGGCATAATAAAAGGCTGACATCCAATAATAATAACCAATTTAACAATACTTCCAAACTTTCCACAAAAACAAGAACTGACAGGCACCTATGCACCACAGAATTCCCTGATTTAGTTTACCATCTCCTCATCCTTAAATAATAATTAGCTGAGATGGGGTGGGCAAGGTTCTTTGGGTAGATTTGATACCTTTTATTAGACCAACTAAATAGTTGGGGAAAAGTTCTTTGCAAGCTTTCGGGCACAAGCACCTTTTTCAGGCATTGGGCGACACTGCTGAGATGGAGTGGCCACTTCGGTACCAAAGAGAAATATAATCAATGAACTTTTTAGTAAATACTTAATCACAGTAGTAACTCCAAATCAGTCCTATTAATTTTAATACATGTATTCAATGAGCTAGATGATTATAGAAGAAGACTCTTGAAGAAATCTCCTATCCCCTACCACGTGCATAGCTCCGACATTCAAGATAAATTAATCGCAGATAATTAAAATCTAATTGCATTTTGAAGTTTTGAAATTATATATCAAAAAGGAGAAGCTTTTCATTGTCATAGAATCCTTATAGAGGTTCTTTTTAAATAGTTATTTCTAGCTCTGTTTCTTCAAAAAGATATTGAATATGGTTCTAGAAGTCAATTGTCTCTGTTCAAGAAACATCCCATTTGATATAGGGCATCTTGTCTCCACCTCTTACTACTTTTTTTACAGGCTTAAAACACAAGTTAATTCCTTGTGTGTTTGAAGCCATATGTTGTTTCTGTTGGGATTAATGAGAAAAGCTTCTATCCTTAAAATAGGGCATTCATGACCAATTCCAATGGGCCAATTACCAACTTTTAAGGAGATTTCTCATTTTAATAACCTTTAAACTAAATGGCATTTATTCACATTATCAGAAAACACATTCATGGTCAAATAACAAAATAACAAGATGATGAAAACGGTTCTGTCTTTGTAAAGCCTAATACTTAAAAAAAAATAAATTAACTAAAACTAAAGAGTCTCAACTTGTGCCATTCTCTAATTCCTCAGCTGCCTGAACTTCTATTATTACTAATACTTGTGACATTTTGCTTGTGATTAATTTCTACCTCTAAAGATAAACTGAAAACACAGGAAATTTGAGTCTCATCCTAGCAGGATACAACACTGCAAAATTAATCCCACCACTCCTCAGAAGAGGTTTTATCTGGAAAGCTCCTCCCTCCCCTCTGTTCTTTAAGGGATGAATAGTATAAGCTGGAAAATATCTAACCTTTGATCCCAAAAACTTTGATTCTTAGTTCCACTAGATACTTTATGAGTACAAAATCCCTATTTCTAGTGTTTTTAGTGTTAACAAGGCAGTTCTGCGAACAGCAAGAGTGCAACAGCATCCTGGTTGAAAATGATTGGTCTTTGCCAAAAGAAAATTATTCTACCTAATAATTCCCAATGACCCCTTTCAGGGTGCAGCAGAACTAAAAGACATATTAAACCTTTTTTTGTTGTTGTTTTGTTTTGTTCTCAGGAATGAACACTTTTGATTCATCACCATAATCATAAATGGTGCAAATGACTCGTGCAGAAACTTTATATTGAGTGATGCAGCTTTGGTTTGTTATATTACTAATGCACAGCTCCACTTCCTGTTTTTTTCTTAAGCATGCTGTCCACATCTTTCTTTTTCTTTATTTGGTTGCAGACTATCAATGTTTTGAGATATTCCATTGTTATTTGCATCCTAGTACAAAGGTGTGTCCATCTTTCCTATGGCATATTAATTCAAGGGTGTTAGGGAGGTTTTATAGGGGAAGAGGTGAGGGGGCTTCAGAATTAGCATATGCAGCCTATAAGAAAATTACACAAGCATAACATTTAAAATAAAAGAGAGAGATTGAGAGAGAGACAGTGCGTCATGGTTCAAAGTCTGTTCTATCACCGTACACAAACCAGGCAAACAGTATCACCTTCGAAGTAATCAAAGAAAGGTACAAGCATCATTTAAAAAATGGAATATTATGTAATTGCTGTAGCAGAAGATTAATCTTAATTTTATTTTATTTAGTTTTATTTTTTACGCTGTAAATGTCACAGGTTTATTGTTCCTAATCAACGTGTTTCATTAACGCCCTTGTAGTTTTAATACTCATTTTCAAACATAGAAAATATAGAAAAAAGAGGCAGAAACTTAACATGCCAAGCAATAGAGGATGAATGGTGAAAAATGCTGAGCATTTTACCACAGTTCGTGTGGGAGTTTTTAACTATGCCAGGGCACCTCTTTTAAAGACCTTTGTCAGAGCTTTACCTTTCAAGGGCTCTATAATCAGTAAAGGTCAGTGAAGATTATACTCTGGCACCAGTAACTAGAGTTTGGTTTGTGACAAATAGGAAAGGTTGTGTTCCCAGGCAGACCAGCAACATTCCTCCTTACAAAATTTATAAAAATATCACCCCCTTTCTTTAAAAAGAAATGAATATTTCTCATAATTCTAGTCACAAGTGAAAATTAGTATGTTGTCAAACTCAACTTCACCATACAAAACCATGACTCTTGGTAAAATTTAGTAGTTTATATTCAGGAAACACCTAGGAATGGACAAAAAAGCCACATTCACACAAGTGCAGACATTTGTTTCCCCAAGGACAAGAAATAGTGGCAAACCTTGTGCCACTGCTACTTGCCCCCAAGGAATGCCTGCACCACGCATGCTCTGGTGCATGGCAAGTTACCCTGGGTGGGGTAGGGAGGGCTGGGGCCAGCAACTGTGCTGTCCCCAGCAGCCTTACCTGGGGTCCTGGGGGCCATGGAAGCCACAGCCTTGGCCCCCCTGCAGCTGGGGGCCTGCCAGCAGCCACAGCATGGCTCCAGCCAGCTAGGCTCCGGTTTGGGGCATCACACCATTTGTTTTTTTCCATACATGTTTTTTACCATGGAATCTCCCAGGGTCAAAAACATCACTTCACACTACAAGATAGCAGTGCGGAGAATGCCCGAATTTGTGGTGTGGTGCCACATACCTCACAGCCGCGCTCATCTGGATGCAGCCAAAGAGCTGTACAATAGGATTAAAAGCCTGCGTTGACAGAGCTCTCTACTGCAAAATGTATACAGCACCTGCCATACTTGGCTCAGAGTGTTAGATTAATCACTCATTTTCATAAGTAAAGAAATTATTTGTAAGAAACTTAAACAAAGGTGTATAGCCTACCTGTGAACTGCATATAGACAAAACCGAGGAAAAATGAATGATATAACACTACTTAGGGATAGCCATTTCTACTTCTTGGCATTAGCACAGCATCACTGTATAGGCTTCTGGTTTTTTTCCCCTCTCTCTGAATTTCCCATAAAGACATAATGGTAGACACTGCTGTCCAGCTTAGAGCACACCTGTTTCTGTTTAGACGGTGCTAGGAAATGCTGCAGTAAAGCATGGTAGACTGCTCTGCACTTGCTCCTCTCCACAACTGATGTTGCTGGAATAGCCAGGATAGCAGGCTTATTAGAACATATCCTGAGCTGCTTTACATTCCTACATCCACTCAAGTTTGTAGCAAGCATGGAGCAGGCAGGCTGTGGTTCATTACAGCACTCTCTAGCATTGTCCAGAGACAGTATGGGCAGGCGCTTCCCAATCTAAGTATTGTGTAATATTAGCTGAACACAGACATTCCCAAATGATCCCATTAAGTTGGTTCAGGTAAGTTCCTTCCAGGTTTTATAAGGCAGTCTTTAGTATACAGAACAGATTTAAAAAAAAAGAAGAAAAAGAAAGAGTCAGAAATAAAAATTAGGCTCTTAATCTTTCAGCCTGTCAAAGATAAACTGTGTAAGTGTAACTGTCCTGTATTATTCTGGCATTGACCTTAGAGAGTAGAACTAATTTAATCTTGACATATTATAGATTTACAGTATATTAAAATTCAATAGTTTCAGTATGAATTTAATCTCAAGGTTAAAGAAACTGAGCAGAGGCTACAGATTAATCATTTATACTGTATTTTCTAAACCCAAATGCAAACAAGTCGTTAGAGACATCTGCAAACTTTGCAATTGGTAACAGGCAAATTATTTAGCAATATCAAACACATATGAGTGCTACAAATATTATCATCAGTTAAACATAGGAAAAGTAATAATAGGACCATCTACATATTCATTAACCTGCAGTGGTTACTGAAAATTTAATTTAGTATTTGTATAATCAAGCACTAAATAAATGTGCAGTAACCAGAGTTACTGTGCAGTAGTTCTAGTGAACACCTTCTTAGTGATGCTACTGAGCAGTAGCCTAATAATACTGCAGAAGGGCGTATTATCACTGTCTGTGCTGTGATGCACTACAGCACAGTGTTATTAGGCTACTGCGCAGTTAGCATCTTGTGTAAACACACCCGCTGATACCTACACATTTAAGTTCCGTACCACAGCTTATCACTTGTCACAACACGTATAGACAGCATGTTGCATTTCACTTGCAGCTAGAACACAATTTAAAAAAAAAAATCTATGTTAATATTGGGGTCTAAGGGAATGAGGTGCATTACTTCAATTGACTGTACAGAATCATTGCTCCTTTTGCAATAAGGCCCTAGAAATGCTTTTTCCTTTTTCCGGTCCAGAAAAAAGAATTATTCTTCCTTTACAAGAGCTATAATGCCAGACTAATTTTCTTCCATATGCATACAGTTTAACCTGCATCCCAAAATGCAGGTGGAAATGAAAACAGTTTGCCAGAGGTGCCTATTCTATGGATTTCTAGGGGAGTGGAAATGAGAGAAAAAAGAGAGATCACATTAAGAGAGTGTTAGGAGAATGTTAGGGATCAGTTAGGAGAGTGTAACAGGTTGGACTGTGAGGCAACCCAGTTACAAAGAGAGATGGAGGCTTCCACTGAGAGTGGTGGCCCTAGTCTTTTGCAAACTCAACACTCCCACTAACTGGCATTGGCAACATCCTAGTCTTTCCTGCACTGTATCTCTGAACCACTGCAAGGTTTTTTCACAGGGGTCATTAGGGTCGTGGTATGTGAGAGGAGTCTGAGTGGATGATCCTAGGGATCTTTTGTAAAAATGACTGCCTGTGAATGAGGGGAACTAAACGTAATGGTCTGGGAGACCCTGCCAGTTCTGTGTTTCTGTTTCCAACTCATTAATACTACAAAATGCAGGGCAGTGCAGGCTATTTACTTGTTTCCCATAATACTTGGATACAATTACCTTCACTTACTTTGACAGCTATGAGTCAGGTTAGCTTTGTCTTCCCTGCCATATTGCCATTTCTGCTTTTACAGAATTTAGACTCTTTCTGTTTGAAATCTATGAAGTATTTAATTGCATATAAAACTGAAGTTTCAGCTGTTCCAGCCATCCCCTCATTATTGTTCTACATCTGCTCCACACTGCCTGAATTAAAGTGCCTTAAAATATAGTGTAAACTGCAAACAATGAATTCTATTACCCATGACTCTCAGAATTATTCTGAATTATGACCTGTTTCTAATTTTTATTAGAATTGTGTTCATAATCTGGTTATGGCACTACTTTAATGCCACAGTTTGAAATGTTTTGCAAATTTTATGTATTTTCTGAGATAAGTCATTATCATTCAACACCACAGAGATATAGCCTACACCTAGATTTCTCATATTTAATACACAATGGTGGTGTAGTTGTTTGTTTTCTGGAAAGGTACAAGTATAAAAACAAAACAAAACAAAACAAGACATTATACTAAAAAAGCACCATTGGTATTCTGCCATAAAGAGTTCATGAAGATAGCATCTGATTATAGCAGTAAAAGTATGAGACAATATACACAGGAATGAAAAGGTATTGCTTTTACTATATACTAGCAAATTGCCCATCAAGAATGATGGCGGGGAGGGGGAACAGAGGCCTACATCCCTTCCCCCCTGCCTCGTACCGGGGCGGGGGCTGGGGCCAGGGCCACTCCCTACCTCCCCCACTCCGCTGGCCTCACCCCCCTCCCCTCCGGCCCCTCAGTCCCCACTGTCGTGGCGGCACTCCACTGTCTGTCCTGTCTCTTTAGGGCACTGATTGGCTGCTGAAACAGCTAATCAGAGCACAAAAAAGTGTTACAGACAGACAGACATAGGCTTTTATAATATTAGAATTGTACAGTTTTTTAGATTTTTTAAGAAAAAGAGAAAAAGTCTCTTATCAGTTAAAAATGCTTCAAGCTAGGCATGTCCTGTGAAAGGCCTGATCTGGTAGGCATGTTCCTCCTGACAATGTGCAGCAGCCATGGCTATTACATTTGAAAAAGATGCTCAGTGGAGGAGGGCGAAGAGAAAAGGATGGTACTACCCCTTCCCCTTTCATCCGGTGGCTCAGTGGTTAGAATGCTCCATCAGCAAGTGGAAAATGGAGACTCTATGGGCACATGCAGGCATTCCCAGGACCCAGTCTATGATCATGAGGCTGACTTTAAGTTCCACTTGTGCGTATATTCAATAGTGTTGGGAACATGATCAAAGTAAGTCGTGGTGAAGAGAAGAGCAGGTAGGATGAGGGTGGTTAGTGGATCCATAGTGGGGTTTGGCAGGTCTTGGTAGGGGAGGAGGGGGTTAGTGGGATCAGGGGACACCTGGTGGATCCATGAGAAGGGTTGCCCATTGTGGGGATGGGGGTCAGAGGCATAAAAATAACCCAGTCAGGACAGGGGAGGATAGGAAAAACACAGTCCTGGACCTGGGGTTATTGGCTGGGATTCCCAGCCCCAGGGCTGTGCTTCAAACATGTATACTTTTGGTTAGATTGGGCAGGGGTGCACCGCCTCAAGTAAATTAAGTTAGATCAGACAGCCATGTTTTGCCCAGTCTAAAATCCCCAACCATATGTACAGTTTAGCATTTAGATTGACCTGACCTTACTTAGATTGAGCTAAGTGTAATGTTTGCACAAACTGTTTGTCTCATCCAGACAGGGCTTAAGCTTACAGCTTTTACCTTTCAGGAAGGTGTCCTAACCCCCTGGCTATGGCCTATTTTGGAACAGGGTCATGTTATTCCTCATGACAAAGCTATTCCACTTCGACAATAAGAAGAAACATTCATTGGGCTAGAGAGAGGGAGATAAATGCCCCATTATTACAGGTCACTCATCTTCAACGTACTAGTTTCCTATCTCTGTTCCAAAGATTGTTTATACCAGAGGTGTCAAACTCATCTCCTGCTCCAGGCTAGATTTGGACTGCAGGGCTCTTTGTGGGCTAGATCCGTCTCCATCCTGGTGAATGAAGAGGCAGCAGCAGCAACTTCAGCTCCTTCCCGGTACACTAGGTAGTAGTGGCAACTCTGGCTGCCACCTGGTGCACAGCACTGATGGGAGCTGTTCCAGCTCCTGCTGTGTGCCACATACTGCATTAACCCATGGTGGAGCCAGAACTACTGCTGCTGCCACATGCCTTGTGCTGCAAGTGGTAGGGTACAGGGTACATATTGGTGACAGCTCCAGCTTTGGCATGGGGCATGCACCACATAGCAGCAGCAGGGTTGTTGGCCAAGGAGGTAGGGCCACTTCATTGATGACAAGCAAAATAGCTGGAGGGTGACCAGAATTGTATTAGCTCTTGCTTGTCCTCATGCCACCATTGACAGAGCCCACCTGTAGTCTGGCAGGCTGGATAGGCTGGCTCTGTGGGCCAGATCCAGCCTGTAGGCTATATGTTTCGCATCCCTGATTTATACACTTTATCTAATGACTGTTTAATGTAAAATACATGGCAGTCCTGTTGTGATTAGGGACCATAACCCAAGATGGAGAATACCCACATCCTATTAAGTGTTATGATGCCTAAAACCCTTTGTGAATCCAGTCCTGAGTCACCAGACTTGCAAAATGATTGAAATATCTGGACACAGGAGTGAGTGAGATTTTCAAAACCAACTCAAGCAGTTAGCCTTCTAAGTGACTCAGTGCCTAGCCTTAGCTTTTTTGAAAATGCCGCTAAGAGATGTACCTGTGCCCTTGTAGCAGTGGTGCATGGGGCTGCCTTAGTGGCTGCACTGTCAGGAGCAGTGCCCAGGCCAGCATTGCAGGGGCTGCTATTTTTACACCCTTCCAATTCTATGTCCAGGGATAGTGCCCTTGCCACCCTATCTTAGCTATAGTACTGTCTAAATGCCTTTGTAAAGTGGTGACCAAGGTACTCTTCATTAATTTTATTCCATATCGATACTGATAAAGCAGAATGTGAGTTCCTTTAAAGTAGTACTAGTCACTGTTTTTTAATAGTTATCTATCTCCAAAATGAATTTTTGAACCAATTTTTATTTGTTCCATTATTTAATTTTGCCACAGAGAACACATGCAAAAACTGGGAAAGAAAAAAGATTAGGATAAGGTTTAGCAGGTAAGAAAGGCCAGGATTAGCATCTCATTTAAACAAAACTTTAGAACATTTCCTCAGAGACTAGTGTCTCTCACAGTTTAAGATCATTAGAGCTCAGTGTTCTCCTTAGACTTTTTGGATTTATTCCATGCTGTGGGCATTACATCCAAAATCAGAACATTTTTCTAAGACAGCTGTGTCCTGAGGCTCCTCTTTTAACATTACATTCAGTGTCATTACCTGCTGCTGTAATGGGCTCTTAAGTAAACCTTTAGGTGTCAGTTTTGCTTACCCAATTTTACATCCCATCAACCTCTGCCAGCCTGAATCTCCCTCTATGCCTTGTGGGCCCATTTCTGTATCTCCCCCTAGTGCTAGAGAACCCAATTTTCCTTTTACCGTAGCTATATCCTAAACTCTTGCTGTGGAATTGAAGGGCTTGATTCTCCAGTCACTTACAGCAAAATCAATGGTGTTGTACTAGAGGAAAACTGAAATAAGTGAGAGAAGAAGGATTTATAAATCAGTGCATTTAAGAGCAAAACTTAAGGTATTTATGAAACAATTCAAGCATCAAGGGTGAAATAATATTCAACTATAATTTGTACCATTCATGCTTCAAACTGATCAAAGATACTATATTAGACTATCCTATTTCTTGGTGTTCCTGCAACAAACAATAATCAAAACAATATTATGGGTAAATTCTATTCTTAGTTACCCCAGTGTAACTCTGTTGTCCCTCTGTATGGTAGACATTGTACCCACTGTCACTAAAGTTCATTTTAGTATAGAGCATTAGGAATAATCTTCATTTCTATTTCCATAAATTATACAAATCTACAAATACATAATAATAGTTGCATTAATTCATAAATATATTTTTGAATAGGTGGTGTTAGTAATGCATGTTTGCAGAAGTAATGTACACAGTGTTATTGAACTGTTCTACAGAGAACAGCAAACAAAGAGTTATCTTTATCCTTTTCAAAATGATTGCAGTCTTCTAAAACCAAGCAACCAGGCAAATATGATCCTCCAGAAAGCAAACAATATGCTAATTCAGAAAAAATTCAAATACTACCATTCTTCCAATGAAATAATCTTTGCCTACAGTAAACAGAATGTACCTGTTAGAGATCATAAAAGAAAGGACACTAGATGCATGTAATATTATAAGGCAAGTCAATGTATTATTTTCTTAAAATTGAATGAAAACAGCATGCTTTTATATATAGTTTACAAACTCTGAATATTATATCATTCTCTGGATTTAGGATATCCATAATAAACAATATGTGAATTGAATTTCACCAAGAAATAAAACTCAAAGAAAATGAACTGCTTGCCCCTTTATTTATTTATTTTTTTAAAGAAAACCCTTCTCCTTTCTTCATTTTATTTTAATAACTATTAAAATGAATAGCATCTGCCAAAGATGAAAACTTCTAGATTTTCACATTTGAGATAATTTAGCATTCATGCCCATTAAAAGCACAAATGATAATCTCTGGCTTGGGGGACTTGATGTCTCAGGTTGTTGATAATGCAATGTATAGCTGTTTTAGTCTCCTGATACCTGGTTTCAAACCATTATTCAAGGACTATTCAGTGACAAACTATACATGTAACAAATCTGAGTTTAGTGACATGTGTTCATATCACAAAAAAACTTCCACCAAAAATGATGCAAGGTCAAGAAATGAATACAAAAACTGAATTTTCCATACTGCCCTCCTTTTTTAAATAAATCATTGAGTTTACTTCCCAGAAGCTATCTGCACTGTACCTATGAGGACTCAAATTTGCCATGATCTCAATGCATGGCTTTTCATAAGTATAAGTTAAAAATAAGAGAATAATTTCTGTTTGCTAGCATAGTAAAGCACAGTTCTCTTTTCTAACTTTATAACCTTTTCTTCCTAATAATATGTAAAAAGTGCTTTATTTTTGCCTGGGCACTTATAGTTCAGGCATCATACTCAGAGGACAACAAATCTGTAATGTTGAGGATCTTTTATTCTTGCTGTGACTGTATACATTTTGGAAGCTTTTTAAAAGGAAGATGAGTGCACAAATTTGAGTATATTTTCATGGATTCATATGTTTAAGACTTCCATATACGTTTGAGTTCTCTTACATAAAACCTGTTTCTATAAGGATGGGCCATGTTGCACAAGACACTTAGGCTGTGCTAAACGCATTTAAAATTCAAGCATTCACACATTCAAGCGGGGTTATATGTGCTAAGTCCATTTGTGCATATATAATACCAATATATTCCTTTGTCAACAAGGAACATCTCCAGACTCTGTCAACACATGTTGAGCTAACATCAGGTTGTTCCACACAGAGAGAATATGATCATTTATGGTCCCAGGGTTGGGACCCACAATAATCTGAATTGTGGGTCCCAGCCCTAGGACTACACAAGAGTCTGGAACTTGCTGCAGTATATCCCAGGGCTCAGACTAAAAATCAGCTGACTGTTAGTCCCAGCCTGAGGACTGCACTAGAGTCTCCAACTGGTTCTCCACGCTAAGACTGACAATTGGCTGGTTTTTAGCCCCAGCCCTAGGACCACACTGAATATTTTACTGGCTACAACCCTGGGGCACTGGTGGGATCCAGCAGCAGTGGCAGCACCCTTTCCTGGGTTCAAAGCTCTATGTCTTTCCCTCTATGTCCACCCACAGCAGAGACCTACCTTTGGAAACTGTAGTAAGCATTACTGTGGAACCATTCAGAAAATGGTCTGATTTTTAGTAATGCTTACTAGGATAAAACTAAGTTTCCTGCATGACTAGGCCTGCAGACTACTGCGGAAAGGCTGAAAGAACTAGGGCCACTTAACCCGGAGAAGGGAAAACTGACAAGGGATATGACAACAGTCTTCAAATATCTGAAGGGCAATTAGAGAGAGGATGAAGATGGCCTTTTCTCTGTGGCTGTAGGGGTCAGAACTAGGAACAATGGCCTCCAGCTTCAGCATGGAAAATGTAGTTTGGAAATTAGGAGGAACTTTCTGGCTATGAGGGAAGGTAAGCATTCCAACAGGCTACCTAGAGAAATAGTGGAATTTCCATCCTTGGAAGTTATTAAGAGCAGGTTAGACAGGCACTTATCTGGAATAGTCTAGTCAGGAATGATCCTGCATTGAACAGAGGGCTGAACTAGATGACTTTGTGAGGTCCCTTCCAGCTCTGCTTTCTTATAATCCTATGTTGAAGAGTCTTTTTGGAAAGCATACTGTCATACCTATTGCAATACAGAAGCCTGAGAGCAATACATTTCTCTCTAAAGAAAAGCCTTCTTACCTACCGACCTCTTAATTATTCTACAACAAAATCTCATAGATGCTGAAGTGAAATGGTCCATTTTAAATATTTCAATACTTCCAAACTCCATGCCTTAGATGACAGCACTTTATAGGTTGCATACTTTTAATTCTCTTTTATACAGAGCATCATCAGGGCATTACTATTTTATTCTTCAGTAAAAAACAAATGAGATGTAACTGATAGTTCTGAAAAAGCAGGAAGAGTAGCCTCAGAGATTCAGTGTTTTTCTAACTGTGGTTTGTATGTGTTTCTAGGGATATAGAGGTAGAACTCCACTGAATCCATTTTAAGCACTGCTAGTTCTGTTGCATTATAGAACATTATATGGTATCTCTAATGAGGAAAAAATAGGTCATACTATAGTTTCAACAATTTTTCAGTCCACTGACATTTAACCTCTGTGAGCTCTTGACAATGGGAGGCTTTCCTGCGTGAGGAATGTGTGATCAGGCACCTAATGAAGAAGGAGGTTTGAATTATTCATTTTGTACATTGGATAACATTCAAAATTCTGAGGGAAAAAGCCTTATAGCCATTGAGACAGCCACTGTTGATTTACACCCAAAGCAACCCTGCAGATTTCATAGTTAAGTGTCTGATTTGACCCATTATTTCAGAGTACATTATGCCTTTTAATTATCTAAAGGTAAAACACTAAAGGTTGTTCAAAGTCATGGGCGAGTGGTGCCTCCCAAGTCTCGGGGGGCACCAGATTGCCGACTGGTTGGGAAGGGGCAGCAGCCGATTGCTGAACCAGCAGCAAGACCGGAAGCGTACTTCCGGTTTCACAGCTGGCACTTCCAGGGGGTGCATGGCCGATCGCAGGAGGCGCACGTGCACCTGCGTGCACCCCTTGTGCATCGCCAATGTTCAGTGTTCATCACCCCTTACACGAGAGCTGTGCTTTACCATAATGCAGTGAACCGTATACTCAGCTCTGTTACAGCTCATGTGTCAGTGGGAGGCCATGAAGTGGGTTGCGGAAGGGAGAGAGTGACTGTTGTAGTCTAGAGCAATCAGGGCTTGTAGTAGAGGTGATATCTTTTATTAGAGCAACAAGAGTTTTGCAAAAAAAAAAAATCTTTAATTGCAAGCTTTCGGGCACAGATACCTTTCATTAGGCATTGTTGTAATCTAGAATATCCTGGAGAGCAGGAAAGATGCTGTTCTGGCAGCCAGGGAATACTGAGGGACGGGGATACTTTGGCCTTGCAACTTTTTCTCTGCATATGACCCCATACAGCAGGATGAATGTGCGCTAGCTAGTTAAGTTGTCTTTACAGTTTCACTGTGTTTTTAAAGAATCCCCTACTTCTCTGCAACACTGCCCAGTTCATTTTAATTAACGAGTCTGCTTCCACTGGAATGGTTAAAAACTCGTTTTCATCTGGTCAGTGGAAGGGATTTGTCCACTGGCTTTTTTTCCAACAGACAGGGAAATTTAACATTTTGGCTTGTGTGAGGAAGGGGGATTATAACTCTGAGTTTCTTTTAGCTATAAATACACAGTAATAGGCTGGAGGAGGGGGGTGGGAACTGTAACAAAGCCTATCTTCCTTTGTTAAATCCTGTTTGAAGACAAAGAAATAACTCATATGAGTAAAGGTAGCAATATTCACCTTTAATGCTTTTTCTTCTAGTCCATAAGAGCCTTCTTCTAATGACTATTCTGTACCTTGTGCTGGGTTCTTACATTTCATATTCTCTAGAGCGAGACATCAATGTCATTCCATTAATGCTGGCTGCATGTTGCTCTTTCAGTGTTTCAAAACAACACACTTTACATATGACACTTGAAAAGAACTTTGCTGCCTTTTTGTTTCTTTTTTTCCCCCTGCAAGTGTCTTGCATAGCTGACAGGTCATTCAGCACAAATAAAGACAATAAATAAATAAATACACAGCTAGAGTACTTAAATATTTTCACTTTAAAACGCTCTTCACTGCAGATTAATATATACACATTTATAAAACTTCTGCATTTTATTTCTAGCCTTACAAAAAGTATCTCCAGCATAAATTTTATATCTCACAGTTTAATAGAATGTAATTTTGAAAGGATACAATAAATTATGCAGTAACAAATCTTTGGAACTTCAACTTTCTATCTGTTATTCCAGAGCAATTATTTCCCCATGAGCTAATGTATTATATTTCAGAGTAAAGTCTGTCCAATCTCTTCCTCTCAGGGGGATCTTAGCTGTGGTGCAGGCTTAAAATTATTTAAAGTAATAAATTAATACAAACTAGAAATCTGAGTCTACTTTTTGTGATACCACCTACACAATAGAAACTGAGCTGAGGTTTAAATGTTTGGTTTTGAGTTTACAAAAGGGAATTGACACAGTTAGGAGATGAACATTTTTGTAGAAAACTGTAAGTCTGACCAGAATTTCTAATGCTATTTTTTCACTTTAATAGATAAAGATTTTGCCAATATATATCATCATATATTGAAGTTCTTTATAGGAGGTGAATATTTCCAGTTACAAATGACTTATATTCCACAGTTTAAATTGATGGTGTGGATTGCTTAAATGTAGAAAGCTACTTTTGACTTCATGTTGGTTATACTGATTATGAAGGAGAAGGGGAAAAGATTCCATAATTCTTTATGGAACTGAATATTTGCAGTTTAAAGATCCAATTTATCTCTACCTCTAAACTAAGATTCAGTTTACCTCACAATTTAAACTTGTATCATTTTAGATTTTAGGGGCATGATCCAGTCCCTTGTGAAGTCAAGTGGAAGATTTCTATTGATTTTTAACTTTATCTAGTTTATAAAATTTCATGAGCTTGCTCTAATTTGTTCCCACAATCTAGTTGGCTGACTGAGCATGATTCTTTAACTGTGAAAATACATTATATACATCTTTTTTGAGTTTACTCTCATTTTGCATTGCAGCTTTCTTTGATGTCCCTTGTGGCAATGGCTAAAGCTGAAGGACTAAAGCAATTAGTAAATGGGACAGAAGGCACCTTTCTGTTATATCGTTTTGTAGACTAAGCAATATAGATCTAAAGTATCCACTTTGAATTGCTAATGGAGAAGAGTAGGTAATTGCTATGGTTTACTTCAGTTTATATCCACGGCCAATTTTCTTAGAATATAACTTCCAAGAAATAGTCACAGGTAGGTTTATATTACTTCTAGTACCAAGAATAAATGAAATATCATTCTTAAATTATCTGAAATATGCTCTTGGGAGGTGGAATGTGTTTGAAGTCTGTTAGATTTACAATTACATTCTGCAAACTCTTCAGCAGAAGATTAACAAAGTATTAGCCTTTTAATAATGCACCATGTTCTTGATTTCATGGAATACTCTCAAAATTATTTCCGTCTTTAGTATATAAGAAAGCATATTTTAAATCAGAATTTACCATTTCACAGAGTCCAGGATGATACGTATTCTCAGCAGACTTAGTTGATCTGCAATAGGTTTTAATTATCAGTGGGTGCATCTACACATGACACTTTATTGCAGATTAGACTAATCTAATGTGCAGTAAAGTGTCACCATCTACACATGCACAGCCATTACTGCACAGTAGATTAGTCTAAGTGCAATTTTCTAGTACCTGTAGTTACAGGTACTAGAAACTGGCATGTTAAACTAATGTGCTGAAGTACATATGTAGATGCTGACCAGGAGCAAATTGCTCCTGGTCAGCATAGGCAGCAGGGAGCCATGGGGGTGGGGAGAGCTGTCTTGGGTGGCAGGAAGCTGCTTCCCAGCCACATAGAGATCAGGAAAGGTCCTGATCTCCATGTGGCTGGGAGGCAGATGCCTGCCAGTTGGGCTAGCTTTCCCAGCCATGAGGTGATCAGGATTGCAGCTGTCCAGGAGCTGGGACAGCTCTCCCCTATCCCACAGAGATCAGGACCAGCCCCTGTGCTCCCTGCCAGCCGAAAGCGAACACCCAAAGAAGCCCAGAGCTCCCCCTAGCTTCTGTAAGGTGGCAGTACAGGACAGGAGCAACCCTGGACTGAACTACTTCCATCAGGAGCAAATTTGCTCCTGATGGGTGCACATTCAGATGCGTGTGAGGCTGCAGTTTAATATGTCTGAATTTTCTGCACATGTAGATGCACCCAGTATATGCAAGAACCCTAGATCAGAATTAAATTTTGAAGAAGTTTGGGTTCAGATCTAGATTTTTAACCTGATCACTTGAAACAGGATCAAAGATTACTTGGTCCTGTTTATAGCATTAAAATAGGAGGTTGTTTAAAAAAAAAGCAAAGAAAAAAAGAAACAGAACTGGTTGGCAATATACTAGAAAAACAAAATTGAACTAAGAAGGAAAATCTGAGCTTCTTTTGACTGACACATACTTCATAGTTCTTTGTGTCAACAGAAGAGAAATTACTAGAAAACACTCAGTACTACTTCAGTCTAATTGTATTTTCCAAGAAAAGGATTTGGCTTTTCTGCTAAAGAGCTCCACAACATTTCTAACTTCTACCTATGATTAGATAAGAGAAGCCATGCATTATGAAGAGATGCGATCATGTTAGAGAGTAACCCTAAGCACTTACTGGAAAAAGAAATACTTGAAAAATCCTATTAGTTTAATAGCACCAATGAACTAAAGGAAACAATAAAAGCAATAACCAAAATAAATTATTAATTTATTTGATCTCTTATTAAAGTCTCATGAACCCCCATGATAAATCTTCCCAATCAGTACCATCTTTTCTATTATGATTTTCTGTTTTATAAATCTACTGTTATCCTTCATTAATCCTAATACTTACTTTTTGGTGCATTGGTTTTTTCTCTCAAGAATTCCAATGTTCTTTCAGAATGTAAAGAACATTCTTAAATAAGAATCAATTAAAACAATTCCAGTTTACTGTATTTATGTATGGATACTGCTGGATTCCAAAATATCATAAGACTGTTCTAAAACTTATGAGATCTTATTTTAATAAATTAAGAAGTTTTGGTTTGTTCCATTCTTATATCTCTCCCTGATCATGCCCTCAGTGTATGTATGTATATAGGTGTAACATTCAGAGATGCAAATGTAATTTTAAATTAATACAAAAGCACAAAAATTCAGGTCCACGCCAACCTATGTTCCTTATCAGCAAAGTCAACAAAGGGAAATGTAAGTTGTTACATGTAAGAAAGAAAAAAAATGCACCCGTACTGAATGGGAGAGGGTTGGTACTGATCTGGGGGGTTTGTTGGGTCAGAGTCTCAATCTGGACAAACAACGTGATTCAGTTGTCAAAAAAGCAAATGTAATTTTGCACTGCATTAACAGGAACATCATGGGAGGTGACAGTACCCTACTTACTTCTGGTTAGGCATCAGCTAAAACACAGTATTCAGTTGTAGCTTCTGCAATTAAATGTGGTGAAACTGGAGAAAATCCAGGAATGAGCAACAGATGATAATGGGGTTGGAATGCAAGCTGTACAAGGAAAGGTTGAAAAACCTAGGCATATTTAGTCTGGCAAAGAGAAGATTTAGGGGTGACATGATAACAGTTTTCAAATATTTGAAAGGATGCCATAAAAAGCACCTGATCTCCCTTGCTGCAGAGGTCAGGACATGAAACAATGTGTTGAAACTGCACCAAAGCAGATTTAGATTAAATTTGAGGGGGTGGGGGGAATTAAAAAATAATAACTTCCTGTCAGAACGGCAGGATAGTGGAGGAAGCTGCTCAGGGAAGTTGTCAAATATTCTTCACTAACAGGCTTCAAGAGGAGGCTGAAACGCTTCTTGAATAGCATATCCTGCAGTCATGCAGGAGGTTAGATTAGATGATCTTGGAGGTCCCAACCAACCTTATGATTCCAAGGTCCTATGGTTCTCAACTTTCCTTCCAACTGCCAGTCTCCCATGCTCAGCACTGCTAGTCCCTGACTTCTGTCCAGCTCTCAATGCTCCCAATGATTCCCTCTCCACCTTGGCAAAGTCCTGAGTCCCTTGCTCTTCCAGACTCACACCTCCTTGGTAGAATTAGGACCTGTCTGCCATTTTCCTGATCCTTAAAACAGTCCACAAGCAGCTGCCTCCCCCGCTGGCCCTGACAGCAGAGCAAGCTCTAGTAGTAAAAAGGGAAAACTATAAACAAAACACCATGAGGTTCCTTATATTTTCCCAGGACAGCCTCTACCCTCTTCACCAAAGATAACACTCAGTGATGATATCTGTCTTCTACCAACATTGTAATTGCTTAGATTTGCACCTCTCATTCTTCATCTGGATGAGGCTCTTATTGATTGTGGACATGTAAAGACTCACAAGACACATGAAACCCAATTTAAGACATGCTAACTCTGCTGCTAGATAATGACATTTGAAAAATATAGTGCCTCTTATTTTAACAAGCTAAACATACAGTAAATTAAGCCTGACTTGCATGACATTTTCTCTGTGAACAGAGATTAACACAAATAAGGGAATTCAAAGTGTTTGCATTCTCTTACTACGGTATAAAATGTTTAATTAACTTTTGCCCAGGTCAATATGTTTTATAGAAGACACTGCACAGATTTACTCTGCTAGCTAACTAAAATAAATATTGTTATCCCCTCCTCCTATAAAGAGTATTTTTACCTTTGTGAATTAAGCAGGTGACTACAGGCTGTATGTAGCCTTAGGACCTGTTGTCTCTGTGTTTTCACTAGTGAATTGTTAATAGCCCTTTTCTTTCCTATTAAATTAATTAAATTCTGATGGATATGAATCTCGACACTACTTGATTTTTCTTAATGGAAAAGGCAAAAGGACCTCTCTTCTTCGCCATACATCATCCCAAATAGAAAAGACTATATCTGCTTGGGATTGGTGTTCTATTTGGACAAATAGACCAACATCTATGGCCTTGGCTGCTCTGCCTCCTAATGCTGTTGAAGGAAGTGACATCCTATCTGATTGCTCACTGGGTCCTGCATACACAAGTAGAAAGCTTAATATACCCTTTTCTCCTTCTCAGACACATACTTGGGATTAAGTATGCCAATATGTGGGCATGTTGTGGGCTTCATAAAGTCCATACTGTGTTTATATTGTTACAGCTTGGTCCAGTGCAGGTACTTATTTAATACTGGAATCAAGATTAAGGTAGGGCACCCTCTAAAGTTGCCTGGGGCTCTTAATGTCTGTTATAGTGATGGAATTTTTTGCACACCCCAAACCTTGAAATGAAGGAAGACTTGCTTGGGTTGCAGCAATGTTTCTGAGTGAAGGAACTGGATTTAGATTTGGGACATTGTGCCAGTAACTTGAACAGGGCCAGAACTGTACTTATCATGTCTTTTATTCTATCCTGTGGTGGGCTGGACAAAAGAAGCTACCATACACAGAGAAACTGGCTTTGGACTACTACATTGGAAGCAACTAACTTACCTCCCCTCTGTCCCTAAGCCCAGGGTTCATCAAACAATATTTAGCTGTCAGGGAAGGAAGGTAAGTGTGATTTGCAGGATTCATTTAGTTTTTCCAATGGATTTGTTTTTGCATATCTTATGTCCTGCCCTTTAAAATGAGGGCGGGGGGATGAATATAAAAAGATCCCCTTTCCACTGCAAACCACATAGCTATTTTGTATTCAGATGCAGCTGTTTTTATTGGACAGACAAACATACAAACATATGCATACCCGTATGGTCATCTCATGTCAAAAAGGCTATTGTAGAATTAGAGGGATATCAGAGAAAAGCAAAAAGAATGACTAAGGAGATGGAAAAAAACCCTTCATACAAAGTGAGACTGAAAGAAAGACTGTTCCTTAGACCGATGAAGAATAAGAGAGGATGTGATAAAGAAATATAAAATAATGAAGGTCTGGAGCGAATGGATCCATTCTCCTTGTCCCATAATATGAGAACACTATCTGAATTAAAAGTAGCAGGTTCAAAACTGATAAAGGGATTTATTTTAAACACAATTCATAATTAAACAGTAAAACTCATTGCCATGGTAAGGCATTAATGCAAAAAAATTAGGAAGAAAAACGACCTGAACATTTAAAAGAATAACAATATGTATGGTTATCCTAATTAGTTATTAAAATCAAGCCTCATGTTTTCGTTGATGCCAATCTATCAGATAGCAAAATTAGATCTATTGCGGAGGACAAATTATCAGCTTCATCAGGATTCTTATACCTTTAAAGCATTCAGAACTAGAAACCTTTGGAGAAATAATACTGGAAAAGATGGATCTTGGTGTGATGAATGCTGCCAATTTCTATGAAACTAAGAATATTTTCCCTTCTCATGTCTTCCTGTCCACTGTATGAAATGGTTAAAATGTAACTGACTTGATGATGCCATAATGACACTCTCAAAAATACCTCTCCACTGCCTAAAAAAGGAAACACTGACCTACTAAACAGCACCTTTCAAAATGCCATACTTTATACAAAACACAGAGTTATTAACAGCATATTATATTTATGAAGAGGCTAATCTTTGAAAACCTATCAAAAGATACTGTGAAATGTTGAGAAGCCACAATCAACATTATATCTCTAGCATGATATTTCATAAAAGCATGGACAATTTTACAGAAAAATGTTTAGTAAATTATATTGTTAAAAAGTGATAAAATCACAAAGTGAAAATAAACAACATTAAAAAAGACCTACTTTATTCTTGCTGCTCCTATTGTTCAAACACAAATATGAATTTCCCCTTTGGCTGGTCTCAGCTACAGACTATAATGCTTGCTGAGAAGAGCAGAGGACAGCTTGGGAAATGCCCAGCTGTAGTTACCAATGTAAGAATTTTATTGACTTATTCTAGGTAGACTATTTGATCATAAATTGGATATCTCAAACCAAACAAGTGAATCTCCATTCAGAGTAAAGAGCTTTCCAGGTGAGCCACATACAAAGTGTAATGCAAGCATATCCTTTGATTTTTGTACTTTGTACAATGTGAGAGAGACGCACAGAAAGAGGGAAAGCAAGCATGCTTTTGGCATTTAGTTTCTTTTAACATTTGAAAATCTTACTTCTGAAAATCTGCTATCTTACAACTCCCACAATTTCCAGACATTCAACTATTTCACAGTTCATTTGTTGTACTTTACCCCAGGGGAATATTGTAATATTTTTTGCTTCTTGATACGTACATTTCAGGGATGGGCATTATATTTCACATTCAAAATTCAGTGTTCTGATCAAAAGAGAACACTTGAGAAAGGACAACAGATCACTGTATGAGTGTAGATGGACTTACTGGCTCATTACAATTTAATCCTTTATCATGGACATCAGTGGAAATTCTGCCACTGACTTCAGTAAATGTAGGATCATGATATTAATTTACAAAGAAAGGACATGAAGTCATAAAACTTTGGAAATAAAAATCTTAGTCTGTGGTCAGTCTAAGGCCTCATTTACATGTTAAAAGTATTGTGTAATTAACTGGTTAACTGTGCAATCACCTTGAGACCACCTACATGTACAAAGTACTTCTCACACAATAAAAAGCTCCAACCAGTTATAAAGTTAGACGTGAAAATGTGTGCTAACTTTATAGCTAGTTATTATTGAGCTCTAATTTGCACGTGTATTAGGGTCTCCCCTGTGTCTGGGAGCTCAGCAGCTGACAGGCCTTCCAGCCACAAAGGATGCAACCCCGAAAGCCCTGGGGATCATAGCTGCCATGATCCTCAAGACTCAGGGGTGTGTGGGTCCCATCTGTGCATGGTTTTCACACCTGGGAGCCCTCTCAGCAAAGGGGGCTCCCAGCCATGGGTGCCTGCTTTATGCTGATGCAAGGGGAGGCCAGGATCAGGCTTTCTCTACACCAGCAATAAGATGTGATTGGATCTAAGGTGTGATCCCACAATGCATGTGTGCCAGGATAGGAGATGCAATTGTGTGGATGATGCATTAGATCCAATCGTGCCTTGGCCTGCATGTGTAGACAGGGTCTAAGCTACTTGATGACCACACAGAATAAAATACAAAGTACAGCAGAGTAAAATAAAAAAAGATTAAAAAGAAAATAACTCCAAGATGTTGCTAAAACTGCTCATATGTTGCTACAAGCATGGAGAAAATAGTCATATAGGTTCTCCAGTGCAACAGGGTGCCTCTTGGGGCTAGATCTTGAGTTAGCTCACCCACTTGCCTAGGGCAGTCTGCCCTGACTCCAGGATGTTCTGGGAGCAGTAGCTCAGCTGGGTGATGTTACTCTCTCGGCAGCTGGCAATAAACTACTGCCCCAGCCTGTGTGAGCTGGGTCCTAAAATGGCCACCCTAATCAAGCACCTGCCAGCTGCCTGCCTCCAGCCCTTAAAGTGGCAGGCACTAAAAGGTACACTGCCACATTCAGCTACATAAAAAAAAATAAATCAGAAAATCCATACTACATCAGCAAGAAAAGTGCATTTTGCCTTTGACCATCATATCATAAATCCAATGTATAAGTAAAGTTCCAAACTGAAGGAAATATGTAAGACCAGGTGGATGAAGCCCATGTAACTTCCTTTCTTTTCTGGAATTGGGGCACTGGTTGTTTGTTGTGTCCTGGCTCATCTCCCTTTGTTAGGTCACATTGTTAATGCAACATCTATTTGCAATACTCTTAAAAAAATATGGGTGCCATATAATTGTCTTTGCTTACACAAGACCATTATCTGCTTTCAGGGACATTTTGGATAGTTTCATGTTATTGTGATTTACAGCATGAAACAGAAAGGGCCTTATGCATGTCCCCATCCACTTCCACCCCCAGCAGGCATTTTTAAATTCTTTTGGGCAGTACCTTTTCACTGTGTGGCACATTTCCTGAAGAAGTAATGGCTTTTCCAAAAGGCACATCTGTAATTTTAGGGTGGGGGGGTTCCATCAAGCATCAAAATAATAGTACTTAGGAAAGCTAGACATTGCCTAAGATACCATTTCTGCTAAGCCCTGTACAGACACTAAACTAGAAGACAGTCCCTGCCCCAAACAGCTCATAAGATACGTAAAAGGCAAAAGACAGATGGATACAGGGAGGTAGGAGATCACAAAGAAACAATAAGGTTGGCATTATAAGTAGTATTCTTAGCATTTCTGTAGCCTGTTGGCAAATTTACTTTTGTATCAGAAAAGGAGAGTTTGAAGAAGTAAAATGAGAATGTTGTGAATATTTTTCGGAAATTTCCTGTTAGCATGGATGGCAACATGGGACAAAGTATGAAGGCGCTTCTTAAAAAATGTATCCAGTGGGCAATATAGGCTTATAAGCCAAATGGAGGTAGGAAGAACCTCTTGGTAGTAAAAGGCAACTGGTGGGTTAGGGTGGCAACTGTTCTGAAGTACCATGAAAGTTAAAGCCAGCAACTTATATTTACAGCAATAAAAAAGGGGGATGCAAGGAGAAGGATGGCATGGCCAAAACAAAACTCTAGAAAAATTCTCTCAGCATAGATTGGACATGACAGGAGCAATATTATATTTGTTAATGCCATAGGAAAACGTATTAGAATAATAAGGATGAAAGCTCATAGGAGTAAATAAGGACTGGAAGGGACCTCAGGATGACACCTAATCCAATCCCCTGCTTAAGACAGGATTACCTCTGTTTAAACCATCTCATCCAAGTGTTTGTCTAACTGGCTCTTAAAATTCAAGGGATAGAGATTCTACAACCTCTCCAGGTAATGCAGCCCAGTGATTAACCAGCTTTATTGTAAGATCTTCCTAATATCCAACTTAAATTTTCCTTGTTGCAATTTAAGACTGTTATTTCTTGCTCTGGCCCTGAAGTCACGGAGCATAGTCCATTAGCATCCTCTTTCTAATTTCCTTGATGTATTGGAAAAAAATGTTAACGTCATCTCCATCTTCTCTTTAAAAAGCAACATATTCCAAGTTCTCCCAGCCTTTTCTTGTACATCACGTTTCCTAAAGTATTATATTTTTGTTGCTTTTCACTGGACTCTTCCAATTTGAATATGGCTTTCATAAAGTATAGACCCAAACTTGGGCACAGTACTCTAAGTGATGCCTCATCAATTCTAGAGCATAATCACATCCCTTAATTTACAGGTGAAACTCCTGCTAATACAACCAATAGGCTGTGGGGGGCCTCACAGGCCAAAGCACCTGAAGAGAGGGGGCACCCACCTGCTGCTGGGGTAGTACAGGCATTACCACAAGAGCATACTGTTAGACTCTTACTCAGTTTGTGATCTGCTATAATTCCAGGTCCCTTTCTGCAGCACTGCAGCCTAACCAAACATTCCCCAATTGTACTCGAGTATATGACTGTTCCATCCTAAGTGCAGGACTTTGCACTTGTCCTTGTTGAATTTCATCTGATTAATTTTGGACCATTTTTTCAGTTCATCAAAGTCATTCTGAATCCTAATCCTATTCTGTAAAGTGTTTGCAACACTACTCATCCTGGCGTCATCTGCATGTTTCTTAACTGTGCATTAAATCCAATCCAACAAAATCATGAGTGAAAATAATAAACACTGTCAGGATCAGAACACACTGATGGGAAACCCTATTCAATGCCTCCTCCCAAGTAGGCACTGAGCCACTGGTGGCTAGTCTTTAAGCATGATGATCCAACCAATTAAGAATCCATCTCTGTACTTTCATCTAGACTGCATTTGTTTAGATCCATGAGAATGCCATGGAACACAGTGTTAAAAGCCTTGCTAAAGTCAAGATACATCAAAGAGAATAGGAGAGAGTTTTTTTGTCTGTGCAGTTGGAGAGAAGAAGTTCTATTTTAGACATGTTATATATAAGGAATTGGCAAGATTTAAGTTTGAGGACCTAGAAAGATATCCAAATTGAAGATGATGTTTAGGTTACAGACCAGAATGTCAGGCTAAGTATTGCTGTGCACAAGGATGAAGAAAATAAGGATTGTAGGGATATGGCTGAATGGAAAGATTAGAAGCTCTGGTTTATCATATTGAGCCTGAGCCAATGGTTACAATCCATGAGATACCTGTGAAACAATCTGAGATTTTAATTTGGACAGAAGAAACTGGTCTGAAGGTAGAAGCAGTGCTGTGAGTAGTCAATACAGTAACAGAACATATGTTTACTGGTGATATTTCCCAGAGCTAATGAGGAGACATGGGTACCAATGAGGAAGTCCTGTGGAAGAAATCAGCTAAGTTGTCTCTTCAAAGAGAATGAAAATGAGTTCAAATAACAAAATTCAAGCTACTATCTATAATATGAGATTATGATGGAGGATTATAGTTGTTTAGTTAGTAAGATGTCAGACGTGAAAGAGGAAAGAATAAATATAAGAGTAGAAGAAGTCTACTTCTGCTGACATTGCAAATTTTCTGAGACAAAATACACGTAGGATTTGTAAAATGTCTGTAAGAAGGTCATAAGTTATCTCTTTCCTAAATTCGGAAACCAACATATTTTGCTCTGAGTTTCCGAATAATGAACAAGAATGATAGAATGAAATGAAAGAATGCCAATGAAAAAGAACAGTATCAAGAAACATCAGCTTCTAAACTCTGTGAATCTAAAACATCTAAACTCTGTGAATAAACCAGTTGAACAACTATCTATGAAGCCAGGTGGGATCTGGTCATTTTTACAGTACAGTCTTAGGACTGTGTGCATTAACTAACTTTTTTGGGGAAAGCAAGATATCAAAAACTTCTGTCTTTGATTATCATTTCTCTTTTTATATCCTATATTTATTTTTGTACTCATCTACCACTATGGATGCTGCAGTGCAAGTCATTTATAAGAACCTTAAGCAAAAGTTTAAAACTTGATAACAATGAATGGCACAGGAGTTTGATTTTTCTTTAAAGACTATAAAGACTACCTTAGGAAAAGTCATCAAGTCTCCAAAAAGACACAGACTTAACTGAGAAACAGAACATTCTCAATTCACAGTTTTCCATGGCTGTTTGCTCTCCATTAAGAGGAGAAAATGTACTTTCATTTTTCTAGTGGTCTATAGTATTATCTCAACTAGGAAAGTTATTGCATATGTAAGCCCTGCACTGCATATGCCAAACATAGATATGAAACTGAAAAGTAATTTTATGCCCAATATTAGTTTGCAGAGGAAGTTATCACTTTAATAACTATAAACATTCATTTCCTTGCTCCATTACACAACATTAGAGATGGGCAGATAATTTATAGCAAGCTTGTTATAACTACTCAATATTCAAAATTCAAGCTTCTTTATTACTAGACAAGTAAGTCACATGAAAGGTTTCTGGTTTCCTGAGTGTCTGCATGCAGTTTAGAAAAAATGCTTTTACTGTAAATACTTGGAATTGAAAACTTGATTTTTCACAAATATTCAACATTCACTTAAAAATTATGATCTCCAGCAAACTCATTTGTGAAGACAGTCTCCAAGAATAAATATGAAAGGAACTGTTAATAGGAAGAGGGGGGAAATAGCATTCATTCAGCCCTACAAAGCATACATACATAACTGGACATGACTGAATCCCAAAATGTAGGTTTCAAGTATACAGTGTTCTTTGCATGATTAAAAACTGTTTTTTTAAACTAAATGATATACACGAAAGTCTAATTGATTTCAGTGGGTTTGGTATTAGTATATTATGGTGAAATTGATATTACAGTATTCAATAGGAATTTTGTCATTGACTACAACGAAGCCAGGATTTCACGCATTGAAGTTAACTCTACAAAGTAATGAGTACCCTCAACATTTACTGAAATCAACACAACTTAAACCAAGATGGCATTTTTAAGTTGGCAAATCCAAAAAAAAGGCTGTGACATAGGTCAATCTTACTTTGAGGGGTCCGGGTACTGGTAATGGTGGAAAGATCTCGCCTTTTTTACGGAAGCCAAGGGCTTCACGTTGGTAATTCCACTGCAACTAGATTATTTTCTGACATTTGTTGAAATTGCAATAAGTATTATGACAATTTTGAATTAGCCATCAGTTGTGTTCATTGCGGAGAAGGAAACAGTCCTTCTAGAAAATGCCTTCCAAATATGTTTGGATCATTATTGTTATAAAACTTGTTTTATATCAGCAAAATTTGCTAATGAGGCAAGCTGACAGACACATGAAAGGCCATGTAGCAGAATTCTGGCATTAAGAGGTGTTTTTAACATGTAATGTTGCCTGGCTGTTAAGTTACTGACAAGAAAAATACTTAGTCACTTCCCAGCTGTTCTGTGGCAGGCAAAAACATTAAATTTAAACCATTAAATAATTCTGAAGGCAAGAGAACAGGTGGCAAATGGTTTATATGGCAGATGGTGCCTTTTTGAATATTTGCACTCACTGCTAATTTACAGAGTCCATAACTACCGACACATATTTTACCTTTTTTTAACTTCAGTGATTAGGAAATTGTAGGAGAAAGTATGAAAATAAATACTGTAATTCTAAAAAAAAATAAAATAAAATGGAGGATAATTTATCACTTGGCTTGCTTCATCTTGATGCAATAAACATAAAGTTGGTAATAATACATTTCTAATTCCAAGCTCCAAAATCTGAATTGAATCCCAGAGTTATATAAATTCCAGAAGCTCATTGCAATTCCTATTTTTACATCTCTAAAGTTAATTTAGTGCTTTTAAAAAAATGCTGGAGTCAACCCCGGAGAATGAAGTCTGCTCTTTAACCACAGACCACATCCAGTGTAGGAAGTTGCAATGGAGTGAATTTAGTAATAGTTTAACATATTCTGAACGTAGTGTAAAAAGTAGAATTTGATCATTGTAAGGGGTCTTATAATCAGGAGTTTGACTCTGTTTTAGAAAAAATGGAACCATGGTATTGTGGATAGCTCATGTGAGACAGTATCAGATAGCTAAGGCAAGACTGTATTCTTTGTTGCTTTGTGTAATGTATGGAGTATTTCATGTTCAAAAGGAATACAATTACCCCAAAGCAGCAAAACTGAAGGGAGGGGATTTTTCACTTATTTTTGCAAGTACTGAATGGGTCATATGTGAACTTTCAGGGTAAGAAATGACAAAGCTACCATCTTAAACATAATCAAACCGTATAAAGATGTGGCTGGACAGTGCATTTTAGCAGGCAACACAGCTGAACTGCTTACTAGAATAAATAACAAGGCAAAAAGCAAAATGAAAACCTAAATGAAATTACTTATAATGGTGTCAATCAAAAAAAACCAAAAAAAGGACAACAAATAAATATAACCCTCCCTGATTGATGACTCTGCTGGAAAATAAGTAACTATTGAATATACTGCCATAACAGTTATCCCGTGTAACTTATTTCATAATTTATATCTAAGAAAATGATGTTGAAGGCTGATAGATAATAATACTAAGCAGAAAAAAATAAGATAGTTATGAGAGATTCTTTTATTTTCTATGTTCATGCATATTATGTCAACATTGCCTTACAAAAACTTTCTTTATTCAAGCAGAGCATAGAAAGATCGTTAATTATCATGGGTTTTTTAAATAAATCCTACATGAAACAAGGAAAATGCAACTGCCCCCAGGGTACACAGATTATGTTCTTTTAAAGATTTATTTTTCTTTGAGAAAAATAAGTCATCCTCAATAAATGTCAATGCACTGATGTTTTTAACTTAAAGACAGACAGAGTTATAAAGTATGTTCCACACAAGGGATTATCTGTATATTAGATTATTTTTTCCTTGATGTCTTTCCAGTCATTAACTTCAGTGGAGAAATAGAAATGTAATTTTGTTCCTGACAGCAGATGGCTACTTTTGACCAATTGACCATTTTTTTCCTTTAAGGGAAAGAACCTGAATTTAACTTCAGTATCTTGTCCACTGTGTTTCAATAGGCAAAGGCATGATTAGTCATCTTACAGGAGTAATGTATATTGGATACATGGCCAAAAAATGCAGTACCTGCCAAGGATATAATTGAAGTGATGTGAGGCAAATTCAACTTGGTCCATTCATTTACACGGCCAATTAAGCTGTCAAACAGCTGTTTCTTACATTAGCACTTATGGGAATCCCATAAATGTCTACCAGGTAGTTTTATTTGCATTTCTCTGAGCACCTAGTCACATAATACCATACATTGTTTGGAATTATACATTTTGATGAATCCATTACAATTTTCAGAAACGTAATAGAAAGGAACCTTGGGGCCCATCTAATTAAAAGCCCATTGAAGTCAATGGGAGTCCTTCTCTTAGCTTCAGGGATCTTTATATCAAGCTCAAGTTAAATAAGTTCACCGAATAATATGACATCAAAATGAGTTATAATGAGATAAGCTAGTATTTAGCCTTCAGTAAATCTGAGATAGCTCACCCCACTTATACTCAGGGATAAACTACCTTAAATTTAATATAACATATGAACATGCAAATGGATAGTTTCCCCAGAGTAGCTGATATCTTACCTTGCAATCATTTGTTCTGGATATATACCTTCAATCCCACATTATTAGTGGCACATCTATGAAATCTTTTTTTTTTTTTTGTATTGTACACAAGTCTATTGAGGAAAGTAAATAGCCTCATATGTATGGAGTGTACAATAACTGCAGAGTAGGAGTGTCGAACTAACACTGGGCCCTGGGATGGATCCAGACCACAAAGTCTCCTCCCACATGAGATCCACAGGGCCAGCAGTAACTGTGGTAGGGCCATGTTTGGGTGGCAGCATGAAGCTGTATTTGGGCGGCAGTACAAGTCTGGGAGCAGGTGGTAGCACTGAGCCATATTTGGGGTCAGCACTGGTCTTGCAGGTTGCCACCAAAGCCCATATCCATTGGCATCCAGGACCCCAAATTCTGCAGCAGACCATGCCTCCCAACTTCCAGTAGTCTCCTAGACTACTAGGTGGTTAGATGGAACATCTCTGATGTAGAGAGATGTTAGTGTGAAACCCCAAACCTTTATGCATGTTCATAAACACATCAAGCTTGTCTGTCTTTAGGAAGCTACTATATACAACCCATACGAGAACACTCTTATAAAAATGTAGTTCACTGTGCATGATTGATAATAGGATTACTGTTCAGACTCTCAATGCACAATCTTTGATATCCTATCCTTCTTTTATTTGTGAAGAAGGCAACGATTGTCATAGCCTGACATGTTTATCATTGTAAAGTTGAGCCAGTTATCTAAATAGGGTAGCTCCTTGATATTACAATATTCTATCATGTCTAAAGCAATTCATGCAGAGCAGGCTATTGCAACTGTAAATCAAAAGTATGATGACTGTTTTTTCTTAGAATGCTTCAATTCTTAAATGCAAGAAGACTCTTTTTTTAAAGGATACATCTGGCAACATATGATTTTTTTTCCAGTACAGGTAAAGTACAACTCCTGTGCATGTGAATTCACCTCAAAGGTCTTTACCAATAATTGTATATTGTGTCTTTATTTCATGTTCATTTGTTTCTCTACAAGGTTTGGAAAGGGCTAACACTTTTATTCCTTTGAGTGAGTTTGCCCCAGGGTTATTTTGGTTCCTAAATCCTGCAAGGTAACTACTACTTCTAAATTATACCCTTACAACCTTCCTACCAATTCTGGAGGTGAGCACTTTTTCCAGCTCTGTTTTATTCATAGGCATTTTTCTTAAGAATTCTAGTGACTGATTCAGAGGAATGACAACTGTTGACACAAACTGTTCTCTTTAAGATTTCATTTGTGCACCTGGAATCATGGCTGTCTACCTTCTGAAGGTTTTTTATTAATGAATTTTATTAATTATATTTTGCTGCATTCATTGATATATCTTTTCTGTGAAGGTACTTTCTGTATCTAATTGTGTTATTTGTATATCCAAGGACTGGGAAAAAGCATCCAAATGCTTATGCCACCAAAACAACATGTGATATTTCATATTACATATACATTATGCACATATTATCATAATTTCCATTCACCAATCCTTATTTTGCAGTCGACATATGTGCTTACACCAATAATTCCAGAGATTTAAGGGCCTACTTGTGTACATACCACACTGAGAGTTAGGGTAGCAGAAAGTTGGCTCTATGCCTGGTTAGACATAGGAATAGGAAATGATGCCATGCTAAATAGAGTATTTTTTCTTAGGTAGCAATACTAACACACTTTGGCGGGAAAAATACAACCACCATATATAATGCATTCTTTGAATATATTCAATGAGCTCACCAAAAGCTGAAGCTACTTTATTGAAATGCAACTTTTACCATAGCTCAGGGGACATGTCCCAGGAATAGGTCAGTGGCAACGTGTAGGGGGTGCATGGGGGTGCACTTGCACCCCCTGAGAGTGCTGGTGCACCCCCTGACCAGCCGCACTCACCACTTAGGTGATGGGCAGAGAGGGCAGGCAGGAGCACCGGTGTCCCCACTGCAAGTGCCGCTGCAGCTGCTTCCGGGAGTGGCTGCAGCGATTGGCTGTTGTAGGATCATTCATGGGACCCCTCCCCTCATTGGCAGGACTGTGCACAAGCCCCCATCGACTTAGGCAGCACCAGTTGCCCATGGAATAAGTCATTATAGTATGAAAATTCATGCTGCCTTGAACTGACTAACAACCCATTTACAAAACTTTACCATGGAAAATAAAAGGATGGCACGAGAAGAGATTCAATTCATATTTTGGTCACATATTTCTATAATGCATGTGAATTACAAACCTGTGTGAAGTGAAATAAGTTTCCAAGTTTCAAACTCACATCCAAATTTCCTTTCATTTGTACATTTAAGTTAGACTATTCACCCTATTTTAGTCTACTTTTAGAAAAATTCAGGTCACTTAAAAAAACCCAACAGAATAATGAATATTTTAAATCTGAGAATATATTATATATCTATGTACACATATTGGAAAATTAAATTACCACTCAATGAGCATAGCTACAAATTCATTAATGTATGTTTGCACATTAAATTTAGCGTGTATATGCGCATTAAATTTAATACCTCCAATGTGAGGTACTAGAAAAAGATGCATTAGTGAAATGCAGAGTTTTTTGTGATGCTTTAATGTGCATTAAAATAGACTAATGCACATTAAAACATGTGTAGACATTAGGGCTGTGCAAGTCTTTGGATCTTGCTTCAGATCCAGACCCACTTCAGATGCTTCGACATCCGAAGCGGCGCTTCCAGGTTGAAGCAGGATACCAGTAATGGTGTCCGGAGTGGGTTGGGGGTATCCGAAGCATTTTGGTCCCGCTTCGGATGCTTCAGACCCGTTTTGGGCATTTTGAGGGAATTAGAAGAGGAAGGGGGGGCAGGGGAGGGACGGAGAGTGGGAG
>NW_005842170.1:1618657-1627336 GCF_000455745.1 Alligator sinensis
GGGAACTTGTTTTGGAAACTTTGCAAAAAGACATTTGTGTTTTCCCAGCCAGTGTTATCTATCACTGTGCAGGGAGGCACAGACTGCTTGCTTGCACATGTGCACACATGCACGCACACACGCACAAACATACACAAAGACCCAGAACATAGAAAAAAAAATCACAGCAGAAGAAGACAGACAGATATTTACAGAAGAACAAGACACAGATAATATATTGAGACACAGGAACACACGCAAATAATTTCATTCACACCACAAGATAGACAATATCATGAGAGCCAGAAAGAAGACACAATTTCATTCAGAATAGAAGAGACAATATAGTGAGACCCACAAAGAAGACACGCAAATAATTTCATTCATAGCACAAGATAGACACAGATATTCACAGGAGAACAAGACAGACAGATATACAAAAGGATTCACACACACACACAGACCTTTTGCAGCACAGGAAAGATCAATATGAAGTGTGCTGGAAAGGCAGGTGCCAGGTCTTCTGGCAGGGGAGGGAGAGGGGGTAAGGAGAGAGCTAGAGCTGCAAGCCCCCCCGTCCCAAACACCGACACATTCTATTCCCAAGCAGCCATGTCATCAGTGCTGCCAGCAGAAGCCAGGCGATGGGAGCAGCGTCTGCACCTAACATCCCTGCACCTGCCTGCACCACCTCTGCTCAGTCCAGAAGTGGGCACCAGCAGTGGAATCACTGCCTCTTCCACCCCAATTTCAGCTCTCACTGTGAGCCTCCCTCTGCCAGAGGAGGAGCTGGAGCTGGAACCAGGGATGCTGAGTGCGCTGGCTCAGGCAATTCTGGGGACTGAGGGGGAATCAGAGTTTGTGCTCCACACCTCTCATGTTTCCCCTAGACCAAGGTCTCCTCCAGAAAGCGGCACCTCGGAGGAGGCTAAGGTTGTGGAGGCACATGGCTCAGCTGAGGCAGCTCCTCCTGCTGTTCAGCCTCAGCCTGCCGAGAAGGGGGAAAAGGCAGGATCCTCACCCTCAACCCAGAAGCGGGGGAGTAATGTAGTGTGGGATCATTTTGAGGTGGCAGATGATCCCAGGTTTGCCATCTGCAGCACTGCCAAAGGCACATGAGCCGTGGCAAGGACATGAGACACTTCTCCACCACGGCTATACTGCTGCATCTGAAAAGGCATCACCCCTTTGCCCTTCTTCCTGCTGCTCAGCCTAGCACCAGTGTGTGTGCACCAAAAGGGAAGTCCCCCACTCTCTACAAAGCCCCCTTACCCTCAAAGCAGAGGCAGGCCACCCTGGACCAGTTGGGGAAAGGTGGACAGAAAGGGGGGTGCATTCCCAAGGCATGCGAGATCACCCAGAGCATTGGGGAGATGCTTGCTCTGAATAGCCAGCCCTTCTCCCTAGTTGAGCGACCAGGGTTCAGGCAGTCCCTAGCACTTCTGGCCCCATTTTATAAAGTGCCCGCATGCACCACTTTTAGCAGGGCGGTGGTGCCCTCCCTGTATCAGGCATGCAGGGAGTACTTGAGGGAGGAGCTGTGCAAGGCAGGGCCCCAGGTAACCTTGCACTTCACCTCTGACATCTGGAGCAGCTGGGGTGGCGATGATACCAACTCTCCCTCATGGGGCACTGGTGTGATCAGTCAGGCTGTCAGTGCGCTCTACTGCAAGCCGAGGTGCTGGATGAGTCCCACATGGCAAGGGAGATCATGGGGGCCATGAACCGCATGTGCAGGGGTGGCTCATTGGGCAGGCCAAGCTCACCCGTAGGTTCATGGTCACCAACAACAGGGCTAATATGGTGAAGGCTCTCCGTAATGCCAACTTTGTTGGCATCTGCTGTGTGGCACACAGGCTGTACCTAATAGCGAGGGATGCCTTTGAGGGGGACAGGGCTGTCGGTGATGGCGCCACCACCAGTACTGCTACAAGCCAGCTGATTTTGAAATGCAGGAAGGGGGTGGGCTACTTCCACTGCAGCATCAAGGGGGGGAAAGATACTGTGGGACAAACAGGCAGAGATGAGTGTCCCATAGCACAAAATCATCCAGGATGCGGAGATTTGGTGGAACTCCACATACCTCATGGTGGAAAGGCTGGTGGAACAACAAAAGGCCATCCATGAGATAGCCTTGCTTGGGAAGATTGGGATCAGTGGCCTGCTTAACAAAACAGCATGGGATACCATCTCTCAGATCTTGGTGCTCCTCAAGCCATTCCGAGGCCACCAAGACCATCAATGCTGGCAATGTCCTCCTTAGCCAGGTAATCCCCATAGTGAGGGAACTTGAAAACCAAATGGAGAACTTCCAGAAGATCAATGTTCCTGGCTGAGGCAAACCGCTGTCACCAGAGGTGCAGGCACTGGTGAAATGGCTGAGGGAGGGCATCAAGAAATGGCTGTATCTGTTGCAGTCCAGTATGGTCCACATGCTGGTAGCCATGTGTGACTTGAGGGTGAAGGAGTGCATGTGCACCAGCAAAACCCTGGATCACTGGATGGAGGTGCTGGTGAACAGAGTCTGTGAGGTGAATGTGAGCCATGCATGGCTTCAATGCTGGGGTCCAAATGCACTAGACCCCAGCCTCGGGCAGGTAGCGCCAAGGCTTCAGTGGCTACCTATCTCACTGAGGAGGGGGAGCCACTGAAATGTGACCCCTTGGCCTACTGGGCAAGCCGCAGCCAGATGTGGCAGGATCTGCCTGGATCTGCCTGGAGGTATGGGATTGGAGCTATTGGGAAGAAGGAGGCCCCAGGTTCTGGGCATGACCACTAAAACTGCACCCTGCCAGGGTAGGGAGGCCTGGTGGGACTGCTGGCGGTGCAGCAGCCCCATAAATGCCAGGACCAATGTTCCCCTGGTGAAAGGCGGGGAGGAGGTCCCATAATCTCCAGCTAATGCACGCGTAAAGTCCTGGCTGGGGAACGCCCAGACCTGTCATGTCTTTGACAGGCCTGATGCTTGCTGGTTGCAGTGCAGTTGTGAGGTTTCTGGTGAGCTCAGCTTAGCTTCCTGGGATGCCAGCTTTAGGGTTGAAAACCCCTTTGTCAGGCTGAGGAAGTACCTGCAGTTGGTCCTGAATGGAAGGAATAGTAAAGAAGCCAGAGGCTCGCCCAGCCTGCAATGCAGGCAAGAAAGTCAGGCAGTGAAAATGGAAATGGAGGTGTTAGGGGCGGGGAGGGACAGACTGGGGGGGGGGGTAAGGGAGAAAGGGGGATGTAGCAGCGTAGGTAAAAGTGCAGAAGTGCCTGGGGTTTCAGATGTCTGGCAGGTCGCAGTGTGCCAGAACTCCACTGTGTATATTGAGTTCATGAGTTTCTGTACCTACCACCTAGGAAGCTGATGAAGCGCAGTTCATAGGCCCAGCTCTGAAAAGTGGTTTGCACTGTAATTTGTTCCCTCTCAGGATCAGGCCTAAGAGAGTGAGAGTGCCTGAGATCAGGGAGAGTGTTTTTTGGTGAGAAATGGGCCCCCACAGGTAGTTGGGTTTTGTTGTCTTTGATAGATTCTGGTGTGCAGTTTGTGGGGTACTGGACATAGTTGGCAGGTTTTGTGTTTTGAGCTGTAGGAAGTTGGCTTCAGTTCTGGTGATGAGGTTAGGTGCTTGTTCGAATGTACAAACCACTTTTCAGAGCTGGGCCTATGAACTGCACTTCATCAGCCTCCTAGGTAGTAGGTACAGAAACTCATGGACTCCGTATACACAGTGGAGTTCTGGCACACTGTGACCTGCCGGACATCTGACACCCCGGGCACCTCTGCACCTTTACCTGCATTGCTACATCCCCCTTTCCCCCCTACCCTTCACCCCAGCCTGTCCCTCCCCCCTGACACCTCCATTTCCATTTTCTCTGACTGGCTTTCTTGCCTGCATTGCGAGCCAGGCCAGCCTCTGGCTTCTTTACTATTCCTTTCATCCAGGACCAACTGCAGGTACTTCCTCAGCCTGACAAAGGGGTTTTCAACCCTAAAGCTTCCAAAGATACATTTTTGAGTACTCCTTTTTATTCATAGTACACATATAGACATAAAAACACAAGATAAGCCATCACACACCATGTATAATGTCATATGTCCAACACAACACACCATCTTTACTTCTTCCTGTCAATTCCTTTATAAAACAATAGCCTCTGTGACAGTTTAATTTGGGTACCTTTGATGCTGCTGCTGATGCTATGTGTTGAGCCAGCTAAGTTATTGTACCTGTTGTCACATAAAGCAGAGGACCGGGCATGAGGCTGTAGGGAAGGTGGAGGCCTCAGTGGGGCACACTGCCGTGTTGTGCAGAGGCCCCAGCATCAGGAAGGGTGCACCTTAATGCAAGCACAGTGTCACCCACCCACATCATGAGTTTTGCCTGTCAGCAGCTTGAGGTGCAGGGCCCCAAACAACAGACTCCACCAGCGAGACACACACAGCTGACAGGCAGGCTTTGTGGCCTGGCAGGGCCCAGCACTCACTCAGGACATGACAGGAGTTTTGCCTGTCAGCAGCTTGGGGTGCAGTCCCCCCCCAACCTCTGCACCAATCTTGAAACTTGGCAGGCTTTGTGGTCTCAGTAAGAGCTACTACCCCTGCAGTTTTGACCCCCCTGTGTTGTAACATATAGACATGACAGAAGTTTTGCTTTCAGGAATTTGGGGTGCAGTTCCCCCCAAACCCCTGCACTGATATTCTTGAAACATGGCAAGCTTTGTGGCCTCATCAGGGGCCACCTTTCCTGCAGTTTTCAGCCCCCTGTCTTGTAACACATGGACGTGACAGGAGCTTTGCTTTCAAGGATTTGGGGTACAGTTCCCCCTAAACCCCTAAATCTATCTTCTTGAAACTTGGCAGGCTTCATCCTCTTAGCAGAATCTACCATCCCTGCAAGTTTCATCCAAGTCATACGAAAAACAACAAGGTTATAGATCTTCCATTGATTCCCCATTATATTCTATGGACAGATCTCCGAGGCCAGATCGAGGCGGAAACCTGGTCCAGAGCTCCGGATTGGATCACAGCCATCCAAAGCAGCCAGATCCTAAGCCGGATCAGATCGCTGCCAACTTGCACAGCCGTAGTAGACATGCCCAACAACCATTAAACAAAGAGTATTTGTAACAACGATCACACACAGCACAATCCCTTTATGCTGAAGATTGAAAAAAAAGTTGCTAACTGGTAGCAAAAAGAAATCTCTTACCTGGAAAAGGTGAGGTCAAAACTGGTATCTTGATGGGCGACACAGTCAGCACGTGACAAGGTTGGATGCTGGTCGGTGATGGTCCCTGAGGTGCTTCTGAATCTACTGACACCATGGCAGCTGCTGCTGCTGCCGCTGCAGCAGCTAATGCAATTGTCTGATTACTGCCAACTTGTTTAAGGCTATTCTGGCAACCACCTGTGGAGGAGTTAAATATAGTTAGGTATTATTATTATTATTATTATTATTATTATTATTTTATCAGAAACAATTATTTGTTGGCAAGTTAAGACAGCTTGTATTCAAACAACATAATTTTCCCAGCCTTTATAATATGAGAAGGGATGAAAATATATCTCTTTCTGTTACTTGATGTGGTTCTCTACTGTCTGTACACCCAGTCATACAACTGAATTAGAGACTTTCAGGGTACTCGGAAGTCTCAAGTCAATACGTTATAGATGGTATGTCATTTTGTACAGTATTAAAGATACTTCATACAGTGTCTTGTCCAGATTCTAGTCCAACAAGTGAATGCAGATCCCTATAAGGCATGAGAATTACAAACCTATACTTCATAGCTACTGCCCCATACCTCTTCCGCCTTTGACATCCTGTTTTGTGCAGTTTTATAATAAAAAGAAAATGGACACACCTTTAAATATGTTGATACCGATAATGTGGAATGATTGGTACATACTAAACTAGTGCATGGTCAGAAAACAATGTTGGTATATATAATGCAACAATAATTATAGTTACTACAATTCAAGTGAAAAGCTTCTAACTTAAAAAACTAATGAAAGAAACTTCAAACATATTGTGGAATATGTTCTAAAGCAAAAGCATGTTCCATCCCTATGAAACTTTCTACTGACAGTTTAACTGACCATACTTGCAATGGTCATTTCCCCAGAGAAAAATAGCAGCGGCACACCTTGTGCTGGCCCCAGCAGCCCCAGCAACTTTATCTAGGGTCCTGGGGGCCTCTGAGAGCTGCAGCCATAGCAGGAAGCCTGGTCAGCAGCTGGAGTGTGGCTCCAGCCGACCATGCTCCAGTTTTGGGTGGTGCACGCTGCTGCCACATGCACCAACCCACTTTTTTCTGGCATGGTTTTCTTTGACTCTGGGATATCCTGGGATCAACATCTCCCCTCCACCCCCACTATTTAGTAGCAGCATGAGGAACACCTGTGTGTGTGGTGTGTGGTGCTGCAGATGGGTCTGCGGTGCCACATACTGCATGTCTGCATTCACCTGGACATGCCTGACACTTCAAAGAGGAATCCATAGCATCAAAAACATTCTGACCTGTTGTGGTTCTTCAGAGTTCTTTGCAAAACTGCCCTATTATTTGTCTGTATTCAAAAGCCAAGTGAAAACTAAGAGCTGGGGGTACCTTACACCTATTGAGGGGTGCCTCGAATATCGTACCCATCCACACAAAGTGCAGGAGGGAGGAACCAGGTAACTATAGGCCAATCAGCCTAATTCCCATCCTAGGGAAAGTCCTAGAAAAGTTCATCAAGGAGTCTATCTGCGATAAGCTTGCAGAAGGTAAGATTCTGAATGACAGCCAGCATGGCTTCGTCACAGGCAGGGCTCGTCTTACCAACCTCATCTCTTTCTATGACCAGGTAACTCACCACCTGGACATGAGAGAGCAGGTTGACATTGTATACCTTGACTTCCAAAAGGCCGTTAACCTAGTCTCCCATGATGTCCTCGCAAGAAAATAGAAGGTTGTGGGATAGCTCCAAGACAGTCAGGTGGGTGAGAAACTGGCTGCAGGATAGGACCCAGAGAGTCCTGGTGAATGGATCTGTCATCCTGATGAGAAGTGGGCAGCGGTGTCCTGCAGGGGGCTGCACCTGATGATCTTCCAAGGTCCCTTCTGGCCTTACAATCTATGAATTCATGTGTCTAAAAAGACTGAAGAACCACTGATCTACGTATTCTGCTATTTTTATTACTGAGCAATAAGGTCAGTATTATTTCTCCCTTTCACATACCAGATAATCAAGAAGTTGTGCAAGGCATGACAGTGATTAGAACCACATACCTACTATGGCAAGTCTCATCTGTACTCAGTCACAATTTCAACACAAATGTGCTAAATTTGCGTGCTTGGCTAAGATGTCTGTAGCCATTAGTCTACAACACCTTGCAGAGTTTGGAAAGGGACCCTGACTCCAGTTTTTGCTAACTTTTTAGTGCTCAACTTTAAAACCTGAGTGTATTTTTTAAAATTTAAAAGAAAAAATAAAGAAAATAAAATGGTTTGTTTAATGTTATTTGTCACTATAGGACTACTCTCCCGCATGAAATTGGCATCAGTTTCAAAATGCTATTAGAAACCGTAGTCCTAAAAGCACTCTATGCAGAGAACTGCCATTGATTTAAAGAGGACTTCCACAGAGGGAGGTTGGGTGCGCCTACATTACATTTACCTTCAACTGAAATAAGCTTAGGGGAAGACCTTTAGAGCTCAATCACGGCTAAGTATGTTAAATAAACAAGAAAATGAGTAGTAAAAATCTTAAAAAGAAAACCTAATTTGACAAACACCAGCTGTTATGCTCTCTACACTGAGCGATGCATTAAAAAATTAAGCAATCATTAGCTTATTATGTCGTTTAGCAAATGTTTTCAGTTCATGTGGAAATCCTTCAGGCAATAAGAACCAACTGCTAATTCTGCAAAAAATCACTATTTGATCAGAGCCGTCACTTTAGGCAATTCATAGGTTTGCAATATTTCTTCTAACAAATGTACTTGGTTCCTACTTTTGTAGAGAAACACTTAGAGGGAGATCATTGTCCCTGGTACGGTCATTTCACTATCAAAAATAACTTGTAAACCTGAAAAATATAATTATTGGAAGATTCTTCTGACACAGGGCCTGTCTAAAAGCTAAATTATTCAGCAACTTGGTGTCCTGGTGACTTCCATTTAGATGGGAGTGGTCAAGTTTGGGGGAGATTTGAACCCTCTGAGGCAATGCTATATCTACTGGAAAACTGTAAAAAACTGGGGAGACAGCAATACCCATGCTTTAAAAGTTATCCCCCTTACAACCATTCAATTATTAAAAGAAAGGCTGCAAGTGTTTATTTTCAGAAGATGAATTCAGCTTGCAGATCCTTGGTGGAAGGAAGTACCCCCTTGCCTCCCTGAATGAATCATCTAGTCCTTGGAGAGGGCTGGAAGTGAAAATACACCCTGATCCACAAAATTTCTGTATGAGCCAGGTCAAGGCAGTTCTGTATAGAATATGTGGACCTTAAGTAGATCTCTGTTAAGTCTATTGGATGTTTTAGATCTCCTTCTCCTCTCACCTAAAGTATATATGGTGTTCAGATGCTTTGTCAGGCTTCTAGATTTCACTCTGAGGTCCTGCTTCTGAAAAGTTATACAAAGCAATGCTCAGCTTTATACATAGCAATGCTTAGTGATGCAGCACCTTACCTTTTTTTGTGTGGGGCGGGGGGGGGGGGGGGGGCCACAG
>NW_005842170.1:1627367-1644358 GCF_000455745.1 Alligator sinensis
GGCAGACAAGAGGGGTGTCTAGCTCTGGGTTCTTTTGTGTTCTAGATTAGATTACTAAAGACAGAGTCATTTATGAGCCAGAGGTATAAGAGGAAGCAATTCCAATAAAGTCAACAAAAATGTTCTCATTTACACCTGGGGTGAATCTGTTTCATAACTTTTGAATGAGAGATACATATGTGATTTTGTAAAGTGTATCCAGTCAAGTTGTTGAAAATGTTTCATTATTATATGCATCTCCTAAGGTTATGCTCTCATTTTTACTATCTTTGTTTGTAAAGTAAATGTACACTTAAATATCATTCTTTCCCAACCAGACAGGATCAATCACACAGCAATCAAATACACATAATAGTTATCTGCAATAATTTCTATTATTCCTAATTTCATTATCAATATTAAGAACAACTTTCTTTTTAAAAAGCTGGATTGGAGAGGTACCTGTCCTTGCTAGTACAAAGGTGCAGGCCAGAAAAAAAATGCAGTCATCAATATTAATACCATGTCTTTGATCATTCAATCTGAATTAAGTGAAAGGAGACTAGCTTATATACACCAGAGTCCAAATGGAATTATTCAAAAATGTCAAGTCAAACTAATCCATCTGATTAAAGCAATGTTCCTGTTATTTCTAATATTTCCTTCTGGAATCATATGGATCAGGAGGTTAAATTAATCAAATCCTCATCACATTTTCATTTGCTCTCAGAGACTATATGCATGTTTCTCATGCCAGGAACTTTCTATTGTTACCAAATGCAGAAAAAAATCCCCTGTAACTGTTCATGAAATCTAAGCGTATAAAAGAATGATTGTATTACCAGTTTCCCAGAGGGCTGTGCTGAAGCAGGAAGAATGTTGTCTTCTAGCATTACTTCTTTATTTTCAAAAGAAAAAAGCATTTTTGTATGATGCTTTTCCCAAAATGTGTAAAGGAAAGTAATGAAACAACATAATAAACACCATTGGTGGACAAACTAAGTCATACTATAAGTACAAGTGTAAATGGGTAAAGCACTAGATAGTGCCAGGAGCCCCTTATTTCATCAACTTGAAATTTTTTGGTTGTTTCCCCACTTTTAATGGGGTCATTTCCTTACCTTCCATCCCTGTCTGTCTTCCTGTCTTTGTCTGGATACCACAAAATCATTCTAATAAAAAAGGATGGATCTGGTTTTCCTAATATGTGTAAAGCTAAAAGGGACCTCCTAGGTCATCAGGTCCTATCTGTGCTATTTCAGGTAACGAAGCCACATAGTCTCAGCTATCACAAGTTGTATATGAAAACTATTTAGGTGTCAGCTTGCATCTACTACTCTTCTTGGCAGCTGTTCTAGAATGTCATTCATTTGGTGGATAGAAACCACCTTCTAATTTGCAGCCTGAATTAAGAAAAAACAGTCTTTTCAAGAACATGTCAGATTTTGCCAGCCAGTAGACCTTTTCAAAAATATTTCTTAAAGGAGTTTATTAGAACTGCTGCTACAAGGTTATCATTTATACAAACTTCAGAAGTTGAATACTGTGGAAAACTATGATCAATGTATACAAAGTCTAATCCTTCCCAGTGTTATTCACTTTTTATAAGCTTTTTTTGCCTAGAGACGGTGACTCTTTGGCAATCATAACATATTTCTGTTTATTTGGGAAGACAGATTATTATGCCACACAGTTTGCAGCAAAGTCAGCTGCTCTTGGGCACAGCATCTACACATGCACACAGGACTGCAGCACTTTGAGCCAGGGTGGAGAAGCCCCAGGTAGGCAGGGAGTGGGGGTGGGAGCAGGGGTTGGTCAGCTTCAAGCTCCAGGTGGCGGTGTTGGGGGGCAGAGGGGCTGGCTGGGCATGAGGAAGCTAAAATGCAGGGCTAAGCAGCAGGCAGCCCCTGCACTTTAGTACCTTTGTGCCCCATTCAGCTGCTGTCACTGTCTACATGTACATTTCAGCACATATAATTACTGTGCCATAGGGCAGTACTGTCCTCAACAGTACTATCCTACAGAGGAGTTAATTAAGTTACTGTGCCCTAATACCAGCACATGTGTAGTCTGTGACACTACTGCAGAGCTAATTAGTCAACTCAGCAGTAAATGTGCAGATGCACCCATTGAACAGAAAACTCACTGTTTCTTTTCAATGCCCTTTTCTATTCAGCTACAGGGTCATAGGCTTAAGATCCCTGAACTGTATAGGAAATAGCTGTCCTACCCCTGATCCATGTGATTCATAACAATATGACCCAGTTCTGTTCTATACTAGCTTCTTGAAGTTCTTGTTACCTGGTATGGTATAAAGTGTGAACCACTCTTCTAAAGAAATATAGGACTAATCAGCATTAAGATCCATTCTATAGACCGTACTACTGATTATGCCCCATTTTCAAACTCTGATTCCTCTGAGCCACATGACCTTACTCTTTCCATTAATATTGACTTTTCTCATGACAAACAGTTAAGAAAATGAGATAAGTTTAGGGCATAGACAGACACAGTAATAGTATTAATATCAAAGGATGCTAATACAAGCTGTTATCATGCACTGTTGAGCCTACATGATTCTGTACTAATGCAAATGTTGCAAAACCACTCCAGCTAGAGTCTAACTAGGATGACACAGTTCACTTGTGTTGCTACAGGATCATGCAGATATAAGTTAGATGCTAATAGTTGATGCATGTCCCTGAGCACTGGCTCCCCTTCCTGTTTTAAAGTCGCTGAAACATATATTTGTCTGTCCACCACCACACATGCTACTCTTGCCTCCAAAATGTCTTCCACAAACCCTTACGTTCCTTTGTCTTTCTTTGGAGATATAAAGGACATGTAAATTAAATTAAATTAAATTTGGCTTTTAATTATTAATATTTTTAATGACCATTTAAAGGCAATAAATATTTTCTTCCATAATAAACAAAAGTGGGTTTCAAATATCAATGAAATGTGCATGGCCATATACCCTCGGATATTATTTCTATTCTTCTCTCGGGTGGGGTAGAAGGGCAGGAGTATTCCTTGTGCTATAATAACCCATTGTGCAAAATAACTCATTAAAAAATGTGCTGCACTGTTGTACAAAGTGTTACAGTCTTTTAGTCATTTGTTTAAATTCTTCCCACTGTGGACTTTTAAAAATATCTTTCCCACAAGCTCTAGAGAAAAAAAAATTAAAAGGCAAAATTAAGTAATTTTCAGAGGAGAGTAAACTCTGCAATTGAATTAGATAGTTAAAACTCCTTTACATATTTAGCTTTCTTAGAGAGTGAAATTATATAAATGTATCAGTATCATACTATTTATAATTTCCTGTAGTTCTGTTCTTTAGGATTGGTGAAATGTATAGACTTTACTTTTAATTTTGATTTAATTTTGGCTGCAGAGTCCAGTGAATAATCTATTTAAATGGCTAACAGGGACTTTCTTAATGTATTAAAAAGATGCCTTCACTTAGATGAGAAAATAATGACTGTCTTTAACTTTGCAGTCCTTTCTTTTTACTTGAAATATACAGAAGACACCATTCTAATACAAATAGATTTGGTGCAATGTCCATCTCTATGGACATGAGGGGTGTGTGAAATTTTGCTGACTGTTTCATTTTGACGCTGTTTTGACCCATTCCGAGCTTGAAACAGCAAAATCAAAACAAAACAAAGGGCTTCGAAACAGCCTTGAAACGAAATGTGGGCAGTCGAAATGTTTTGAAAGTTTCGAAATGTTTTGAGTTTCAAAGCTCAAGCTGGGCTTGCCTGCAGGGAAACAGAAAGTAAGAAGAGGGAGGGGGAAGAGGAGGGAAGTAGGGGGGAAGGACTGCTCTGGCCAGTGACTGTGATCCTTCCCTGAGGTCCCTTCCAATCCCAGTGATCTGGGGGGAGGAATGGAAAAACAGAATAAAAGGCAGCATTGTTTGAACTGGCCTGCTTTCTGCCTTTGTGTTTGACAGTTACTGAGCTGTGTCTTCCAGCAGCTCAGGAGTGTTAGGCAATGAAGGCTACTACTAGCATTGATTTGAATGATTTCCTACTTGCTAGCCGAGGAGTGGGATTCCACAGTACATTTTGCTTTCTTCTAGACCCTTTTATTTTATTACTATATTCATTGATTTATTCTTTTCAATTTTATAATTATATTGGATATTACAATATAGAATTTAATTTATATAGGAAGGAAGATACATTTATATTTTATTCCTATACATTCATACCTTGTGGCATAGACTACATACCTTAGAGAACTTATATAGGAATGCAGGTACATTTATACCGTGCGGCATCGACTACACACCTTACAGAATTTATAGAGGAATGCAGATACATTTTTATATTTGTATAAAAGCAAGACACTATGAAACACACCATGAAGTGTGGTGGAAAGGCAGCTGGCAAGCCTTCAGGCAGGGGCAGAAGAGGGGGTAGAGGGAGAGGTGTAAGTTTCCCACTGCCCCCAAACTGCAATGCAGCCTCTTTCCTACAACTAGCAGGGACAAAGCTTCCACAAGCAGCAAGGAGGGGAGAAGTGCCAGTGCCACTTCCTGTACCTGAGACCGCATCCCCTCGAAGAGCACCAGCCACAGCCACCCCCACCCCCTACCACACCCCTGGCTTCTTTACTATTCCTTCCATCAGGAAGAGAACACACACCAACTACAGGTGCTTCCTTAGCCTGACAAAGGGTTTTTCAACCTGAAAGCTTGCTAAAATATATGTCTGTAACTAACTATTCAGTTGGTCTGCTAAAACATACCAGATTAGATTGAGCCAAAGGTAAAGACGTTGTCTGCCAGTGCTCTGTCCTTAGACCAGCACCCCTAGCACCTGACTGGAAGGACACAGGGCCCTGGGCACATCTAAGCCCCAGGGCTGGGGTTGGCAGGGAGACTTCTTTGGCAGCTGCTGGAGAAGACACTCCTGCAGGAGATGAAAGAAAGTCTGTGACAGTTTGGCTGCCTGAGATGTTGCTGATGTTACTGTGCTACTTACTAAGATATTACCTGTTGTCATTTAAAGTGGTGGGCCAGGATGAAGCTATAGGGAAGGAGGAGGCCTCATTAGGGAACACTACTGTGTCATGTAGAGGCCCCAGCACCAGTTAGGGCATGCCTTAACACACACACAGTGTCACCCATGTAATGAGTTTTGCTCATCAGCAGCTTGAGGTGCAGTTTCCCAGAAAACTTTGCATCTATCTCCTTAAAAGCTGGTGGGCTTCATGGCCTCAGCAGGGCTGACCATGCCTGCAGTTTTCACCCTGCTGTGCCTTAACACACACATGTGACATGAGTTTTGCTTGTCAGTAGCTTGACGAGCAGTTTCCCAGAAACTCCTGTGCCTATCTCCTTGAAATGTGCCAGTCTTTGTGGTCTGAGCAGGGGCTAACATCCCTGCAGTTTGCACCCTGCTTCACCTTAACACACACACGTGACATGAGCTTTGCTTTCAAGACTTTGAGGTGCAGTTTCCCAGAAACCTCTGCACCTATCTACTTGAAATTTAGTAACCTTCATAGCCTCAGAAGGGGATACCATCTCTGTATGTTTCATCTGAATCAGACAAAAAATGACAAAGTTATAAGCAGTTTCATGCTTCCCCATTATAGCCTATGGGCGAAACGTCAAAACAGCTTTGACGAAACTAAATGGAACAGGGGTTTTGAAACAAAATGAAACATAAAATGAAACACTTTCCTGTCAAAATGTTGAAATGGAAGTCAAAATGGAATGGTGCTGTTTCGCACAGCCCTAATGGACTGTTTGTATTGCACAGTCATTTAGTACTTGCCCCAGCAAGTACGAAATGACTGCATAATACCCACCAGTACTGTGCAGTCCCAGTGGCGCATGGGTCATTTTTGGCCCTACTGTGAAGTAGCAATGAGCTGCCTCACAGTTAATGCCTGCCATAGGACATCGCTGTAGCATCAAGCTAAATCGCTGTAGCATCTTGTGTAGAGATGCCCTATTTTGATCTAAATACATCCAGATAAATACATGTAAGATTTATATCTATATACTATAAAACAAATGACATATCTTCAAGCTCTCTAAAACATTTATAATAGAGTTCTTGTCACATAAATGCCAGATACAGAGTCCTTGATAGTGACAAGAACCAAGCACAAACTGATAGGAAAGAAAAAAAAAACCTAATCACTAAATATTATGTACAATTTATAGATAAAATAAAAACTACTCACAAGTCATGAAAAATGTTTGTTTAAAATTGAAGTTATAAAAGAATTTAACACCTAAAGTCCCTGTAATTTTATAATACTAGCAGTTCTTAATCTATTTATTGAATTTTAAAGCTAATGTTTTATACACAAAGGGATGAATACTTTTCTTAAAGAAAATATAGGTTCATTACTTTAAATCACAGAACAAATTGCCACTACATTCTTGATTGCATATTTCCTTATTTGTGTGGTAGTTCAAATTAATAGATAGATAGATAAATAGATAGAACACAGAGCCAGATATCACACAATGATTACAGCCATGGTGTGATTATGCAGCCATGCATATTGCTGTGGAGCCCCTCTCTTTTTTGATTCATCTGGTGACTGTGCTGCAGAATTCAGGCTTTCATTAAAACAGGAATTAAGCCTCTATCACTTAGGGTTGTAATGAAACCTTAAAAATATGAACAGAATTTCAAATGAGGCAGTGATATCTGCCTGACTCAACAGACAGCCTGACTTAGGAGGTCTTAACAGATGTGAGCTCCCCTGTCTGTTTCAGTTGAAACTTTCGGTCATTTGTAGACAAAACAAGGGCTGTGTGTGCATGACACTTTAAAGCGAGCTAAATGCTTTTGAACCACTTTAATGGTGTCAGTGTTTGCATGCCTTGGCAGTATATTGTGCATTAATTCCAGCCACTGTAGGAAATTCAGTAGCATAATGCACCTTATATGACTTGGGGCACAGCAAACTAAAACTCCTTTGAGCAGTTTTAATTTGCTGCACCTACAGCCGCGGAGTAAAGCACTGAGCTCCATGCAGCTCCGCGGCTCTGCAGAAAGCCCTGCAAGCAGCCTGGCAGCAGCCTGGGAAAGCAGCTCCACCCACAAAAAACGGCAAGCCTGATTCCCTCCCCAGACTGCCTGCTTGCCTGAGCTGCATGGGGGCTCGGTGCTTCCCTCTGCAGCTGCCCCCCGCGACCTCCTGAGCTAGGGGCCTGCGGGTGGGTGCCACCTAGGCAGGGCCCACTGCTGCTGCAGAGGGAAGCACTTGCCCCTCTGCAGCCCAGGGACTGCTCCACCCACTGGCAGCGTCTCCTCCCCTTCCCACCGCTAGAGAGGTAGGTAAGTTCGCAGGGTGTGTGCATGACACGGGGGTTTAATTGGTCCTCAATTCAAGCGGTGTTTTTAAAAACCCACCACTTTAATTTAGGGCCCCCATTTCATCTAGACATGCCCTTTGAGACTGAATGCTTGATTGTCAACTGGCAATCTCTATCCCACATTATAGAACACACCCTGGGAAGGCATAAGGTGTAACACATTATACACATTGCCCTCATGCTCCCTGATGGGGTACATTGTCCTCAACCTATGAAGGCTGAGGACAAAGAGTAAAAGTACGTTCATTTGAGCCTGCACATAGGAAGTAAAGATGTTGTAGCCTTCTCCCCCCTGTTGTGTTAATGTTAATGGAATAGACCAGCTCAGAGAGTCAAAGTGTTAACATGACCCTGTCACTGTACATCACTAATTGGTTAAAAAAATGAGGGTTTTAAGTCCAGAGACCTCAGCAAACTTAGCACAAAGATGAAAGCCACCATTAAACATCTATTAACCTGCTATTAAAGATACCAAAAAAAAACCCAAAGGAGGGAAAACATTTACAAGCAGTTGAAGCCCTGGCAATGCTCTTGGTCTCTCCTGCTCTTTTCTTGTAGCATACTGCATTTTTTAAGACTTTGGGGTTTTTTCTATTAGATGTCTGATAATTTGTTTTAAGATATCAAGAGCTGCTGTACAGCTTATGGCATTTGTTCATGTATTTGAAGGGTCTGGACTAAATGTTCCTGGGGACACTTCTGAACTTAATATCTATTATAAGTTAGTGTAACTGAGGGTGCAGTTGCATGTTACCCTTATACCATATTAAAGGCACTTAAAATGCAAACATCTGCACACTGAAGTGGAAAAAAACTTGTGCTAACTGCCCTCTGAGCATCTCAGGGATACTCCTCTTTGGGCAAAGAGTATCTCTAACAGCTGTTATGGTGCTCGTGCTGCAATAATATCAGGCTACTCTAGAGGGCCAATACTAGCAATTTGCGGGTCTCTGGTATTCCAGTATATTCCTCTCCCAACCCCCATCCCCATGCAGACAGTCTATCTCCCCAAAGTCTTTTGTCCCAGAGTGACAAAGCTGGGTAGCTGCAGATAAGTGGGGAGCAGGACAGCAGGGAGGGGCACAGAGTGAGTGATAGGGGAGCCTAAAGCTGGGTTCACCAGGTGGTAAAGAGCCAATCTGGGCAGGTGATGACCAATCTGAGTACAGGGGTGGCTGTACAGACCTGATCCCAGCAGGTGGGGGAGTAGGGCAGTGACACAGGGGTGATCTAGGTGGGCACTGACCAGTGGAGCCTGAATGGAGCATGTCAGGGAGCAGTGCAGACTCAATTTGGGCATGCAGCAGCAGCACAGTCCTAGTCCTGGAGCAGAAGAGCTTATACTGCCACTAGATAGCTGGAAAGCAAGGCAAGCATGGAGCAGTGGTGGACAGACCAAGAGCTCAGCTACTGCTATTTTTGTGCCCTCTCCTTCGTTACACTACTGCACTCCTAAAACATTTAAAATACAAATTGTTAAAAGCCAGCTTTCGTTTTACAATATCCCTTATTCCCTTTCCTTTTAGTTGTCAAGTCTTTATAACTTGCTGTATGAAAATCTTTTAGATACCATTAAAATGAGAATTAATGTCTTTCTTTTTTTTTTTTTTTAGAAAGGAGAAATTAGGCAAAATTTATTGGAGCTGCTGTGCTGTTGCTTTTGTTGGAATCTGACCCTACTCCTCTGATGACAAATAAGACAAAGTGCACTTACATAAAAAGGGAGAGAAAAATAAGCAGCCAGATAAAAATTGCAGCGTCTGGCTTTGGTGCTTACCCTTATTTACAACCTCACTGTTGGAGAAAGAGACATAGCACACAATCTCATCAGCCATGCAGAGATCTGGAAATCTTGTATTAGCATCTGGATGCTTAAGATATTGCTTTTAGCTGCCTTAAGTGGCTGATGGAAGTATCACAAGAGACAGTCCTGGCTAGCTAGGTTAGACAGAAGGCAGAGAGAGAGGGAGAGCAAGGGAGGGAGACAGAGAGAGTGAGGCCAAAAACTTGCAAATTAATAGTGTGCCATGAAACTTTTGGTGCCTGTATGAAGAGTCTGAAGAATGGTGCGAGAAGCTCCTGAAGTTTTCAAATGGTAGGCAAAATTCTGCTCCCCACTGCCCCTGAAACTTCTTTCCCACTGAGATCTAGGCAAAGAAGAAAAGTTCCAGGACAGCAGAGAAGAATAATTCAAGTAAAAAAAAAAAAAATTAAGAATATTTGACAGTTTATTATTTTGGTTATCAGACAATATTTATATTTACATTGTTTTTATTAGAATGTATATTTATGTGGTTGCTGATGATTCACAGAGAAAGAGAACAATTTTAACTTGTTTTGAAATATGTTAATATGTGAGAACTGATTTTTTTTTTAAATAGTAATATCATATGAGTGCAAATATAATTACTGTGCTAAGTATTGCTCAGGTTACAGTTTTTCTACCAAGTTGTTTGATGCTCTAGAGGCATTTTTAAATGGAAAAATTTTGCAGCTCACATAAATCTTTACTGAAACATAATTTGAAAAACTAATATAAAAGGAGAGTGCCTTGTATTTTAGATGGTTATTGTTCATTTCCAGGCTGCATTTTATTTCCCTGGTTCACGAAAGGTGTATGGACTCAGGTGGGAAGAAAGAAGAGAGGAAAGAATCAAGGACATGTATGGCAGTTTGCTTCCATGAGGGGTAAATGGGGCAAGCATGTGAGCAGCCAGGGAGAGGTAGGCACCTGTGTTTACCTAAGGCCCCCTCTACACGTGCAGGTAAAGGCATGATGAGATCTAATACATGCTTCACACAATTGCGCCTGCTGCCATGCCCCATGTGCATGACAGGAGGCACAATGGTGTGATTGAGTATTAGATCCCATTGCATCTTTTTTGCAGGTGTTAGGGGAGCCCAATCCTGGGCTCCCCCTGCACTGGCAAGAAGCAGGCTCCCACAGCTGGGAGCCCCATGTCCACCAGTTGAGGGGCTCCTAGCTGTGGGGACACCCCATTTACCTCCAGGACAGGGAGATCATTGCAGAGAAGATACTCCCCCCCACAGTGTTTCATACATCCCCAGGACTGAGAGATTGCCTCTGCAGTCATTCTCCCACCCCAGGGTTTCATGATCCCCTGGGGTGGGAGGATTTCCCCTGCAGTGATCCTCCCACCCTGGGGTTTTCATACACCACCAGCGTGAAGGGATCACCAGGAGGCACACTGCAGGGACCTAGCAATAGCATCTGCTACTATGCGACTGGGTCCCAGCATCTAGGGAGTGCCTCCATGATGCAGAGTCCACAGCTACTAGGCAGAGATTCCTGAGCAGCTGTGGGTGTCTCAGCCTTGCCTGGACAAGGTTCAACCCTGTGTAGCTGACAGGGCTTCCAGCCACAGGGGCGACCCTGATAAATGTGCAAATTAAAGCTCAGTAGCAACCAGCTATGCAGCTAGTACACATATTTTAGGTCTAACTTTATAGCTGGTTGGAGCCTTAAATTGTGTAATAAGTATATTGCACATGTAGCTGGTCTTAAGGTAATTGTACAATTAATTGAAAGCTTTCTTTTTCTGATTGAGAAGGACTTTGATCTCAGTGTTGTTTTTGTCAAACCAGTCCTGATGGCATCGGGTAATAAAACCAATTGATTCACTGCAAGTCCATGGATGGTCTCTTTTAGAGGTTGTTAATCTTCCTCTACACAAATGTTATCATCTTCAATCCTAAAATTGAAGGGCTTCATATGTTTGGAGGGCTTCATGGTGTCCAGGGGTCTGAAGGCATTTGATGTTGCACTGTGTTCAGACTGATTTAGGTTGTTTTCGATGTTCCAGCACAAGCACGATGAACATAGTTGATCTCACTAAGCAATGATTAGTCCAGCAGTTATTGGCTCCTTTCTTTTAGATCATGCAGTCTTATGATGATGTCACAAGGAGGTACCATTGTTTTGAGAAGGGGTTGTTTTGTACCCATCACATTGTCTAAAGATAATGTTAGTAATGACAAGGTCGTTGCCCACTCCTCCCTTCCCAATAGTGCCCCTCCATATGTTAAAGTCCCAGCCAACTCTTGCATTGAAGTCTCCAAGAGGATGATCATATCCTCTTTTGGAAGGACAGAGAAGATTTTATCAAGGTCAGCATAAAACTATTTTTTCAGTTCTTCCTCAGCATAAAGTGTTGGGGCATATGCACTGATTTTGGTAGCAAACAAATTGCTGATCAACTGGCGGTGGAGAATCATGAGGGACTAGTTAATGCCAAGAAGGAATTCAGTCATTCAGCTGACAATCTGGTTCTTAATGGTGAAACCAACACTATATTCTCCTGTCATTTCCAGGTTTTCCTTTCCAGAATAATGAATAGCCACCCCCCCCCCCCCCCGATGACCTTTGTCTGCAAGTCTGGCCTCAATGAGAGTAATAATATCAATGTTATATCACAAGAGTTCTTGGGCGACAGTAGCCAATCTACATTCAGGTCTGCCAGCATTCAAGTCATTTAGAAACGTTCAGACATTCCAAGATGCAAAGGGAATTTTTGTGTTTTGACCACAATTTGAGTGATCCTCCTGGAAGTGGCTATCCAGGCAGGTAGGGTAAAAGTGGGACAGCCTATGTTCAGGGCACCTTTTCTAGCTCCCTCCCCATATGGGATAAGCAGAAGGGATCCATGATCCTGCAGTCATGATTGCAGCTGCAAAATCACCTTCCTGTCCCATTCCAAGGTTATTAAGCAATACCTGTAATGTTCAAAGAGGGCCTTAGATATTGACTTTTCAATCTGAAACTATTACTCACAGTGGTAGAAGAGCAGAAAGGAGATAAAACCTTATACTGAAAAACATAAATTAAAACATCTTATGATATTAGGGGACAAATGTAGAGGTTTTTGAAGCCTCACTCATGCTTTTTAATTTCTTAAAGAAGGCAATATTTGTTATACTCCCTCTAAAGTTCACAGGTTGGACAGGCCATAACTAGCCCCAAATTAGGTTACATATAATGGCAACTTTTTCATTACTGAGATTCAGCATGGATTTCTTCAGCAAGAGGGAGTAGTTAATAGTTAATTAACTGTTTCATTACTGTTTATTTTATCAGCAAGATAAAGCTTCTAATTCTACTCTATCATTGCTCGATGAACTGACTGAACTTGCTGCAATGCATAATGGGTTATTCACTATTCACTATCAATGACTGAAGGGATGAAAACTGAAAATTTCAATCCCAGTCCCAAATAAAGTCAGCAACAGTCTTACCAAAAAAGAAGGAACAAAGAAGCTTGTCCCACTCAGTATCAAATGCATCCCACAGCTAATGGCTCCCTCCATCTCTCTCATCTTCCAGAATGTTATAGGCCCATCTTAGAATTATAGGAAATTAGGCTTGGAAAGGACCTCAGGATGTCAGTCATCTAGTCCAACTGCCTACTCAAAGCAGGTCCATCCCTATCTATATCATCTCAGCCAAGGCTTTGTCTATCCAGGTTTTAAAAACCTCTTAAAAACCCTTTAAAAAAAACCTTGTCTACTCATCAGTGCAGTTTCTCTTGACACATCAATAATGCGATTTTATATTTTCCACTACAAAGGTCTATGGCACAATGAGGCATGTTTGGTTCACTTCATGTAATCAATTTTCATGCTAAGATAATAGTGTTAGTTTGAATCATTTGTGAAAACAATGCTTACTGGCGTGGAAGTCTGTGAGATTGCACAGAAGAAAGCAATCAAACTATCTGTCCCAACAGAGCAACCTTGCACAAATTTACAAGAGAAAAAAGTAGTCTTTTTCATTCTTTTTGTAAAATTGATGTTTAAGTTAAAGCTACCAAAGTTAACCACACATTGTGCTGTCTAAAGCAAATTTGTCAATGAAATGTCCCATGGGGTGGATCTGGTCCATAGGGCTCCTAGAAATTTAGGGGCAGAGCTCACCAGTGAAATCTGGGGTACAAAGCCCTGTTGGAAACACTTTGATAGAGAGAGGGGAGGTTTCAGGGGATGAACAATGGCTCTGTTAACTGTTGGGCTGATACTAACACCACTTGCTTTGCCACTGCAGATGGATTTGGATCCAGACTGGGAGAAGCCTTGTGGCCCAAATCTGCCTGTGAGTTGTAGTTAGTATCTCACTAATGCCTGGAATTTTGGAAAGGACTGTTTATAAAACAATAAACTGCCTGGGATGATTTTCCAAATGAATATTCAAGCATGCCTTTGTTTAAAAATATCATGCTTTTATGTCTTAGTTGTTTTGGTCTTTTAAAATAATTTTTTATTATGTGCAAGAGAAATTATATAGTAGTCTTGTCCCTTTCCATCTTTTCTTAAAACATTTACAATCCATAGATCAAAAATCCTTAAAACATTGGGGGTTATGCAGCTACATCTACCTGCCCACTTAGCCAGATAAGTATACTACTTCTACTATAAACTACACTGGCTTATTTCTGTTTCATCTCTACTCTCCTGCTCCCCATTATCTACCAGGGGTTTTCATTCAATCAAGTGACTGTAGGCAATTCTTTTATGTTACAATTCTGTATATTATCACAGGTTGACACATTGCAAGGCCTTAATGGCATCTCAAGTAACCTACTGAAAAGAAAATAGTCTTTTTGGCAAACACAAATACTAGGGACGACCAATGGCCAAGTATAAATATTTTTGGCACCAGTGTCTTATAATAATAATAATAATAATAAAAATAATAATAACAACAACAACAACAACAAAACAGAGCTTTTTGGAAAGATAGTGGCATTTTCTATACCACTTTGCACATGGAATAGTTGTTAATAGTAACTCTAAATAGTAACTGTAATAGTAACAAAAAGTAACTATGAATTAATCTCTATCAATGTATAAAACAAAGGATCTAGTTTGTTCAACAGATCAGTATAGATAAAATGAGCAAACAAAACATTCTGCTGTTCATGATCTTCTAGTACCCTGAAAGAGTCATCTTTCATGGTTTTAGCATCTTCTCAATGAAAATGACTTACATCCCGAGTGTCAAATTCATTAGGCCCCGCAGCCAGATAAATGGTGTAGGCCTGGTCCTTGGGCCAGATGAATGGCATAAGTCTGGACCTGAAGGCCAGATCAGGCCTTGTATGTCAGATCCAGCATAGATCCCAGACCAGCCCGGTATAGTATCCATGTACATTACTCATTTTGGACTGGCCCTGCATGAGTGCCTTGTATACAACATGTCCCAGACTGGTCCAGCATGGACTTTTTGTGTAGAGCACATCCCATATCCGCCCTGCGTGAGTACCACATGCAGGGCTAAACTAATAGGGTTCTGCAAGCCAGATTTGGCCCACAGGTTGTATCTTTGACACCCCTATCTTACACCAACACCACTAAAGAACTTGCAGGATTTCCCCATGTCAGCATAAGGAAAATCTGACTCTCACATTGCTCTGTGAGATTCTGAAATTGCTCTTGCAGAAAATAAACAAGCAGGACTAACTTCTCTGTGGTACTGTAACCAAGCTAGGACAGCTGGTATGGACGATCATAAATATAACTCTCATATTACATAAATATAGAAGGGAAAAACAGCATAAAATGAAAATGATATTTCTTTTGCATTAGACACATTCATTGTTGGATAACAACTGTTAGGACAATAGAACAAACTACCTAGGGAAGTTACACAATAGGCTTCACTGGAAGTTTTCAAGACAAGGCTGAATAGACTTCTGTCTGAGACGTGTTAGGTATAGTATATCCTACATACATGGAAGGAGGTAAACTAGATAACTCTGAAAATTCCTTCTAATGATTATATGGAGGATTCATCTTCATGTTCATTAGCTTTTGCTAATGCACATTAAATTTAGTGCCTCCATTGTGAGGTACCAGAAAAAGATGCATTAGCCTATTTTAATGCACATTAGCAGAACCACTTTTTTTTTGTGATGCTTTAATGCACATTAAAATAGGCTAATGCACACTAAAGTACACATATAGATGTGCCCAGTGTTATATAACCCATTATGTTTTCAAAGTATATGTCCTGTGGTCTTCAGTTGCAGCTGTGAGTGCTCAGTAGCTCAAATCATGCACCAGAAAAGCATGCATAGACTACTAGGGGTTACGCAAAATTTCGATGGATCTTTTGTTTCAAAGGTGTTTTGATGGGTTTTGAGCTCGAAACACCGAAACCAAAATGAAACACAAAGCTTCAAAACGAAACAAGGACACTCAAAATGTTTTTAAAATTTTGAAGAGTTTTGAGTTTCGAAGCTGGGCTTGCAGGGAAATACAAACTAAGGAGAGGGAAGGAAGAAGGGGGAAGGACTACTCTGATATTGACACGTGTAGCTGGCCAGTGACTGTGAACCTTCCCTGAGGTTCCTTCCAATCCCAGTGCTCTGGGGGTGGGATGGAGAAAGAGCATAAAAACATTGTTTGAAATGAGCTTTGTCAGCTGTGCCTTTGTCAGCTTTCTGAGCTGTGTCTTCCAACAGCATCAGGAGCATCAGGAAGGCTCTCACTTCCTACTTGTTAATCTGTTCCTAGCAAGTGGGATCCAATCCTTTACAAAATACTTATATAGCCTTTCCTAATCCATTCTTTTCAATTTATTCCTCCCCCAAAATCCTCTTTTTGTTTTTATTATTCTCTGTAATACTTTCTCCACATAAAAGAAATCTATGTTTTCCCTGACAGTCTGCATTGACTGTGCAGGAAAGCACAACATATATTACACAACATATATTTATATATTACATAAATATATACATTACATTACAAAAACAAACACAGATTTTCCAGAACACCAAACATGAAGCATGCTGGAAAGGTAGATGGCTGCTCTTCTGGCCACGGTGGAAGAGGGGGCAGAGGGAGAGCTCTAAGTCTCCCCCCACTCCACATACCCCAAAGCTTAGATGCAGCCTCTTTCCAACAACTGGCAGCCATACTGCTTTTGCTGCTAGTGGCACCAAGGAGATGGGAAAACAAACACAGATTTTCCAGAACACCAAACATGAAGCATGCTGGAAAGGTAGATGGCTGCTCTTCTGGCCACGGTGGAAGAGGGGGCAGAGGGAGAGCTCTAAGTCTCCCCCCACTCCACATACCCCAAAGCTTAGATGCAGCCTCTTTCCAACAACTGGCAGCCATACTGCTTTTGCTGCTAGTGGCACCAAGGAGAAGGGAGCAGTGTCTGCATCCCTTCCAATAACACCTGCCATAATAACAACAACTCCAAGCACCACCACCATGACAACAACAAGCAGCACCAGCATGACAGTTTCCTTCACCCCCATTTCACTTCCCATGCTAAGCTTTCCAGTGCCAGAGGAAGAGCTGGAGCTGAGTGCCCTAGCAAGGAAAATTCTGGGGAAGGAGGGAGAATCAGCTGAGGTTGTGCTCCATGCCCTTCAAGTTTCCCCTAGAACCAGGTCTCCTCCCCCAGGAGGCACTTCGGAGGAGGTTTTGGTAGAGGTTATAGAGGCAAGTGGCTCAGCTGAGTCTGCTCCGTTGTGCTCCATGCCCTTCAAGTTTCCCCTAGAACCAGGTCTCCTCCCCCAGGAGGCACTTCGGAGGAGGTTTTGGTAGAGGTTATAGAGGCAAGTGGCTCAGCTGAGTCTGCTCCTCCTGTTGCTGTGCCTCTGCCTGCTGCACAGGGGGAAAACGCAGT
>NW_005842170.1:1644368-1668516 GCF_000455745.1 Alligator sinensis
CACCCGCATCCCAGAAGTGAGGGGATAGTGTGGTCTGGGATTATTTTAAAATGGCAGATAATCCCACACATGCTATCTGCTTGCACCACCGAGTGAAAACCAGCGGGGGCAAGGGAGTGAAATCTATGAGCACCACGGGGATGCTGATGCATCTCTGCAGGCACCATCCTTTTGCCCTTGCTCCTCCTCAGCCTGGCACCAGTGGGAGCGTGGCCAAAGGGAAGTCCCCCTCTTGCTCCAAAGCCCCCTTCCCCACAAAGCAGAGGCAGGCCATGCTGGAACAGTGGGGGAAAGGCAGGCACACAGAGGGGAGCATTCCCAAGGCGAGCGAGGCCACCCAAAGCATAGGGGAGATGCTTGCTGTGGATGGCCAGCCCTTCTCCTTTGTTAAGTGACCAGGGTTCAGGCAGCTCATGGCCCCTTTTTACAATGTGCCCACATGTACCACCTTCAGCGGGACTGTGGTGCCCTCCCTGTATGAGGCATGCAAGGAGTACTTGAGGAAGAAGCTTCCCAAGGCAGGTCTGCAGGTGGCCTTACACTTCACCTTGGACATCTGGAGCAGCTGGGGTGGAGATCATGCCTATTTTTCCCTCACAGGGCACTGGTGCAACCAGTCAGGCTGTCAGTGTGCAAGAGGCTCCTCGCCAAGGTGATGAGTCCCATGCAGCAACAGAGATCATGGGGGCCATGAACTGCATGGTGCAGGGGTGGCTCATTGGGCAGGGTGAGCTCACCCGTAGGTTCATGGCCACCAACAATAGGGCCAATATAGTCAAGACTGTCTGTGGTGCCAACTTTGCTGGCATCCAGTGTGTGACACACAAGCTGCACCTCATAGTGAGGGATGTCTTGGAGGGGAATAGGGCTGCCAGTGAGGGTGCTGTCACAACCAGCCACCTCATTTTGAAATGCAGGAAGGTGGTAGGCTACTTCCACCACAGCTTCAAGGAGGGCAAAATGCTGCGGAACAAACAGGCAGAGCTGAACATCCCACAACACAAAATCATGCAGGATGTGGAGACTCAGTGGAACTCCACTGATTTGATGCTTGAAAGGCTGGTGGAACAACAGAATGCCATCCATGAAATGGCCTTGCATGGGGAGATTGGGATCAGTGGCCCGGTTAACACAGCTGAGTGGGTTGCCATCACCCATATTTTGGTGGTCCTCAAGCCCTCCCGTGGCCACCAAAAGCCTCAGCAAATTCCTTTTGATGATAAGGCCTGAGAGACTGAAGACAGGTAGTTGGGTGTTATTGTATTTGATAAATTTTCAGTGTGCACTCATTCTGGTGCACAGTTGTTGCTTGGTGTCCCCTATGTATTTTCCATTAGGGCATTTGGTGCCCTGTTGGAGATATGTATTGTGAAGATATCTCCATACCAGAGACATTGTTGGCAGATTTTCCATGTCTTGTCATGGCATGGCCTGGATCCATTCAGTGTGTTTGGGCTTCTGGTGATGAGGTTAGCAAGGTTCAGTGCTTATTTGAATTTACAAACCACTTTTCACAGACGAGCCTATGAACTGCACTTCATCAACCTCCTAGGTACTGAAACTCACAGACTCAATAAAGACACTGGAGTTATGACACACTACTACCTGCCGGACATCTGAATCCCCAGGTAACTCTCCACTTTTACCTGCTACTTCCCCCTTCCCCTACCCCAACCTGTCTCTCACCCCCTGATGCCTCCATTTCCATTTTCGCTGACTGGCTTTCTTGTGTGCATTGCATGCCAGCCTCTGGCTTCTTTATTATACCTTCCATCTAGGAAGAGCGCACACACCAACTGTGGGTGCTTCCTCAGCCTGACGAAGGGTTTTCAGGCCCAAAGCTTGCTAAGATATATTTCTCCAACTATTCAGTTGGTCTACTAAAAAATATCAGATGGATCCAAATAACCTTGTTTGCCATGTCCTTAGACAAACACAGCTACAACTTACACCCCTAGCACCTGTCCCCAGTCAGCTGACCAGAAGGAGGCAGGGCCTTGGGCACATCTAAGCAGAGAGAGAGCTACTGTGCCTGCTGTTTTCATCCCCCTATGCCCTCACACTCACACGTCATGAGTTTTGCTCTGAACAGTTTGGGGTACAGTTTCCCAAAAACCCCTGCATCTATCTCCTTGAAATGTGACAGGTTTCATGGACTCAGAATGGGCTACCATACCTGCTGTTTTAATCGGAATCAGACAATAAATGACAAAGTTATAGGCATTTTCATGATTCCCCATTTAGCCTATGGGTGAAACATCGAAACATGTCGAAACAGCATCAAGACAGTGAAACAGTTTCGGTGAAATGAAACAGAACAGTGCTTCGAAATAGTGAAATGAAACACTGTCCCTTCAAAACAGTGAATCTGAAATTGAAACGAAACACTCATTTTGCACAGCCCTAGTGACAACCCATGAAGAGTTTAGTTGCAATGACTTGTCAATAGTACATAGGGTTACATAGGGTTACTTGTCAATAGTAACCCTGAGGCAGACACAGAGATAATTTTCCAGGGCAACATTCAACTCTCTCAATAATGAGCTCCTGCTTTCTTTTCTTGTATATACCCAGAAAGTCCTAACCTGAGCACTTTCAACTCTCTGTCTATCTTCCAATTCCCTTCAGTCTCAGCCTCTGCACCTATCGCATCCCAGTAGGTCATTATCTGATCTCTGCCCTACCATAAAGAGCATAGGAGAAAACTGGCCTCAGAGCCTTTGTGAGAATGGCCTAGTTCTGTAAGGATAACCTGAGATTGCATACTTCTGCCCACAGACTAAGGAAGCTGTTTGTCTAGATAGCCATGTGCGTGCCTACTCTGTGGATGTCTGAACTTCCAGTTTGCAGAACGTTCACTAAAACAGAACCTAGCTGTGACATAGGAATACTGTCCATTCAATAACAGTTCCTTAAGTAAAGATCAACCACAACATTCACTAAACATCTGGGATTAAATGCCTTGAAATCCCTAATTAAGGAAGTATGGCAGCACATTTAACTTACACATCTACTTTTGCTAATGTGTTCTGTAATATTTGCTTAACTGTTCCTTCCATTGTTCTTCCATCTCTCTGCCCTTGCTTTCCCTGTTACATTTTGGATAATTACCCAGCTGTTTATGGGCAGCAAAATGGGGTGCCACTCAGAAGCATTGTTTCAGTTATTTCCTCCCAGAAGATAAACAGGTGGACCTGTTATGAATACAAATAAAAGATGAACCCTTCAGGCATTCCTCCAGTGCCACTGAATTCAATCAAATTTGCCCAGATGAAGTGCAAGGGTTCTTCCATAACCTGGAGCCATGTGAGTGGCTTTGTGTGTTCTTTGTGCAGTTGGAATTTTTAGGTTAAATTCTGTTTGCCTTCCTCAGCCATTTTTTGCTAGGACTCTGTCTCTGTCACATCTCTGAATAAACATGAGAAGAAAAGTTTCTGCATTTTGAAAAGTGAGAGCTATTTAATCTGCATATCTAATTTTCCTAATATGTTCTTTGATCCCCTTACAGCTGAGTCAACTGAAGGCAGCCTTCAGCATGAGTACAAAGCAAGGCTTAAATGCATGTCTCTGGAACCAAAATAACTTGCTTTAATTGCTCTTCCACTATGGTCCTACAGCATAAGACATACTGCAGGTCAGGTGTGGGCAACTTGCAGCACATGTGCCACAAGCGGCACGAGCAGCTTCTGCATGTGGCACACAGTAGACTGGGGTGGGGACAGGCAGCACAGCTGCAAATAAGTCAGGAAGCAGAAGGCATAGCAGCAGATCAGGCAAGGAAAGGGAATCAGAGTGGTACTCAGAAAGTATGCAGGGTTAATTTGTGGCATGCCTGCCAAAAAGGCTGGCCCTCACTGCTGTAGCTTATTTGTACATTTGTTTGTATTGCTTATAATCAACAATGAAGCATTTGGAAATATCTTATAAAACCTTTTTCATGACTTCAGTTTATGCAGAGAAATCTCTATTTTTTAAGAGATGAGAACATATCTCTATGGCTCAATCTCTCATACACAGCATGCTAGATGAAAGAATTGTTCTTTGAAATTTCTACAGAAAAATCTTGAGCACACTAACAAAAAGTGAACACCTGTAAGAGACAGTATTGACTGTAGATAGCTTTTGAGAACAAGAAATGCTAAATTGTTGCAAAACATTAAAATAATTGTAATTCTAACAGGGGTAACATTATAAAACATCAGAAATAGTTGTTTTTCAAAGGAAACTAATTTCTCACAGACTTACAAAGAAGCCCTAATAATTCCACTAAACCAGAGAGCCAGTTATGAAGACAATGATCACCCAAGATAGCTAATTCTTTCAGAAAAGGCTTTCAGTTTTCATTAACTTATGTGTGAACAGGGAAGGGAACAGGAGTAAGAATAGAAGCAGCTTGTGCCCGCTTCCGTTCAATTAAGCGCTCCCATGTGGCCTTCTCCCGGACTAGGGATCATGTCTGTCCTGGGCTCGCGGGTGGACCCCACAGGCTACCCCTGCTGACGTCAGGGGGCCCCCTAAACTTCCCTGCCACGACTTGGGATGTTACCTCAGTGCAGGGGTTCCCCCTTGGGGCAGCCTCCAGGGTTGTCGTGCCTCCTGGCGGGCACTCACAGGGCTCCAACCTTCCCTACCCCCCAGCCACTTGCCACCTTGGGTTGCCGATCTTCGGGCCCCTTTTGGTGTCCTCAGCTCTTCCCCAACTCCTGCCCACAGCTCGCCTGCTGCATGCCTAGGTCTTCAGGCCCGGTATATGGTCTGCGAGGACCTCTGACCTGTTCCTTCCAATAAGGCTTCCTATCACTCTAAACTAATCACCCTGTGACGTTATGTGCCTATCCCACCACCGAGATAACCAAGGTTCCTAAACTAATGGGCCAGGAGGCCCGCAAGGTTGCCTCTGGCCTCTGGGCTGCGTGGTTCGCCCTGGGCTTGGGTTCCACCGCCCTGGTGGCTCACCCACTGGGGTGTTGAATCCCTGCCTCTTCCCAAGGCCGCTGTGGGCCATGAAGGTCCACTGTCCAACCCTGCTTTGGGTCTTCGTCCACCCTCTGGTGCGGCCCGACGAGGCCCCGTTGGATCCGCCCCTCTATTACCTCTTCTCCGGATCCTCGGTGGGTGCTGCCGCTGGATCCCCCGTCAGCGTTGCTCCCACCGTCACTGCTGTCTCTGCGGCTGACGGCGCCGCCGGCTCTCCAGCTGACTCTGCTGCCGACGTTACAACCAGCTTCCCTGCCGGCTCTGCTGTTAACGTTGCAGCCGGCTTCCCTGTCGGCTCTGCTACCGATTATGCAGCCGGCTTCCTTGCTGGCTCTGCCGTTGGCATCACTGCTGACTCTTTCGGAGCCTCTCCTAACTCCGCCCCTGGCTTTCCACGCTGCCGGGCGCGGCGGCTGATTCCCTCCGAGTGAGGGCTCTTCCCTCCAGCCTCCACACATCAGCCGCCCCTCTGTCTCGTCGGGGCCGCTTTTTATGTCTCCTGGGTGGCGTCTCCTGCCCACGCTGCTCGGCCGCAGCTGGACATACATGCGGCTAATCACTTTCACCGGTGGTTTCACTGCGCGCCCCTCCTCCGGCTCTTCGGGCTCTACGGGAGGTAAGTGGGGCTCTCTTTTGGCCTGGGGCCCTCCTGTCACCCCAGTTCCCTTGGGACACAGCTATATTCAACTCACAACCAAACCAAAAAAGACTACACTCTATATGGCAGACTTTACAATACATTAGGAAAAAACATAACTTGTTTCCCTTACCAAAGGATCTAGGCCCTGTATACATAACATAAAATAGAAGTATTGCATCTATTGTTGCATCTGGAGGAAATAAGAAAAAAAACCCATAATTTTCTGAGTGGGTGGGTTTTATTTTTCTGTCATTGTTTGCATGTCATCAGTCTGAAATCTCATAAAATGCTCATTACGCTATTCACAGTAAATTACTGCAGGGGGTGCCACATAACAATCCACCCCACTGATATCTTCATACAAAATTATAGCAGTGATGTCTATAGCTCACAGCTCACTAATATGTACAGATGATCAAAAGTGGTGTGATTTACTTAATTTAATTGTGTCATTTGATTAATTAAATTAATTTTAAATGTATTTTACACATATTTTTAATTTTTTAAAAAATTACAGAAATATTTTTAAATGTTTTATTATTTTATTCTTATTCTTTTCTTTCCTATCTTGATTCTTATTCTTATTTTTTATTTTCCTATTTCTATGTTATCAAGTTAACTTTATTTTGGGCATAAATCCATAGTTTTTTATGTCACTCAAACAATTAGCCCTACAAACAGGGTGCTTAAATTCTCCGAGCACTTATAATATAAGCACAAATCTGCACCCTGTAAATTATATAGAGTGTTGTGGTGCAATAATTGGAACGCCAACAATGCACTCCATGCATTATCTCACAAGGGGTCCCAATCCTGGAAGATGCCTGGAACCCCTCCTTCTGCACTCACATTCCTGCATTCACATTCCTGCACTGTTGGGGGCTATTGTGTTGTTCAATGTTTCCCTTCCATTCCCAGACACTGCTCACCACCTGTCTGAGTCCCACCTCCACCATCACCGCGGCCTCCCCCCACACCCCTCAACTAGAGGCAATATACTTATGAGACAAACAGAAGTGTTGAATGAATTTTTAAATGTTATTTATAGAAACACTCAACAGTAACTGCATTTAGCGTTGATCAATCACACCCTTTCCATCTGTACCAGCCAGAATAGGTGCAGCCAGGCAATTCTGTACATTGACTCCCTGATTAGTATTTGCATACTGATCATAGGAGACACCATGCCCTGCCTGCCCATGCCTCTGACCACTGCCTGTACTACTCCTGTACTACTCACTGAATACCTCCCCCCCCAGGTCTTGCAAATACTGTGGAGCATGCGGATTGCCAAAATGAATACCATTATGTTTTCTGGCTCCACATTGAGCCTGTGGTTCAGTGACCTCCATCATGCTGCTTTCAGATGGCCAAAGGTGCATTCAACAGTCATCCAGAATTTGCTGAGGAAGTAGTTGAATACTGTCTTTTGCCAGTCAGTAACTTGTCCTCCATATGGCTTCATAAGCCAGGGCAGGAGGGTGTAAGCTGCATCTGCTATGATAATCAGGGGCACAGCAACACTCTGGATCACTGCATCAGGGACCCCAGGCACATATTGTCCTTTCTCCATCATGCCAGGCAGCAACGAATTTTGAAGGACACACATATTATGCGTGCTGCCTGCCCAGCCTGTATAAATATTAGTGAACCATCTTCAATGATCAACTATGGCCTGGAGGATCACAGAGGCAAATCTTTTCCTGTTGGTGAATGACTGGCTACCCTGGTATGGGGATAGGACTGGGATGTGTATGCTGTCCAATGTACCCATGCAGTTAAGGAATCCTATGGCCTTGAAGTCTTCACAACTTCCCTAGGGTTTATTGAGGCAGATGAAGCTGTTTGCCATGATGTCCTGAAGCAGCTGGCATACCTCACATATCACCACCCCAGCTGTGTAGGGAGTCACACTGATCTGGTTCCTGACAAAGTGGAGGCTGGTACAGGTAGTCAGTGTCATGATGGGCATGGCCACCCACTTTTCTGGTGTGATGGGTTGACACATGACAGTGTCATGGCACTCAATGTGCAGTGATAGCAGTGAAACTGTGCAGAAATGTCTCCCTGTTCATGCAGAAGCTCTCAAGTCACTGTTGATCATCCCAAGTCAACAGTATGATGCGCTTCCACCAGTCATAGCTGTCCATGCGACTCAGACCCTTCGTTCATTTCTCTGTATGTTGATCCACAGAACCCAATCAGCCTCAAGATCCATAGATCAGTTCTCCAGCTCCAGCTCACAGCCCGTTGACTGGTATAGCAAGGCCTGAGAAGCTGATACCATGTGTTGCCACTTTTGTAGACAGTCCATCATAGCTTGCATTGCACTCAGTAGCAGTATCTGCATTATTGAGTGTCTCCATTCTCTGGTTGGACACCTTCAGGGCATGCAACAGCATCTGGTTCTCCTCGCAGATTCCATCAGGATTCATCAAAATCATGTTATTATGCAGGACACAACAGTTACTGTTTCTCTCAGAGCACCACCTGCTTGTGCTAAGGGGGTTGACGAGGTAGGGCTTTTTAATAGGGTCATTAGCATTATAAAAGCCCTGTTCCTTACATTTCAATTCCAACACACCTCAGGTTCCTATAACTTCTCCTTCTCTAAAAACTTGATGTGTCCCATAGGGAGGAAGGGGGGAGTTGGGCAGGCCTGGGGCTGGGGCTACTGCCCAGCTGGGTGGTGTGTGGGGCTTGGGGCCCAGGACAGCAATGTGCGGCCACAGGGCCCCTTCATGGAGCAGGATGGGGCCACAGGTGGCTTATTTTGGGGCAGAGGTGGGGCTAGCTCCTGACTGCTTCACGCAGTCCTGGAAGGGTAGGGGGGGGGCCCGTACTCTCCAGATCTGTGAATGGGGTGTTCAGGATAGGCTGCTCACTGCGGGCTTGAGCTCCCACCCTGCTGCCCTCCCCTGGGGCCTCTGCAGCCCAGCGTGTGTGACCCAGTGCTGCAGGAAACAGCAGAGCTACACAGGGATCTCCATACCGCTGTGAGCTCCGCACTGCCCTGGCAATGCATCCTCCATGTGTGGGGGCAGGGTAGAAAGCGGTATGGGGTTGTGCTACTCACTGCAGCCCCACATGCAGAGGACGTGTCACTAGGCCAGCACCAGGGCAGGGGGGACTTGCACCCCTCAGGTCTGTGCACGGGGTGAAGCAGGGCAGGTGCGTACTGCCAGCTGTGGGCTCAGGCTTCCACCCTGCTGCCCTCCCCTGGGACCTCTGTAGCCCAGTGGGTATGACCCAGCACTGCAGGACAGAGCTCAGACACACAGGAAAGCTGCTTACCACTGAGAGCTCTGTGCTGCCCTGGCGAGATGTCCTTCATGTGCAGGGCTGCAGTGACCAGCACAACCCTATGCCACTTCCCCTACTGCCCCTGTACCACAGAGGACACATCACCAGGGAATCATGAAGCTTGCAGCGGCAAGGATATCCCTGAACAGCTCCGTTGTTCCCTGCAGTGCTGGGTCACAGTGGCGGGGCTGCGGACGCCCCAGCGAGGGCAACAGGACAGGATCCCAAGCCTGCAGCAGGTAGCCTATCCTGCCCCCACCCCACACATAGATCCAGGGTAGCAAGCAGTGGAGGGGGGCAGGGGGAGAGGGCAGACCCGCCTCCACTGCGCCAGCCTCAGCCTCCTGCCAGGGCTAGGGGGCTGATACAGGTCCCTAGCCCCATAGCCCTGGCAGCTGGGGCCCCTTCTGGCAGGGCTGGGGTGGGAGACAGGGGGCACCAGCAGGGCCTGGGAACTGTGGGGGGGAGTGAGGGACACCAGCAAGGCTGTGGAGCTGGGGGGGGGGGGGTCTCAGCAGGTGAGGATGCCCTGGAGACCTCTGTCCCTGTGCATTCATGGCAATCCAATATCTCCATTAGCAACTGGAGGTATCTGTAATAGGCCATGTCACACATTCAGGTACGCTGTGACTGTGCTCTGGTGACATCCCTGCAGAAAGCAGCCCACAACATCTTTGCCTTGACACTAGACCGCCATCTTATTGTCCTCCTGCTCACCCATTCTCCTGGCAACATCAAGGTAGATGTGCCAATTGGCCTGCAGGCTGCAGATGAATTAGCACACGACCCCAGGGTCACCCAAAACCCATACCGGCTCTTTGTTTCGGCGAAAGTCCTATTGGACCTAGACCTATTCACCCCTGTCTGCTCCATTCTCCCCTGAATTTCAGACATCTTGGGTCAAAACAGGGTACCCTGGGGAGCTGTGAATTCAAATGATATGTCTTGAGGTGACAGGGCCAAGGGAGGTTTGCCTCCCTCCCACCCTGCCATTGCAGAGCAAAGTTTGGACATCAGATATTCTGGCACCAGGCAAGGTCAAGACAGGGAGGGGGGCTCTGCACCACTGGCGACTTTGTATCTTATGGGCATACTTGTTCTGGATGTCTTTTAGCTCTGCTAGGTCTTCTAACCCTGTGTATGCCCTGGCACAGCAATAGGCTACCCAATGTCCACGTACTGAGAGTTAGGCCTTTGATGGGTGCCCACAGGCTCCCTATCAGGGCATGGCACGACAGCAGGCTACCCAGTGACCCAGGTGTGAAGACACCACTTCCAGAGGGACATATTCTGAACTGCTGAGCAGTTCAGACATAGCTGCTGAGGGAATGAACGCTGCTAGAACTCGTTATTCATAAAGTTGACATGCTTAACACTCACACAGACTCAGAGAACTCAGTTTGTTAGGTTTACATAAAGCCAGTGACTGAATTAATGGCATTAGGGGGACAATTATGCTGCAGCCAACTGAAAAAGGATGCTTTAGAGGTGCAGGTTGAGGGGAACAGGGGTTCCTCATGGCTATTGTTGGGCAAAGTCTGGGGATTATTTCTGGGCACACAACCCCTATGCTCTGGGATTGTTGCAAGTTTTGGTATCAGTCAGTGGCGTTCACCAGGGGTCCCACCTGGCCTGCCAAGGGTCTCCTAAAACATTCACTACACTCAAAAACCTGCAAATTATAGTGAAACTTGGTGTACAAGGGGGCTTACCACACAAAAATTGTAGCGACACCTTAACCACAAAGGAGCTCACCACACGTCATTCAATGAATTACCATGTACACGTGACAGATTAATGACTGCACTGTTCCAAGTTGCATCATCGTAAACTAAACTACATTGGGATGGGGGTTAGTTTATGATGACGCAAAGTCATTTAAATTGCCCCAAACTCACGTATGTGTAAAGTGGGATGCCATTAAGCCACACAAAAGGGCAAGTTTCGTCACATGTACAAGAACCCTTATATTTTCATTCCAATACTTTGGATAAATTCCTTCTAAAATAATTATATTAAAATTATGGTCAGAATGGGGCACTATTAGTTAAGGAATTGAAGATTTCCAGGGGGAGAAAATCAAGGCCAGGGGCCTTTCCATTTCTGAGTAAAGGTATATATGATCTTACTTGAGATTCAGAGGTGAGATAATGATCTCTTTGTAGCTTAACAGATAACATTTCCTTCCCAACTACCATTTCCTTCCCTATCAGCAGTTAAATTATTATACTTGTTTTTAAAAAAACAAGACCCATGTATCTTTAGGGTCTTGATACACATCAGGAATTACACTAAAATGTTTTGTCCCTTTGGCTATAATTTACCAAAAACTTTGATTATCATCATTTTTCCCTGCACCTCCCATAGTTCCTCCCATAGCCTCATTTGATATTGTTTTTTGTTTTTTTCTTATTTATCAATTTGGTAGATTGCTTTAATCTTCTTGATCTATTGGAAATTAACACAGTCATTTTTAGACTTGTGTTGCTCCAAGGCATCTCTTAAATCATCTTTAGCTTGAGAGCAGTCCTCATTAAACCAGGTTTTGTGCCCCTGATAGTGCTTAATTCTAGCAAAAGTACTCTCTTTTGTAAGGGCATTTTCCAACTATTGGACAACTACTTCATATTGTGTTATTGCTTCTTGGGGTTCTTGTACTTTGAGAATATAAGATAAGTGGCCTGAGACTACTGCTAATAACTTTAGAAGTGAAGTAGTCTTGGAGTGTTTTTGTAGCCACAGTTATCCAGGAAGCAAGGAGTTTTTGTGAAATGCTTCTCATATAAGCAGCAAGGAATTTTTGTGATATCTTTTAAAGGACCAAATATATAGTTAGAAGAGCTGCTGGACAAGCTGAATCAAGTGCCCTTTCGTAGATATAAAGGGATTTGATGCCCAAAAGCTTCTTCAACAACTCTCCCAACTTTACAGCTAGTCCATCAGAAATATCACAAAAACTTCTTTCCTTCAGAAGTGAAAACTTTTGAGAAGCATTCACCAAAGGTGATTAGGGCATGTAAACCTACAGTTGAATCAATCAGTTAAATTAATTTCCCTTAATATTTAAATTGTTCCTTATACTAATGATAAAGATTATATAAGAAATACTGAAAATACTGAACTGGCACCTTAAGTGCAGGCAGTTTCCAGAAATGGTTAAACAGTCCCTCAAGGCAAAGATGTTACAATATACGTGCAGCAAATAAGAAAATTCACATGCTTGTCTTCAAAACTTCTAGAGTCGCTTAACAGAATGAGGTTTAACTAGGACCAGGCTGGCCATTTCTTCCATCTAGGCTAAATTCCAGCTGTGTTACTGTCAACTCTCATCTTTTATAAGGCTGTCTCTCAAAAGACATCTTTGCAACTACCTCAATGGTACAGGATTGTTATAGAGCAGGGGTGGGAAATTATTTTGGGTGGAGGGCCGCTTACTGAGTTTTGGTAAGCCATCGGAGCCACATGACAGGCAGCTGGGGACAGATAAATATTAATTTTCTAAAATTTTTAGGGGCCCCATGGGCTGGATAGAATGGCCTGGCAGGCCACATCTGGCCTGCAGGCCGCATTTTGCCCACCCCTGTTATAGAGGGTTTCATCCAAAATCCATTGCATGGAGGTTTTGAATCAGACTCAATCAGCATAGTTTTGCCAACTGCATTTATATGATCACAATGCGAATAAATGCTCATAGCAAAAAGCATGCGAAAACCTGACAAATATGTCTGTATGCAACAAAAACCAGAGAAACACCACGTGTATTTTTACTCCAAAGCCCAAAACAAACTGTATTCCTACAGAACTTCATTAATTCTATGGTATCTACTGATCTTGGACTTTTACACTCAAAGGTCTCAACAACTACATTTCAGTGGTTTCCATTATATTAGAAATACTTATACACAATATCTTAACTTAGGGCTGGATTTTCAAAGGTATGTAGGCATCCTAAGATGCAGAGAGGTGCTTAGTGAGATTTATTAAATTCTCTGAGTTGAGATAGGTACCTAACTCCCATTGAAAGCAATGCAAATCATTATTCTTTACATTTATCTTTTTAATACAAACTTTAGAAACCTCAACTAATTTGAAGAACTTGGCATAATATTCTTCATATCTGTTTAGCCAATTATCATGCTGTTGAAAAATATATAGATCTTTTAAAAAGTCCACATGGAACTGTTTTTCTGCTAAGTATATATCCAATGCATGTCTTAAATGGACAAAATTCTCCCATGCCGTTTTAAATCAGGAAAATAATTCTGATCTAACTAGAGCTTCTGTTTTCTACAGTTTCAAACTTGTACACCTGATTACCACTTCCGTATCCTTTCTTTGTTTCCTTCTTTCTTATTTTTTTTGCATCTGCAGCAGGGCTGGTATATTAAAGCTCACGAGCCAGATCCGGCCTGTACATAGGTATGATCTGGCCCAAGAAGATCTGATTTGTCACACTGGATTGCTCTGACAGAGATAGAATGTGCCACGTATTCCCTCCACAGCACTCTCCTTCCACTGCTATTCTTCCATGTCTGCCCTTATTGTCACTGCAGAGGGATCTGGGATCAGTGGGGAGAGTAAGAACAGGCAGCTGGCTGCTCCAAGACTTGTGGCCTGCAGCAGGGGGCCAGGTTGTGAAAGACATCCCACACCAGCAAAAGATTGCCTATCCCTTAAAGTAATCTTAAAAAGAGAACAGTTGCAATGAATTAGAGGCTCAGCTCCTATGGCAGTCAAGCATTATAGATGAAGAGGGTTTCAGCAATACACTTCTAGCCATGTCCCCAGCCTTCCTATAACAGTAGTTGGCAGCTTGAAGATGTAGCAGCTATTGTAATTGGAGTGGGGGCCCTTGAAAGAGTGAAAAAACAAATACTCATTTTTTGCTGAAAACCAATTTTTGTATCTTTTCAGTTGGAGAGAAATCTCTGCTGAGAGCCACAGTTAAAGAAAACACTGCAAACACACATTTTGAAGACAAAATTGACAACCTTTAGCCTCTCAAGCCTCTTTGTGCTATGTTTAGAGAGATCAGAGAATCCATGAACTTGTCATTTCCCCCTGCACTTTTTATGGTTCTTCCTTGTGTGCATACATGCTCCAGCACTTCAGTGAAGGAAGGTTTAGGAAACACTTGTGATCTCAGTTGTAAGTTATCAATTCTTGAAGTTGCTGGTACCAATGGTTTCTATTGTGATAGTGTGTAAGGGTCCTAATCAAAATTAGAGTGCCAGTGTGCTGAGCTCTGTACAACCACAGATGAGAGAGAACTTCTGCTAACAGAGCTAACAGTTTAAAAGATACACAATAGGTAGAAGGCAAAGGGCAAGGGTAATACACAAGAAAATGAATATGTTGAAAAACTGACAGAGCTTCATTTTTTTTCTTTCTTTTTTTCTTTTTTCTTTTTAATAGAAAGAAGAGAAACAATGAGGAATGATAGGAATATAATGTCATAGAAAAGTAGGTCTGGGAGGGAACTCAAGAGGTGATCTAGTTCAACTCCCTGCTCAAGGCAGGATCATCTCTATCTAAACCATATACCACACAATGCCTAAAACAGCAAGAACCCTAAGTTTCCACAGGTAAAGCAGAGGAACAAGAGCACTGCCAATGTCCTGACACTGCAAAGTCAAGTACTGTGTTAAAATGCACTTGAGAAATCCAAGGAAGAGGACCAATTCCCTCTCTTTTCCTCCCATTTCTCTCCCTACATTCCTTCTCCCTGCAAAAAAACCCCTCACACACTGCAGAGGAATGTCAAAAAGAACAAAACAAAACCCCACAGTCCATGCTGATCCGATCATGGGGTCAAATTCCTTCCTGGTCTGTAATGTGGCAGGCAATTGGTCTGACCCTGGGAAGAGATGGCATCTACCTCACACACAAAGGTAAGACCCCGTTCTCAACCAGGATGGCAAATCTTCTAGATAGGGCTTTAAATGAAGATCACCAGGGATGGGGAAACAATAACTGGAGCATGCCCAGGAACCAGTGCACAAGAAAGCCCCAAAGTTGGGGACAATAGGAGAGCCACTTTTTCAAGAGCTGAGGGAATGGTTCTTTCTCAGAGTAACAGGAAATTGAAGGTCTCAATTGGAGGACTTAGGCGCCTGGAACATGGGGAACAAGCAGGAGGAGCTAGCCCTCCTACTCTCCAGTGGATATTATGATCTAATAGGGATTATGGAGACCTGGTTAGATTCCTCACATGATTGGAACGTAGCCATAGAGGGCTACACCCTGCATAGAAGGGGCTGAGTAGGGAAGAAAGTTGGAGGTGTAGCTCTGTCTGTAAGGGAGCAGTACACCTCCTTGGAGTCCAACACTGGCTCCAAAGAAGAGTGGCTCGAAACACTCTGGGTCAAACTACGGTAGGGAGGGGGGAGGAGGGGCAGTGAGAGAGACCTAACTGTATGTGTATACTACAGACCACCAAACAAGGGGGAGGAGCTCACTCTGGAGTTCTCTTGAGAACTGGCAGAGGTCATGCATGCATAGGACATGGTCATCATGGGTGACTTTAACTACCCAGACATCTCTTGGGAGGAACACTCGGCTAAGTCAGACTGATCATGTTGCTTCCTGACCTGTATCGAAGAGTTCTACCTGACTCAGGAAGTGCATGGGCCGACCAGAGGTAATGGTCTCCTAGACTTGGTCTTCGCCAAAGAAGACAATCTGGTGAGGGACTTGAATATAAAGGGTAGCCAGGACAACAGCAGCCATGAAACCATCACATTCACTGTCCATCACAAGGCAGACAAATCAGCTAGCAGTGCTGAAGTTCTGAACTTAAAAAAAGTGAATTTCAACAGGCTCAGAGCAATAGTAGGGGAAGCCCTGTGGGACCAGGGACCAAAAGTGAAAGGAGTGCATGAAGAGTGGTCATTCCGCAAGGACACAATCCTCAAAACACAAAAGAAGTTCATTCCCATGCAGAGGAAAGGTAGCAGAAGGGCTGGTTAGCCCTCTTGGCTTAATAGGGATGTCATGGTCCTCTTGAAAAAGAAGAAAGAGACATACAAACAATGGAAGCTTGTGACAGTCCCCAAGGAGGACTATACAACAATGGCCCACACTTGTAGGGAGCAAATTAGAAAGGCTGAGGCAGCAAATTAATTTAAACTAGCAACAGAAATCAAGGACAATAAGAAGTCCTTCTTTAGGTATATAGGGAACAGGAGGAAAACAAATTAACAGTTCAGGAAAGCTGGTTACTGACACTCAGAAGAAAAGTGAACTCCTGAATGACTACTTTGTTTGGTATTTCACCTGACTAAGGGGAAAATCATACTAGATAAGGTTCAGAATGGGCATGGTGGTAATGACTGCCTTCCTACTGTTGACATTGAGCTGGTGCATGATTGATTAGAATAGTTAGACATTTATAACTCAGCAAGGCCGAATGAACTTCATCTGAGAGCACTGAAGGAGCTGGCTGAAGTCATCATGGGACCTCTGGTGAAACTCTTCCAAAACTCGTGGCACTCGGGGAAGGTCCCTGAAGACTGGCAGAGGGCCAATGTTGTGCCCATCTTCAAGAAGAGGAGGAGAGAGAACTTGGGTGACTATAGGCCAATTAACCTAATTTCTATCCCAGGGAAAATCCTGGAAAAATTCATCAAGGAGCCTATGTGCAATACGCTTGCAGGAGATACGATTCTGAATGACAGCCAGCGTGGCTTTATTGCGGGCCGGTCTTGTCTTACCAACCTCATCTCCTTCTACGACCAGGTAACTCACCACCTGGACAAGAGAGAGGTCAAAATTATATACCTAGACTTCCAAAAGGCCTTTGATCTGGTATGCCATGCTCTTCTCAAGGGAAAACTGGAGGATTGCAGGCTTAACTGCTTGACAGTTAGGCTGGGTAGAACCCAAAGCATTCTAATGAATGGATCTGTGTTGTCTTGGTGAGAAGTGGCTAGTGGTATCCCTCAGCGGTCCGTGCTTGGTCCAAGGCTTTTCAACATCTTTATCAATGATTTGGATATGGGGGTGAAGACATCACTGGCCAAGTTTGTGGATGACACCAAGTTATGAGACAGCATGGTCAAGCTTGAAAACAGGCTGCAGATATAGGTGGACCTAGACAGGCTGGCAAATTGGGTAGGTCGGAACCAGATGAAGTTCAAAACTGAGAAGTGTAAAGTGCTCCATTTGGGGATGAACAATCCCCAATGTACTTACAGGCTCAGTGGTGCCAAACTGACTAGCACCATGACTGAAAGGGACCTAGGGGTAATAATAGACCATAATATGAACACGAGCTATCAGTGCGATGCTGTAGCCAGCAGGGCAAACAATACTCTGGCATGCATTAACCGATGCACCTCATGCAAAATCAAGGGAATAATTCTTCTGCTTTACTCAGGACTGGGGAGACCGCAGCTGAAGTACTGTATACAGTTCTGGGTGCTGCGCTTCAACATGGACATGGGAATGCTTAACAGATTCCAGAGAAGAATCAACCGTATAATCAAAGATTTGCAAGGCAAGCCATGTGAGGAAAGGCTGAGGGACTTGGGCTTCTTCAGCCTAAAAAAGAGAAGGCTTGGAAGGGACTTGGTAGCAGCTTACCACTACATCAGGGGAATACATCAAGGGCTCGGTGAACAACTGCTCACCAGGGCATCCTTGGGGGAAAACAGGAGCAATGACCACAAACTCCTGGAAGACCATTTCAGGCTTAACTCTAGGAGAAAATTCTTCACAGTCAGGGTGTCCAGACTGTGGAATAAACTCCCTCCAGAGGTAGTGCAATCACCTACCCTGGAAATCTTCAAGATGGGACTGGACAGTCACCTCACTGGGGTCATATGACCCCCAGTTGTCTTTCCTGGCTAGTGCAGGGGAGCTGGACCCAATGATCTTGTGAGGTCCCTTCCAGTCCCTTACAATCTATGAGTCTATGACCCTGAACAGGGGAGAAGGATACTCTAAACAGGCACCTCCAGGTTTTTCAGTCCCAATGGAGCATTGGGTCACCCCAGTCAAAATCCTACAACCAATGTTTTTTTGAGAAAGGCAGACAGGAAAAAGAAAAACCTGACATCTGTAGCAACAGTAGGAGACAGAAGGGGAAAAGATTCTTTCTTGGCATCAAGTTGCAACCGGAAAAGCCTAGAAACATGTGAAAACCAAACCATCTCCACTGAAATACTGGAGGCTGCAAACACAACACTACACATCATGGGTCCTATCTGAAAACCCAAAACTCCCCTTTCTGTCATCCTATCTCCTTCATGAATTTATCCCAACTCCTTTAATCTTCTTTCATAACCATAAACTCTGCTTCATTCTCTTCTCCTGGGCAAGGTCCTCTCTAATTCTCACTTAGAGTGAACTCTGGGTTGCAGAGTTCTTTGTGTGGTCTCCATGTAATGCATGTATATGACTGTCCTGGGCTTCCCACTGTTTCTCTTCACAGGTAATTATCAACAGAGAGTCAGTAGGAAAAGAAAAGGAGGTGAAGGACTTTTCCTTACCAAATCAACATAGTTAGGAAGCAAAATTTTGTTAGGATTACAATACTGAGTTGTAGGTAGAAAATTGGAAGAAAATATAAAATCTGCCTGGACATGTCAGGGTGTCTTTACCCTGCATAAGCAGCAGCATATAGGAATGTATAAAGGTATTTAGAGAAAAGTTCACTGGTGGATTGTAAAAGCTGAGACTATTGCTAAAGCGAGGCCAAAGGTCAATAGAATCCTAATGTGCTTTAAAAGGGTGGTAGAATGGGATTAAATAATGTGAGGATCTAAAATGTAAAAGTCACAAAGGGTCAAATTGTCACCCCACTGGTGTCAATGGAAAAATTTCCACTGACTTCAAATGGGTAAATTTTAACCGAAGTGTATATCTGATGTGGAGGTAAAGAGGGAGGCACTAGAGGACAGAATTACAGAAAGAAATATACCAAGATGTTTCTAGTAGCAGAAATGTGAAGAAATTTGAGGAGTATAAGGTGACAGTGGTCAAAGGCACGGAGAGGAAATTTTAGAAAGCCAAAGGATAGTTTGGAACAGAGCTTTAGTTTAGTTTGGAGAGAAAAGACCACAACTGTGGAGGAAACAGTAGTAAGACTGAGGTACAGACCAAAAAAATGCATGTGTGGGTCTGAGAGGACAGAGTTAAATAACACCCAGTTTGCAGGTCTAATTGACTCTGAAGACAGAGGTGTCATTCACAGTGACAGGAAAAAGGGGCCAGTGTCAGGAAAATGATCCAGGACAGAAAAGTGTGGAGCTCAAAAAGCAACTGAGACAGAACTAAAAAAAATTGCAAATGGTGATTGAGGTTGCAGATGTAGGATTCAATGAGGGAGAATAAAAGGTAGGCAGATGGCATCATTAAATGGAAGAAAGCATGAACTAGTAAGGAAGAAAGTCAGGGTGGTCATGAGATTTTCTACAGGAACATTCAATAGCATGAGAAAAAGAGCTGAGAAAGCAAAATCAGTGAAGCCATACCAATTTATTTGAGTTGAGAATCTAGCTCTACATGTCTGTTTGAGCATTACTACATGCCCTGATCCTACAGTTCATGAGGAACTCCTCAGAGTTTGAAGTAGATGGTCCAGGACTGTCAACACTTAGAGATTTCATGCATACTTGGAGGTGTACAATATAGGGGTAAAAACATTGCCAAAATACATTCATATAAGGATCATTAAGAAACATGCCATTCTTCATTCATGGAAATACCTGTATGTGATGCATAAGTGCTGCCAGTGGGTGTGGGGCACAACTCTATTGCAGTGAAGGGTACAACTCTGTGCCACCACTGCAACTGCCACTGCTGCTGAGTACTGGCTTTAGCACCCCTTGGGGCTCCCCCCTGCCATTGGTGCAGAAATCTGAGGAGACACATGATCTGCCCGCCAACCCTCCTTCATTCTTGCCATTGGAAATAAGCTACATAAGGATACAATGGGAGTAATTTTGAAAATCCTACCCATTGCTCCTGGAAGAAGGAACACATGCTGATGCTCTTATTTTGTGTTATACAATATGAATGCATTGCAAGTGTTTTCTGTGTGTGAACTATGGAATTAGGTCACCTTTATATATTACTACCTGATGGTGCATACAGACAAAAGTCAGAAAAATCAGGTAATAGTACAAAGCTATTAAACAGCAAAAGGATGTAAGAGCCAATGAGTTAATTCCAAATGCCCTTTATCAGGCATTTAGAAAGTATTCATCACCATAACATCCAGCCATTAGCTGGATACTTTGAAGAATGCATACTTTTGGGGGATACAACTCAAATATTCCCTATGCCATCTAGTTGGAGAAGCATAAATAGCATAATTATTTTGCCTATCAGCATCCTTATTTATGGTCACTATAATTCCTAACAGAAAGCTGAATAAAACACTAGACTTGATCAATAATTAACAATAGCAAGAATAAAAGGCATCTTATTGTAAATTATAATTGAACTATAGAAATTACTTGAATTGTTCTATGTGTTGAATAATATTAAATGCCAGTTAGGAGAAATAAGACTGACAAACAGAGACCTACCTCCCACCTCTAACCCCACATTAACCAAAATAGTAATGCCTGGTTAAATTTGATAGAAAATAGATGATAAAAATACAAGAAAATTACATGCACACAATGCTATTTATAAATAAAAAATATACCGTAACAAAGAAATCTATAACAGCTATTGTTTTCCATTATTTGAAGAGATACTAACTTTGACTTCAGTAGGAAAGCCCTTGGAAGTTTTCACTTTTGGAATATATATTTGTACTTTAAATGTAATTAGTTGTCTATTTACTAGGGTTTTCATGTGGTAAACATTATTTCAGGTCAGTTCAGCAAGTACCAATCAAAGAAAAGATCCATCTTCAGACCAGCCTATATTTTGGCCTTTCCCAGTTATAAAAGAGAATTAACACGTGCAACATTTTACTGCTAGCAGCTGCAACATACCTGGGTTATGCAGATTAATGACATTTATTTCATGCATATTGTCTTGCATAACTTATTTTTAATGAGCTGGTGGATCAATTACTCTTCCATGTTAAAAACTGCCTACATGGACCCATGAAAAATCTAAAATTAGGCAGCTAACGTTAAAATTATACATCAACTATCTTAGGAATCTCATTAGATTGTATGCAGATAAACCAAGTCCTCTTGAATGATATCTGTGCCCCCTCATAGTGGAGTGAGTTGGCCTGTTTCTGAAGAATCTGAACTTTGATTTTCAATAATTTAATTTTTTGTCTTTGTAAATTAAAAGTGGAAGTTAAAAAGTTAAGTGACAGTGAATTGTTCTTATTTTGGCCTAGGTTTTCAAGTTTGTAATCCAAGAGAGAGTTTTACTTGAGAAAAGAAAGTAGTTCTGATGCTATCACCTAAAGCAAAACATCAATAGGAAAAATAAAAAGTACAAAACATGTACATAATTATTTATTTATTACTAACCTGGTATAGGCTGAGGTGTTAACACCACTGTGGGAAGAGGCCTTGAGGCAGTAGCTGGCCTAGATATAGCCATAGCTACTTGATTTGTCATCAAAAGAGGTTTCTCATGTCCCCGGAAGATTCTTGATTCCTCAGGATGTATCCATGCTGAATCCAGAGCAAATGCATTATTTAAATATATCTGCCCAGGATAAATGAGAAAAAGAGTTCAAGTTGAAGATAATATTATTGAATTTATTAGGACACAAGATCTTGAACACTAAGATGAGGGATACATAGTTTGAATAATGAGCTGGCATATGTGGTAAGATTGTAAATTTTGTGTGCTGGCTGTTATCTGATCCCTAAGATAACAGATTTAATACATATCCTAATATAAAATATGAGACATTAAATATCCCAAACTAAACGCTCGAGTCAATCGGGCTCCAGATACTATCAGAACAAAGTTACCCCACTACACTTGGTTATTTAATTTTTTTCAAAAAGGGTGTTGGAAACAAGGGAAAAGATCTAATTTATACTTACTTGCAGGCCCAAGTTTATAGAGGTGTCATTGTAGGACCAAGGTTAAAAATAATTAGTATGAAATATTGGCCCAACTGAAGCTGTGGGCAAACTTCCACTGAGTCCATTGAACAAAAGTATTTTACTCCAGGTAATAGAGAAGTGGCAAGAGTAAGCTCAATATGAAAACCAATCAAAGCCATGGTTTTGTGGTAAGAATAAACTATTTTATTTGATTTAATACAAGTAAATTTTAAGGATATTTTAGTCCTTTTCAGTCTTTCAGAGAATTGCTGATTTATGTCTACAAAAATAGCCTGCTTATTGATTATTCTTTATAGCAATCTTCTTTTTTCTTCAGGATATTTGCTTAACAGATTGCTGACCTTGCTCATCCCTTCATAACCTACTGAAACCATATTTTTTTCCTGGGTTTATAGTAACATCTTAATATTCAAATAAATCTCAAACTAAGGGCAAACTTACCTTGCAGTTTGGTAGCCTCTTATCTATCCAACTTTTCCCAGCATGAGGTGGAACAGTCGATGTGTATACATGTGGGAAAATAGGAACAAATTCCACACTAGAAGAAGGGGAAAATCCTATGACTGGAGAATGAGATCCAAACATCCACTTTAAAAAACAGAAAGTTAAAAATAAATCAATTAATAATATTCTACAATAAGTCAACTGTTATACACATATATTAAGAAATGTTTAAAAGGTAGATACTAAATTTCAAACAAATGCTATCTTTTTAATCCATCAAGCAATTTCTGTTTAGGCATTTTTATAATCAGTCCCCTGTGTATTGTGTGCCACTGGGGAACTAATCTGTTTTAGATATCTATAAATAGGAAATTCAGACTTTCAGAGTGCCTACTTAATACTATTACTAATTGGCAATGAATTATGATTTTTGTGCACTCCAAAATAAAATTCACATAGAAGGAGAAAAACAATCTACAAGAGTTATTTCCTCAAGACACAAAGAGAAACAGACCATGCCATTTTCTGACTCTTGGATTATTTGGACCTATGGATTTATATTGTAGCAAATGTGCTCACATTTCAAAGTAGTTGATGGCATTCTTTCTTTAAACACAAAACAACATGCCTTCCCTTCTTGCCCATTTTCCTTCCAAACCAGCAAATGCAAAGGGACACTCATAGCTAGAAATCTCAAATGAACTAAGAATGATCAAGCTCAAAGTTATTTTTTCAAGAAACAGTATTAAAATATAATAAAAAATGGTTAACACTAAGCTAAACTACTACAGAATTAGCACAACTTCTAGTACATAGGCTTTCTAGTCAACATTTACAGCTAGGTAAAGTGGCCTTGTAGTAGGGATAAGTAATGGAAACATTTAGAAAAGCACCCATGAGATACAATGCATGCACTCATATCATTTGAACCTTTTAATGTCGGTTCTAGTATTTTGGAATGAGACATACACTACAACTGCTTTCTGCACAGTTAGAACGTTCCTTGTACTCCTAACCTGCTTTTCCCACAAGTGTACAGTGATTTAGGTGACTTAAGGGATGAAAAGCAAAGCCTTAAAGAACACATTTCAAAGCAGGCCCCCCCCCCCCCCTTCTCTTATGGGAAAAAAAAATTCTTGCAGGTTCTAAACATTAAGGAAAAATCGAGTTTGCAGACATTAAATACCTCTAGTGGCAGCATCCTGACACAACATAAAAAATGTTGCAACTGCATCCAGATGTATTTTAAGAAATCATACTCTACATATTCAAGAAGCCTTGGGGAATATTGAAAACGATGACAAATAGAGGTGCTTGGTGGGTGATAAATGTGATGTTTGCTTCAATAGCCTGGCTTTAAAAGGGAAAGACAACTTTGTTTTAAAGCATGAAGAGAGATATTGGAGCCAGGCTTTGTGCTGAATGAACCGAACACCCTTACATCGTTATCTGGCCCTTAGGTACACTAAATGCTATTCCCAGTCTGCTCTTTCAGAGCAAATGCTTAATAATAATAATAGTAATAATAATAATAAGTGTTTGCTCTGGAAAAGAAATGCCTCTTTGTGGATCAAATACGCCTGGACCGAGCGGTGCACGCCTTCAGCAAAGCCCAGCGCTAGGCTCTTTGCAGGGGATTCATTCCAGACAGACACCGCTCCGCATCCTCTGCGCCTCACAGTCCCGCTCTGCCCAAGGGCAGCGCGCTGCTCCGCGAGGGCCAGGGCCAGGGCCGAGCCCCGCCGCGCGCGGGGACCTCCGCACATCCCAGCCTCATTTCAGG
>NW_005842170.1:1669400-1677620 GCF_000455745.1 Alligator sinensis
AACGCAGCGCGGGGTGAAACCCTGCACGCGTCGCAGCCCTGGCCCTGGGACCTTGGTGCTGCCGAAGGGCCATGGCCACCTGGGCCCCAGTCCCTCCTGTGACCCTGAGTGGGGAGCCCCCCCGGCATTGGCGACGCACGTGCACCCGCGCACCCCCTGCAACAAGGCACCGCTGACACTGCGGGCGGCGTCTGTGGGCGGTCCCCAATCACCGCTGGTCAGCGCTTGCCACCCCCCGCGGCCGACGATAGCGCCGTGCCCCCCCAGCAGGCGGCATTCATGCCTGCAGGCGAGGGGACAGGGGCAACTTCCACAAGACAAGCCTCAGCTTAGTGCACTTGAGTCGTGAACTGGGCTATGTGGCCAACTGCGGCTGCAGTCACTCCAGGGGAGGTGATCCTGCTCTCAGGCGATCTTCCTGAAACAGTGCTGGGGCTGCCCCCATGCAAAGCTTAATTTTGCAATGGCAGGTGGCTCCATGCACCTTTGCCTATGCCTCTGAATACAGAGCTAGAGCTTCACTAAATATCAGTGACCCTATCTGGCCTAGATCAGTGTTTCCCAACCTTTTCCAGCCCAAGGCACACTTACACTAATAAAAATGTTCCGTGGCACACCTGTTAAGGCATTCCCCATCCTCATACCTATTGTAGCTCATCGCCATGGCAAAATGCCGGAGCACACCTGTTAATTTCTGACAGCACACTTTTGTGCTGCAGTGCACTGGTTGGGAAACACTGGCTTAGATTACTCCAAGTATCACAACAAAGCAAGCGGGGCCTTTGCCTAGACTGTCTGGGGCAGGGCACTTTGCTTTTCAGGAACATATGGCAAAAACTTCCCTTAATGCTCATGCCATTCAACTAGAGACATGGCTCTTCAGTAAGGAACTACTTGTGAGTTTCTGTGATCCCATTAGCCATTTCTGACTTTATTGCTGTTAGGACCACCTGTGCAAGACAAGTTGTAAGGTAGAGTCCAGACAGGAGCAAACCTCCCAGTTCTTCAGGTTTAGGTTGGGCATGGGATTAGCAGCCTCATCCCATTAAAAATATTTGTCATGGAAAGAGAGGAAAGATTGCACTAGTCACCGACTCCGATCCCCATATCACTCCCAAATAAATGAGGAGACATAGCTACCAAATTTGACAAGAAGCTGGTATTTTAAAGAGCCACTTTTCCAGGTCTGCTATAAAAAAAAATAAAAAAAAATCAACTTATTGTGGCAGAAGCTTTTTATCCCCCCACAAAATGATCCCAAACACTTTGGGTATCTCCAGATGACACAACAAAGACTCAAATAGATCATTTTTTGCATTTATAGAAGGTTTTTCTCATCCCTTTGGGACGTTTGGGAATACAGTGCAGCAGACCTGTGACAATCATTCATTATCTGTGCATTGCTAGTATGAACAAGCATGTAAAACTCATCCGGCCCCATGGATTGGATAGATGATGCCAGGGTGGTCTACAGGTGAGGCTGAGCCCATGGACCTCCCTGCTTCTTGCCCCATGCCTCATGCCAGATCCAGCACAGGCATATCTTCTCTCCGATCAAGGACTGTACCACATGCAGCATGAGTCCCAGACCAGCCAGAACAGATGTTGCATGCAGTGCAGGTCCCAGGAAACACACCACACATGGCATCCACTCCAGCTGGTCTAGCATCCAAGTTACACATGGTGCCCATTCTTGCTTGTCCAGGATGCTCCACATTCAGCACAGGTCCCACAATGGGCACAACATGTACTGCAGATCCCAGAGCAGGCGTTGTGTGAGTGTGCATCCCAGGCCCTGTGTGCAGGGCCAGTTTGTCAGTTTTTGGTAAGCTGGACAGGGCTCCGTGGGCTGGATGCAGCCCACAGGCCATATCTTTGTCACCTCTGATGTAGATCAAATGACAAAATACCCACACATGGAGTGGTCCAGAAAATATATATTTTTCATAGTTACAGACCCCTAAACAAGAATAGAATTTGAACTCCAAACAATTTTTTCATCATTACACAGTTAGAGTCCTTCTTTGATAATTTATAATATATGGACACCCATAAGAAATGCAAATGTCAATATGGCTAAGAATATGTTGGGATTCTGCAGGGCTAGGGGGAAAAAATTAATACAAGGGATGTCATTGCCAGAGGAAAACAGGCAAAGATAAACTTTCTCAATGTTAACAGACAAGGGAAAATTAAAAACAAAGAGAAAAACAGAAAAAAAGATTCACTAGTAAAATGTTCAGCAAGGAAAGAAAAATGTGACAAAATTACCTTTCAAGAATTTAGAACAGCTGTCAACAAACTCAAGACATATAAAAAAGCAGCAGATTGCAGTAAAACAACTGCAGACATGCTCAAAGTAAGCAGTGAAGGGAACTTGACGATTCTACTGTGACACTTCAACAGTCTATAGGAGAAATAACATACAAGAGAAAAGAATAAAGAAACCATCATAACATCTCATAAGGATATTTAAGTTACTGCAACTGGTGTGAAACCATGCTGTCAATCCCGGGGAAACATTTGGACCACTTATTTTGAACAGGATCTGCCATGCTATCAACAGCAGATTTTGAGAACAAGAAACTGGTTTCCATACTGTTCATTCTTATGTTGATCAAATCTTCATGCTATGTAGTACCACCAGACTAAGCAATGAAAGGAAATTTAAAATACATTTTAGAAAGCCTTTGACAGTGTAGGTAGATCCTGTGGCAAACACTGGAAATCAATGAATTTCCTCATAAAACCATTCAGACTTTCCAGAGTCAGATTATCAAAATGCCAAATTAAAAACTGGTCTGATGTTAGCAATGAAGTTAAATGAGAATATGCCCTATCTCCTTGTTATTTAACATTGTCACTGAGTTTCTTATTCAACAAACTTATCATGAAAACCATAATTCCTTGAAAAACTAGACTGTGCTAACTGGAACCAATAGTTCTGATGGTTCTGTTGTCTCCTTAACAAACTGATAGAAAGACGCAGCAAAAGACCAACAGCCTTCCTAGAACTATAGAATAATTAAATCAAAATTCAAAGAACAAGCTTATGAAAGTCAGTATGGCTTCTAACAATGCCATCGTTCTAGATGGAAGAGCTCTGACAACTGCTGCTTGGTTTTCTTAGCTAAGCATCAGCTTTCATATTTCTGGTGACTGCTTTTATCCAACAACCACTCAGGTAGGTAAGTCTAGCATTGCTTTTTAAAAATTCACCTCAGTATAAAATTCTAACTTAAGTATCAGTACTAAGTTGTGACTCCTTAGTAATGCTGTCCTGAGCTTAATCCTGTGTGTATGAGTTATGGGAGAGGAATGAGTCTATCTAAAATAAATTAAGCTGCTTTCAGCATGGAAGTCTATGCTGGATATTAGTGAAGTGGTCATAGTGAAGAGGGATAAAGGATGTTGAGATCTTGTAGAGGACAATTCCCAACAGCTGCACAAACAAGACAAATGAGAAGGTGGATTTACCTTGGCCAAATTTTGAGAATGCTATGTTACAGACGCCCTAAACCAGCATTATGTTAGCAGTACAAAGGAAAAAGGAAGAGAGGTCCACCCAGAGGGATCCTTCACAGCACTTTAAGGTCTGAAGCAGAAACCTTCCAGGTTAAGAATTAAAGGAACAGGTCTAGGACAGGGCTGTTTGTCTACATATGACCTCTGCCCTATAAACTGATGGTATAAGTGGATTAGGTTATATCAAAGGACCAGTCCGAGTCTTTTCAAATTTATTCACTGACTTTTCAGAGAATGAAATCTTTTTTCCACAGGAAAACCCTTCATTCTGCCATTTAACCTGAGGGGAATGCTACTGTTTAAAGCACTGCTGCCATTATTGATTAGCTCAATAGAGCTAATCAAAGTTATTTGCATGAACAGTACAGTCTATTGCAACAAGTTACTTAGAATTACAGATATAAACAAGTTGGAATACCAACATTGACAACCATCTTTTTTCCCCACAAACCTGGTGAAACTGGGAGCTAGTGTTTCTGGGAATTGTTTTTTAACTAAATAAATAAATTAAATAAAGGCTATGGTAGTTTGTAAGTCACAAAAAAAAAGAGTTCTCTGAGGTTCTTCCAAATAATTTAATTATATGAATATGGAGCGAGCATCTCCTTTGAATAAGGAACTGGAATAGAGAACAAACTTCAGGATAGATCCCGCCTGGCAGAGTCCCAGAGATCTCAGCATATAGCCTTTCCCTGTGTGCATTAGCTTCATCTTCAGCTTTAGTGCCTACCTTGTATCCCAGGTCAACCAGGGTATTGTAAGAACAGAGACAAACAGACAGGACTGTCCCACAAATAAGGCAGTTGAATGCCAGCTTAGAGAAATCAGCACAGTTACACAGAACTTTTCAGGTTGAACAAAATAGCAAATTCCGACACACACAGAAAACCGCCCTCTCCCCCAAACATCTCCCTCAATTGACAGCAGAGGCAAATATTGACCAATGTTTTAAAATAGTATGACCTTCCTAAATGATACCAACTTCAGGGCAAATCATGTCTAGTTAGATTCTTAAGTTTTAGCCATTCTGAAAGCAGGTCACTATATTTCTCATATGACATATAGCTCCAAATAAAACATGCACCATGTTTTTGGAAGATAGTATTATAGGGGGAACCCCTCCCCACAACATTTTTCCAGTCATAACCAACTATGCAACTTCCTTTGCAGAGGAAGTTCTCCTGGAAACAATGGTGTGTCCAGGAAATGTGGCATCCCAAAAGACAGTCTGGGTAAGACAGCACCAGACCTTTGCAAGAGCTGTAGCAAGATGATTAATTTACTGTAAATAGTTCCTTACATAAGTTCCTGCAAATAATAAAGTGTTGTTTACATATTGCAAACTGCATCAAGGTACTGCAGACTGTAGTACTTTGCAGTTCACTAGCTCTCAGCCAGAGCACTGGTTCTTCAGCCAAAAGCTTCTGCCTCTCTAGCAAGAGTTCAATCCCTAATCCTAATGCGGGGGGAAGGACTTAACAGAAGCAAGTGACAAAAGAATTCCCATTCAAATTAGAATGGAAAATGTAGATAAAATGTAACTTACTAAATAAGTTTTCTTACAATTTTATCCTGAGACTGTCTGGGAATTATAGACCTGCTATCCTATAGAAACTAGATAAAGAGAAGGTTACTTCTAAATGCATTAGTGCAAGACTTTTTAAACACAGAAAAAATATTTCAAATTATTCCTATTAAAACACCCATAAACCCACGAATTCAGAACCAGAGAAAGACAAGAAATCCTAATGCAAGCCTCTGCTGCCTTTGCTGGCAGTGCAGCCTTTCTTTTTGTTGTAAAGCACTATCATCACTTTACCATTATATACCATTTTTTTATAAACATATACATTGCCATTATATGTCATTATATACCAGTTTTTATAAACAGTCTTAGCAGTTTCCTGGAAGTCCTTTATTATCTTAAATACCTCAAGGCATTTTCTAATGCATCAGTTTAGCTGATGGTCCCCATTCAGGCATGGATAGAAGGAACCTGTATTCAATGCATTTACTGGCATGTTTGATTTATACTAGCAGGAGTACTTGTGACTTGGTCACATATCTGAATGATAGAGACATTGATGACACAATAGGAAAAGCATCCTTTTCCTCCTTAGACAGGACTTCTGTACATAAGGTGCAGAAGCAAAATTGCCTACATCTAATTTGTATTAATACAGAACAATTATTAGGCTTATTAATAGGGCAGAAAGCAAAACAACAGTGATTAAGATTTAAATATGAATTGTGTTCTGCATGGTGGCCAATTACACAACTGGTTTCCCTTAACAGAAATGCATTCAATCAGCTTCACTATTTGCCATCAAATATCATTATAACAATTGAGGAATTACTCCTTATTTAGGAACTCCCATGATAAATAATTATTATGATTGAGTAATTAATAATACAAGTCCCACTAAGGTGACCTATTGGGTATTATATGCCATATTGAATTTACCATTATTTGCTTTATTTATTTTATATAATTGCCAGGTTAGACTTAATAAATTATTGCAACAGATTATGGTGAGAGTATAATATCAACTTTAACTCATAGTAATTATTTCTAAAGAAAATGAGTCTTTATATAAGAATATGTGAATTGACAATAAGGAACCAACTTCAGCCTCACTTCCATTTTGGCTACTTCTGGTTCAATGCATGCAATTAAAAGTAGAACTGGTCAAAACTTGAAATATGCATTACCTAAGAAACTCCACAGTTTTCTATTATATAAAATGTATAAACAAATCATTTAGGATAAATTTAAATGCATAAGTCCACCAAGAGTTAAACATTTTTTACATTGTAACAAGTGAGGTATCTTTTAAAAATATGTATCCACAAAATATGTTAATCAAGATACTGGTATTTTCCAACAAGAAACCTGATGTCAGAACATTTCTGACAAGCTCTACTTTTAAGCAGCCCTCATTCCAGCTCCTGAACACTTTAGCCTGTCACTCATCCCATGCTTCATCTCCTCCACACAACAAACCTAATAGTGCTTCAGTTCTACTGGAACTGTCACTATTTTTCTCTACCCATAAGTGTCCTGGAGATGCCCTACTTCTCCCCCTCAAGAAGTATGGCAACAGGGAACTCTAGCCCCGTTACCAAGAAACAGGGCAGTCCCTTTAAATCCAGAACCTTCTGGGCACGGCCAGCCGATCGAGTAGGGGGTAAGGATCGAGCCCTGCCAGCTGGTCAGGTGACAGGAAGAAGACGACCAGAACCATATAAATTGCAAGTGGAAAAAGCCACAGAGGCAGCAGAGAGGTGAACTCCTGATGACTATGGTGCAGCTGCAGCAGCCTCTTTGGGAAAAAAAAATGCCACGCTGTAAGAGAAACACAATCACATGAAGTAAGTGGGCACTTTGCCTCTCTTATTTCTTTATAATTATTTTCATTATATGGCCATAGGAGCCTATGGTTTACATTTGACATTAAAAATGCTGGTGGTTTGTGGCTGAGGCTGTAGGGGAGGAGGAGGCCTCATTAGCGCCAAGGGGCACCATGATAGAGGGCTCAAGAAGCCCTGCTGCACTAGGGGTGCTGCACTAGGGCCATGAGCCCAAAGTCACTTGAAGGGGAGATAGGAGCCTTGGAGCCCTAGTGGGTAGACTTAGGTGAAAGGCCCTAACTACAGAAAGAGGGGCAAAAGCTGTAGGGGGCCGAGGCCCCAACAGGCTGGTACCACAGGGATGCACAGCGTAGAAGGGCCAGTAGGCCTAGTGTCACGGAGGGCATGGAATGGAGGTCCTTGAGCACAAGTGAGTTAGAGAGCTAGAGCCTCAGAGTCAAGCCCCACGTGCCCATCTTGATTCGAGTATCTGTTCCTCTGCTGCCTTGGTATGTGCGCCTGATGTCGGACGCAGTGAGGCTTCATGTGCCTTCAGGAGGGGCCCTCGATTACTCCAGGGAGGACCCCAAAACTCGCCTGCCACAACTTCGAATGGATCTTCAGTGGTGGGGTCTCCCATTGAGGGTCCCTCAGGAATGATCATGCCTCCTGGAGGATATACACAGGGCTCCACCTCCCTTACACCCTGTCCATACGCCAGCCCTTGAGAGAAGTCTCTTGAACTTATGTGGCTTGCCTTCCAGTTACATCAGTTCCTGATCTTTGCGCCTCTTCGTGTTGGCAGTCTTACTTTCCTGGGATTGGGCTTTGGGCCACTGGTTACCCAACTCTCTGGTATACCTCCCTCTGGCGGCTTGATGGCTCTGTCATCTGGAATGCTGCCTGTATCCTGTTGCTGAAGGATTACGGGCAACCAACAACAAAAGAAAAAGGAATACTATATAGAAACTAGTGCCAAAAGGAAACGGAGAAGGAGGAAATAGAGAGGAGAAGAAAAGGCACCATTCAAATAAAAGTAAAAGACTGAAAAAAAAGGAGAGGGATCATTGGGCCTCCAGCCCTAGCCTGTGCCTCAGTGTGCTCTGCTGCACAGCTCCAGGCTCTTGCCCCTGCCGAGCTCCTCTTCGGCTCTTCCTCAAGCTGGCTCTGCTTCGACACACTGGTGCCATCTGTAGCTGGTGTGGGGAGCCTTCACAGCCTCCGCTGACTCCAGCATCTGCTCCTGCACCAGACCTCCACTATCCTGCTGTCGCTGGCTGCAGCTGGCATGGGGAATTTCTGCAGCCTCTGCCACCTCTCCTATTTCCCCCAGCTCCTTCTTGG